>NW_008795702.1:144332-170195 GCF_000699145.1 Aptenodytes forsteri | reverse complement strand
GTTGTAGAGAGCGATGAGGTCTCCCCTCAGCCTCCTTTTCTCCAGGCTAAACAACCCCAGTTCCCTCAGCCGCTCCTCATCAGACTTGTTCTCCAGTCAAACCATAAAGGAGCCTGCTTCTGTAATATATGATATAATATATTGCTTTTATCTCCTAGCAGTTACCTCCTATAATTTTCACTCCACTAGACAACCTCTATTTAACATTTGCCCCCGTTCTGGTATTTTGGCAAACCTAAGCATTAAGCCTGGTGCTTAATTATATCTTGTTCACAGGCCAGTTGTTTCCCTGGTCATTGTCCAAACAAGTTCTCTCTAGCTAAGGCAATAGGTCAGCAAGGAGGCAACTTTGAAGTAAAAATACCTTCCCAGTAGGAACACAAACAAGCAAAAATTATTTACGTGGCACACATTTTCACTTATGCTGTTGGTTTTTTAAAAACAAATTATTATGAAATAAAGGAACCAAAGCATACCATGTGAGTATTCTAAAAAAAAAAAAAAAAAGGGAAGGATATACTTTAAGTCACATTGCTGTTTCCATCTTGTACTACCCTTTTCAGTGAACTTTCTACTGACCATGAGCCTACAGATAGTGTTCCAAATAGACAGAGACTGGATGTCAGTGCAATTGTCTTGAGACTGCCCATACAGCCACCCATTTAACCAGCTTGATGGACACTACCCTTGTAAAGCAGCACCACAGTGTATGCTTCCATTTTGCTCACTGCCTGTTTGAACAATCTTTCTCTGTCTTAAGAACATCATTGAATGTAGCAGCTAAATTGACGACAACCTAATAGAAATGTACACGCACAGGATTTACTTCTGTTGCCCAGATCTGGCAAACCCCATTAGCAACCTGCAGAGGTATCTGTGTAATTATTGGTGACCTCACTGGCAAAGGTACCAACACTGACAGCACCTATGCATACAAAAGAAGTTTAAATGATGCCATATTCGTGCACATAACAACAAAAATATGGAAGGGAAACACTCATAATGATAACAGAGAAAAGACCATCGGTGAGTCAGTGATTTCACAGCGCAGCTTGAAATGCGGGAAGCGTACACCACTGTCCTGATGTGATCTGACTACAACCATTTACCTTAAACACACTCCCTAAATTTAAATTTTCCAGAAGGGAGAACAATAGAAAGTTTTCCGTTGCCTAAACTCCTCACCCATAAAGATGTGTTTTATCCAACATCCAGAGATGCAGAAAACAGATATGTCCATCTAACTTGTGACTTGGAGAACAAACCTGTCTGCTTGCTTCATTTTATAAACATAAGTGGGTTACTGCATTTTAAAACAGCGTAACTTTAAATAACATGCAGTGCTGTTATTTTCACTGATACTTTCAATTATTATTAAACATACTAGAGAATGTGCTTATGTTCATTGTTCAGCATCTTGAACAATTATTTAAAATACCATCTTTAGTTCATAAAAATATACACATCTACTTAAAAAGTAAATAATAGTGCAATAATAAAATCCAAAATGGAGCAGATTACATCCTCATTTAAGTTATCATAAAGCTTTTGCATTTACTGATCTATAAATATTCATCTGGAGAATGAACTCATCGTTAGTGTAAACATTGTGCAATAGAAGGAGCACAACAGATGTCTGTCTCTGTGTTCCTACATAATTGTGGCATTTCACAGTGGTCTTCATTTGGGCTTCTCAAAATGTTCAAGTCCATCATGTTCCGTCTGTCTCCTCTCCGTATCTCCTTTGTGCTTAGAAAGATTATATGAAGCACAGCAAGCAGCTGCCATGAGAAACAGATATTTCTTATCAGTTTCTAGCCTACATGTTTGGGTCTTCTATTTATTCACCCTTTAGTCTTCCAAATACATATTCTATTGTTTTTCTCAAGAAGTGCTTTTCTCCCTTTTAGGTGCCTAATAAAAGAATCCATAAGCTCAGTAAACATATGAAAAGCTGTTTCTAGTAAATGATATTCCATGACTAGTTTTTCTTGCTTCAGTTACACATCACATACAAAAATATTGCTATATGGAATAATCACTCTGCAAGCTCGACTTGCAGGACCTGGAATGAGAAGGGTAGAATTTGTGAAGTAGACCATGCTTCAAGGGGCCTCAGAGCCTACGTTCTGGCTCATGAAAAGTCAGCTTTCTGATAACAGTCTTAGTTCTCCATGTCTTCTAATGATGAAGATTGTCATCATTATCATTATTCTGTGCAGTCCTTTTAGATAATTGGTGATGAAAATAAATGTGAATGAAAATTTCTGGGAAAAAGATGAGCTTAATGCAGACAGTGAGGATTGGCTGCAATAGCATATTAAAAGATTGTGAGTGAGATATAAATAAGGCAAGCAGAAATCAGTTTCTTCCCTGTCTACAAGTAAAATTCACTTCTGACAGAGCACGGGTATAACTCTGCAACAGAATATATGTTTTATGGAAATTTAAGCTGGAAAGGAAAATTTCACCTGTGAGCTTTCCAAAGGGCTGCACCCCTCATGCCTATGGTTAAGGTGGGTAAGACAAGTGGTATCTGCTGTGACTCACTTGCAAGTTTTAGATGACTCCAGCCTGTATTTACTATTGGTTTGAGTTTCACAGCAGGATAAGCAGTGCAGAAAAGACCATTCTTCCTGAATATTACTCATCTGTAAATTTCTGAGAAATTAATTTTTGTTTACGGTGTTATTAACAAGAAAATTTTGCAACTGGAGGAAGGTCATTTGGCTTGTCCTGAAGCAGTTGTTTTAATAGCAGCAACGAGAGCAGCAAAAAAGAGTTGCACTCAAAATGCAAACAAATGAGAGGCTGTCAAGGAGATGTAAAAATGGATGGAAATGTAAGGAAGATCCATGATGAATATCCCTGAGAATCAAATAAGAAGGCAAAATCTTATAAGGAGAGAATTTTGACCACCAGAACTGAAGGAAAGATAAATCAAAACGAATACTTAACAATAAAATTAAATCCATTTGTCATTAAAATATGCTATGACTTGAGTTAGGTTGAAAATGAACAAAATTGTTTTATCAGTAGCTTATAGACTATATCATAATGCTGTAACAGTTGTAAGGTTGTAAATCATCTAAGACTGATCCTGTCTCACATGTTTGTAAAATTGTATTGAATCAACTCTTTTCCTAAACATTTATTTAATTCCATGGCCTAGCTTATATGGGGATCAAAAATTTAGTAAATTAGATATGTTGCGGACAAACTATCCAAATAGACTGAAGCTAAGGTGTTTTACCACTACAGATGCACACAAGGAGCTACATAAACCTAATAAGCTGCCATAAAGGAATATTGGCATCTGGGATTTTCCAGACATTGAAAGATATTACACGTTTCAGTGAGGTCTGGAAACACTCTTACTATAGGCAGCTTTGGTACAGAATACATGTAAACATTAGAGAGGATACTTCAAGGTCAGGAACTGGAGGTTTGTTTACAACAAATAAATGTTTGTAATGAGACTGAAGTGTACCTGGGCTAGGATGGACACAGAGCTGATTCACACTCCATCAGGGTGTGTATCAACTAGGGTATGCATACTGAATTATTATTACAAGTTCTTTTAATGCAGGCAGAGTATTTCAGGGGAGAATCTTTCCATACTGTTTTGTTTATTCTTTCACTAAAAATCTATTACTGCTCTCAGTAGAAGTAGGACATTGAATTAGAGGAGCCTTTTGCTTAATCCAATATGGATGTTGGCCATTTTTATTGTGTCAGTCCTTTTAGAAACTTTATCCATCCAACTTGAGAATCTTTTTGCTTCTTCTTACCATCTCTCTCCATCACTATCATAAAGAGGAAAGAAACAGGATGTGGGTTTGAATTCACAGTCATAGAGGATGAATATGAAGCTGGATTTTCCATATCTGCAGTAGCAATCTAACCAATAATGATTACTTCCTTCAAAAAGGAGCAAATAATAAAAAAGATAACTTTTGGCTTCTTTTACCCAACCTTCTATGAGTCAAGATTTTTTTTTTTTTTTAAACAAATCTGATGATTAAAATCCAAGTTTAACATGTTTAACATCTGTCAAGTACATAATTAAACAACATCTATAGTGGTAGTGGTTCAATACCAGGCTTTGGAAATTGAATATAATTTTTCATGAGTTACCTCAAAACAAACCTAGGGTCAGACAGATATCCAAACACAGTCTAAGAGCTACTTTGCATTTCTTAGGTTTTCTTTATATTTATAAGGATTTTTATTACTTTTTATTATTTATGCTAAGAGGATAACTGTGGACTGCGTTCTGTCACTAGGAAATGAAATATATGTATACCCAGCCATAATCAATACCCCTGTCTCCAATTCCTATCCTGATTCTACACACTGGGTTAGTTGCTTCTTATGCACATTTAACAAATATTCGGATAATGAATCTTTCAATTGTTAATTCAATTTGATCGAGGGAGTGTGGGTGGGTTTGCATAACAACTGTTACACCCTTGAGTGTTTCAAAACTATTGCAAGAAACATTAAGCATGATGTTCCAAAGCATAACATATTGGGTGTATTAAATTAGAAGTTTCCATTTGAATTTTCCAGCACAACACATATAATTTCTGAATATTATAGAGTACTTAATTATTCTTCCTGAGAAAGGATAGGTACGTAATATTACATAATTCTGTAATGCCCTGCAGGTGAAGAGTGTCTGGTGCTTGAAGTACTGACTGCACGATTCTATTTCCTGAATAGTTACTGACTCGTTGTGTGAGCAGTCCAAAACGTCAGACTCCAGCAGGCTCTTAGCTGCAACAGTATTGACGCACTGAAGTTGGAATGCCAAGGTTTACTTTGTTTACCATCAAAGCTCTGGGGCAGACTGAAAGCATACAACAATACAGATAGTTCTTTGGACTTACAGACTGAAGTGTGCACAGACCTTTTTACAGAAATACACTGAGCTGAATGCTGTCCACAGTGGAACTCTGCTTGTGCAGTCTCAATGACCAGAGTTGTTTTCTTACAGCTCCACTTCTCATTTCACAAAAATACAGCAGCAAGAGTCAAAAGGTTCTCACTCAGTTTCTACAAATATTTATATACAGTTGGTCATTTCATAACATCCTATTCTGTTTAACAAGATGTTCTGCAGTTTCTGGAAGTCACATGGCTTACTAGTGGAAGTTTATAAGTTGAGCTTTTGCAACCATCAGCTGCATATAACGTACTGATCTTTGGGGAAAGAAAATGCTTATATTAGACACTATGGGTAAGCAATAATGATATTAAACACCATCATTTAGGATAAAGATACAATTGGGATACAGAAAAAGGTGACCTTTCCAGCTGAAAAGAAATTCAGAATTCATTTCTGACATGGTGGGATTGCTGTGTAGTGAAAGAAAGAGTTCTGCACCCCTACCTCAGCTTGTATTCAAAGTCCCACAGAACCGAACAGCTTGATTCAAAGTCTGTTGAAGTAATCCGAGTCTTTCCCTTCACTACTGTGATTCTGAAAAAAAGGGAGAGTGTTGTATGAAAACATATGCCGGTCTCTGAAAAGAAAATATTCTGGAAAAATAGAAAGATTTACATTGGACTATCTGATGAAGTGGCATTAGAGTTGCAAAAATATCTGAGCTACTTGTTATAACATTAGTTTTGTCCTTGAATATTAAGAAGCCACAGTGTCCAGCAGTATCTTCTTTTTTGTCCAGTCAGTGAATACATTTCAGCATGATCTACTGCATTCGTAGGATCATTTGTTACCAACTAAGAATAACAAGTATATTTCTCTACTGACTTACTTTAAAGACAGCATAACAATCTTCTTCTTTCCAATCAGCATTTCTCTCTCATTCCTTTCACTATATTGTATGCAATTAATCATTTCTGTGTCCTGGAATTCAGTTATTCCCCCAGCTTTAAAACCTTCTATATAGAATGAAGGGTGCAAATTAGAACAACGTATTGCAATTCTTAAATTTGATATATTATACATGATATATTCTACCAGACTCTGTCATTTTAACATTTTGGAAATTGCACATCTACTTAAACTAGTCAAATTTTTTTCTATTTTAATGCTGTTTATGGAAAAGTGCTTTTCAGAAAATAAATGTTTAGAAAAAAACAGGTTTTATAAAAGACCTGAGAAAGCATGACAGGGCTTGGAAAAAATTGAAGGATTTGGTTTTCAGCAACTTAAAACCTCAGTTTCAGGGTGTTTGGACAGGATAGACATTTTATTGTCGGTCAGAGTATTTTCTGATTGTCTTTTCGCTCATTTACTTGCTGTAGTTTCTGCTCATCCCTTGCTCTTTTTCTTTGCCTCTTCTTCATTATTTACACAAGAACCAGAGGTTCTATCAGAAAGCATTAAGTTTTTAGGTCATGGGTAAGGTGGTTAGCAACACCTTCACCTTTTGTAGGACCAGACTACACAACTCAGTAGTGTCTCATAGGAAAAAGATAATTAAAATTCAGAGGACATGTATTATCATTCAGAAGTCAACATGCAATATTTCCATATGTATCTGATGCAGTCAATGAAAAAAAATGCCACCTTAATGCCACTCCAGTTATATCAGTATTCAACGCAGAGTTTTGTGAAGTATAAATTGAGTGTTTAATGATTCTATGTATACTAATTCTACAAGTACTGAGAGTTGCTTTTCCAATAAGGTCTAATTTTAAAATACAGAACAAAACTGCATCTGGCTCTACATCAGTGCCCTAGAGAGACAGAACAGCCCACAGAGACAACTTCCAGTATGAAAAACTGTTTGCCTCTGTACAAAGCAGAGCATTCTCCAGATACAGCATTAGTCCTAACATCACTTTCATTTTGAGGACTTAAGACTGACACCAGCTTAATATTAACATCTTTAGCAAGTGGAGAGCTATGCATTTGTCAGACTTCTAAGAGATATTACATGCCTCCCAGAGCGAGGCTGAAGCATGTACTGTTCTATAGCCACATTTTACTTTGGTGTAAAGACTGAGGAAATTTCTTTAAACATCTCAGGTGAACTCTTCCAAATCTTCATTTCCTTAGGCAGATAGTTACAGCCACTGTAGTGGTAAAATATGTGTCAAAATGCCTGCCCATGTATTTCCTGGAAAGTTAACACGGTCATCTTTGTCAGTATTTCGCTGTATTTGAATTTTACCCATAGATATTTGGTACAGTTGATGGTCTATCAACAATTTTGGTGACTGATGGTTCATTGCAATTTTTCTCACAAAGAAAAAGAAAAATCTGACAGTAGCCTCAGAAAATTTTAAAATAATACAAACAGCAATTGGCAGTACAGAACAATCAAATAATTATAATTTAATTTGTAATTTGTTCTAACATCACCATTCTGTGGTAGGATATGTGGAAACTTTAAGGAGTTTTGGGTGTGAGAAACTACTGGGAACACTTACTTAATATGCAGAATTACTATATTTCTGAGTTATTTCAGATGTAACTTCTGTAGTATATAAGCACTGAGCGTGTACCACAGAATCTCACTGAACCTGATAAAATTAATTCCCATTGATTTCAAGATATTCATTAGGTAGTCCCTGTAACTAGCTACTTAAAACACAACAAAGTAACTAAACAAGTTGAAGCTCAAATTTAAAGTCCAAAGAAAACAATGCTGTTAGTTACTTCCTAATCATGAAGACACCTAAACATCTCTAATTTTCGGCTTCAGCTTCTGGTGCATTATTTTAGACCTCAAGAGGTTGTACCTGTAAACAATAGTTTTCTCTAAAAGTAAAAATAAAAATGTAGAACTCAGACATATTTGGCAACACTGATGAAATACAAACCGATATAAAATAGATTCTAAATGATTATAAATAATGATAGTTAATGTACAGTACTTGCAAATTGCTATCCAAATGGTTCTTGTTATGTCCATTTCTATGACATGCTACTGCAGCATGACAAAAATCTGGCTTAATCTCAGGGGTTATTTTAATCTAGAGTATTTATTTCTGTACTGCATGTGGAGATAGGTTATTTACAAACAGTAGTTAGTTTTGGCACATAAAATACTCAAGCAAACAAAGATTACTGGAAATAGAAAGAAAACTTCCAGTAAAACGAAGATTGAACTCTCAAAAGTTCAAATGATATCTAAACTAAACATGACTAATCTTCAGAGATTACATGTTACTATCTTCACTTTTTGTTTTTCAAGTGCAGTGGTAGTAGAGTGTTTAAAATCACACTTCTGTTCTCCATAAGTTTGTAATAAACTTTCTGATACTACTTTTGCTTTAGCAGACCCATGGTTTGAGTTTCTGTGGGGTTTTTTTAGTAATATTAAATCTCTCCATTAAACCAATTTTGTTTTGTTGTAACTGCTCACTTAGATCCACTATGAAAAGACAGCCTTGCTGAATTTACAGGAAACCTAAAATTGGTATAGAAGGTGCTGACTTGGCCCCTATGTTTTAATTAGGCATTTTCTGTGTATTTATTACTACAGTGGTTTATTTTCTCCACAAGAACAAGTTGGTGTGAGCATTGCCTTTGCTGAACGTTCCTTTCCTGCTTGAAATCATTATGTTTGTCCAGGGATGACCAAGTAATTTATTGTTTCTTCATGGGATGAAAGAGGAGAAGGAAGCAGACAAGAACAAGGAGATAAAAATATCATCATAAAATATCAAAACAGCCAAAAGATGAAGTCCAAGTTACTGCATATTTCATTATGTCAGGAAATATGAGAAAGCAGACAAGAACATATGCTGTCTGTATTAGTACATGCAGTATTTATGCATCTTTTAAAAATAATGCTTAACAATTTACAAGAAAAAAAGAAGTTGATACTACTATTAATATAAAGAATTAGGTTATATTAAAAGATGTCAATAAGTTGCAGGGAATGAAGTAACTAATCCATGTGGACTTGGCTTCACGGACAGCCAGTAACTTTCCACTGTACTCTCTATGCAGTGTAAGCAGGTAGGCCAAATAGATAGGAACATGCTATAGATGCTGAGTAACGTTTCTTTAATCTCACCACCAGTGCCTTTAAAGTATAATATTCTTGAGGGAGGAGTAAAAGAGGTAATTTTTCATCTGGTAATTAGAATCCCATAAAAATGTTTCTTGAAAGTCAGGTTTTTCTACAGTTTTGTGATCTCTGGCTCTCGTAAAAACAAAAGGCAGAGCAGCAAAACACCCAGTAAAATTAAGACTTGGTAACCTAATTTTGGATTTATTATTCCTTTGTTTTCAGAGTTAGGGCTTCAGGTACAATTTGGTAGAACTGCGGTGCAAATAAATGAGGTGCAAGTAATTTGGAGGAAAGAAATTAATTTGTTCAACAAGTTGTTAGAAGAGCTGAATTTCTGCTTCAGCAAAGAAGAAATAGCTCCCCTGTCTTACTGACTTTAATATTGTCAACTAAATGTGAGCAGCTTTGGCTCATGCCCACTGAGTTCAACGAGAAACAGATTTGAATCCACAACATTTTGGATCAGGCACAAAATTATTTTGATGGCTTCAAGGAATAGAAGTGTATAGGACTATAAGGGAGCACAGCTGATAAAATGAAATCTCGGTTTCACTAAATTCAATGGTAATTTTACTGTTCACTTGGAAAAAGCTGAAATGGCTCCTGATACTTATTTCAGTTAAGCTAAAGTGTGATTGGGTGGGCTGGCTACGGAAAGCTCATGAAGAAGAAGAAGAATAAAGAAAGTATCTCCTTCATCAAGACTTGAGTTTTCCTACCAGCAAGCTATTAAATTTTTTTAAGGTTTTACAAAAAGAACAAAAAGCAAAGAAGCAATTCTCATTCCTTGAAAATGTAAAAAAACCCTAGAGTACTTTTTTTTTTCATTTTAATCCATCCTGTCAGATACAAATTGACTCTTTTGCATATACAAACACCAAGCAATTTCACAGGCACCAGCATCAGAAAAAATACATTTCTACCAATGATAGGATCATGCATTGTGCTTCAACACAAACCCATCTTCAGTTATTTAACACACTTAGTGGAATGGTGTAGTAGTCCTGTTATGTGGGAGCCATATCACTGACTCAATGTAATTGCTGCTTTCCTGGCCCTTGTGACCTTAATTCCTCTAAAAAAACCCTGTGTTTTAGAGATGTACCCACAAAAGACAACTAAAGAGAAGAAAATGCACCAAGGTGATCAGGAGTAACAACAATGAAGAATTAAAAATCTATCATCATTGTGCTTTTAAAATTACATATAACTTATGTGGATAATGATATTAAAATAGCTTCTTTTTCCATACTTGAATGCCTCTGCAGTATACTCCATTATTTCAAATTAACACTGGAAAAGGATTTAGCTGAAAAACTTGCGTGTCTGAGACCGAAAGAAAGCTTCATTAGTATAATTCCTTACAGTCCTTCTGTTAATATTTTCAGGGATAAAAATATAATTATCCTTTTTGAAAAAAGGCGACAAAAAGGCGACAAAAAGGCGACAAAAAGGCGACAAAAAGGCGACAAAAAGGCGACAAAAAGGCGACAAAAAGGCGACAAAAAGGCGACAAAAAGGCGACAAAAAGGCGACAAAAAGGCGACAAAAAGGCGACAAAAAGGCGACAAAAAGGCGACAAAAAAAAAGGCGACAAAAAGGCGAAAGGCGACAAAAAGGCGACAAAAAGGCGACAAAAAGGCGAGCGACAAAAAGGCGACAAAAAGGCGACAAAACTGGGAACATAGTGAAATTATAGTGAAATTATGGAAGATCTAGATTACAACTCCAGTAGAAAATGTGGGTCAATTGGATAGGAATATAAAAGTATCAGTTCTGACTGAAGCATGAAACTTACGCAAACAAGGGGGGAAAAAAAGCCCACCCTTTTTAGAACATTGAGATGTGTGAAAACTACAAATGCTAGAACTGTGAAAAGGAAACTGGGAATTTGATCCATATGTTCTGGAAATGCCACTGCCCACAGCTAAATTATTTTTGGAGGACAGAACAGAGAACAGAAGAACAACTGCTAAAGCTGTTATAAACACAGGGTCTCCCTAGTGATGCAAAGATCTTACCATGGCAGATATTAATGAGTGACTATTACCATCTGGATACCATATATGAAGAAAGCATCTTTGGTATGTTCTAGAATAATTACTAAGGAATACGGTATTATTTATCAATTATCTCTCTAATTCTCTGAGGAGAAATCATTCTGCTAACTCCAAGGGGAAAAAACACTATTCAGAGTGGTTCACACATTGATTTTCTTCATATAGCTGAATATAATTTAAAAGCCTGAACTGATCTAAGTAATTCTACTGTATTAGGGAAGATCATATTTTAAGCTTGGGGAGCTCTTTATCATGGTATATTTTTTCAAAGTGAAATATTTTTAAAATCTGCAGCATATGAAATAGCAGTAAGACCTGTGGACAGATTCTGCTACTGCTTCTCAAACCCAAAAGCACATCATGCTGACTACAAGAGAAATAATTATCAATTAGCTTGGGCAACCATTTACTTGTTCACAGGAACGTATGACTGGAAGGAATGAACTTCATGCATTCTGCCATCAAAGGCAACCAAACCTTATATTTCTATTCTGTACTTTTAGCAAGCAGAATCTTCATACCAGTTGGCATCTTCCACTTCCTACCTGAAGGCTGACCCTGTACACTTACTCCTCTGACAATTCGATAGCCTGCAGTTCTCACATTCAGTTTATTCTAGACTGTCAGTACCCATTTGTACCAACATTATCCTTCTAGTATGCAACACATACTCTCATAACTAGTTCACACTAGTAACTCTTGCCACAGAAAGGGATAGAGATCAACATAAAGAGCGATAGATTTAAAGAAAATAGTATGTACATTTTCTTGGCCATACCAGCAAACTCTCCCTGAAAAAGTTAAAAGATGCTTATAAAAAATTCTAAATGGTGGCAACTATACACCATCTGTTTTGTTCTGGTTTAGAAAGGAATTGCATCAATCCATGATGTTCTATATACCCCCCCCCCCCCACACCAGCCACTAAGCAAAACCTAGCAACAAAGTTGTGACTATCATATTGAAATAATCAAAAAATTTGTTTCTTCTATTACAAATTACATTTGAAAATTATATTACCACCACACTTCTGGTTTGATACTAATTTTTACTCTTCTTTGAAAAAATGTCTTTGCTAAGCAATGTACGAATTCTAAAAATAAATAGTTCTCTGCACTGATATAATCATCAAACTTGAGCTGACTCTAAGTACAGTTTTTATTTTTCATGTCTTTATTCATTCTTTTCTACATAGTATTTGTGGAATTCAGCATCTGGAACGAGCAGGAAACAGGTTGACTCTCTTTGACTCCCTTTATTTCTGCATAGTGACATTTTCCACTGTGGGCTTTGGGGATGTTACACCCAAGATATGGCCTTCAAAGCTACTTGTTGTCATTATGATCTGTGTTGCTCTTGTGGTGTTGCCCATACAGGTAAATGTGTATTTTTCTTCTCTTTAGAATTGTTTTTAAAACAAAAGAATAATAACTGAAATAATTTATTGTTACTATTATTATTGCATATAAAATGTCAGAAAAAATAACTATCTTTTATACCTCCTATTCTGGTTTGTTGGGTTTTTTCCTTCCTTTTTCCTTTGTCTGTTCTCCTATAGTCTAGATTTGTACTAAAAAACCAGAGCACTAATAACAGTTTTCAAGTGCTGGTGAAAGCTTTCTGTTCCTGTCATGTACCACAGAGCCCTTCCTTCATCCGAAGACATGGGTTTGTTATTAATGGAGCAATTTAAAAAAAAAAAAAAAGAAAAAAACAAAACCAAAAACCTAGTAGCCAGCACTTTCTTTATGAGTATAGCATTTCCTCTGCAGGCTCTCCCTGTTTCTAATCTTGGTTCTCTGCACTTCCTCTCTTACTCTTACAGCTCAGTGCTAACTTGAAAATAATCTCATTAAATCTGCAACTCAAGCAAACTGGGTTCACAGCTGTGTATGTCGGTACACACACACACAGCGCCAACAGCACAGTTAGGAATTTTTGATGCCTACTGAAGTTTAGGTCTTCTAACAGTTTCAACAGGAAAAGGCTGATTTATGAAAATCCAAGTATTTCAAGGAGTCAATCAGTTTCATTAAATTTGTACCAAACGTTTCTCAGCTCATCAGGTGAGGCTTGATGACAGAAACCCTGAGATTACATGGGAAGCCCTGCCAAGATGTTAACTGTTCCACACTTGGTGATCACCCAGACCTCGTGCCACAAAAAGGGGATCTGGGGAGACATTGTGCATGCTTATCAAAGCTTATAGGAGTCCTGCTAGACCATGAAACTCCAAAGATTCTCACACAGTCATAGTTTCCAGACTCTGCTTCTTTGACAGTAAACTAAAGCTCACTGTGAGCAGACAACACGGAAATGCTGGGAGGTTGGAAGCTCAAGCTTTTAGCATTAATTTTCTTGAAATTATTTGAACATTTTAATTATACCTAAATATTTAATGTCTGCATACACAGACATATGCACTAACACAATTATATTCCCACTCAGTGGAAATTTAGTAAAATATATATTCTATTGAAAACTAAAACATGCTTTAAGAAATTTAATTAGGAAATAGAAATTTCGTCTTTCAGGTAGTTCTGATATACACTTCAGGGATAAGAGCTCTGCATTACCAGTAAATAACCTGGAATCTACTGCCCTTTCACATAAATTTACCTATTATTACCTACTTTATTTTATAGCTTTGTAGTGATAATGGGGCTTCATATAGTTTTCCATACACAGAATGTGGGAGGCATTCTCTCCTGAGCTTTTGTCCTGCTATGATATGAAATCAGTTATTATTCACAATTCAGTCTCTCCATCAGTTGAATGTGGATGAGAAAAAGCAGCTATCACACAGATATATAGTTAAATTGAGCTCAGTATTAAATACATATTACTTACAAGAAGCTTTGAAATGGTGTTTGTATGTTTTATTACCAATTGTTACAACAGCACTGATTGTTACACTATTCTATTTAGTCTAAAGGATTCAGACTGGTAGAGCAATGTTTACTGTTAGCCTGCATATATTGTTCAGGTGGCAAAGACAAATTTGCTGTATTAACAGCTGCTGTGTATTTAAGTTGTATCTAAATTTATGACAGATAAAAGTATACAGAAGGTCACCTTCAGAGCATTATAAAAATCTGAGAAGAGTTATTGCCCAAACTAAGTAAAATGATGCTTCTATCCGAGTATCTATACTCACAGTATACACTTAAGTATGTGAAAATTTAACCTTTCATTTGAGGGAAGCATTTATGTCACGTGGCACTGGAAAAAGAGAGCTCAGAGGTATAAAATACATAAAGGAAATAAGGTACAGCCTTCATTCTTTTCTAAAATCTTGAGATTTACTGTAATCTTATGATATTTTAATGGATTTACCCTGCTATTTGTGCGTGAGTAGAGGGTGGCTCTACTGCCATGTTTTTCAATCACCCTATTATTCATCTCACCCACTTACTAGAGAACTTTTTACAAAGAAAGAGACGTTGTGAGCTAAGGGCATCTTTTCATAGAGGCATGAGATGAATGAAGCAACATTGTTAAGTCATGATACAGTTGTACTGCACATCTGCTTGTCTATATTTCACTGACAATTGGCATCTCTTGCAGTTTGAACAGCTGGCATATTTATGGATGGAGAGGCAAAAGTCTGGTGGTAACTACAGTCGACACAGAGCTCAGACAGAAAAACATGTTGTGCTGTGTGTTAGCTCTCTGAAGATTGACTTACTTATGGATTTCTTAAATGAATTCTATGCTCACCCCAGATTGCAGGTACTTACAGTAAAAAAAAAGAAAATAAACTCAAAACACTGATTTTTTGCAGACAGCCTTCTGAAATGTTTTTTATTTGTAAAACTGAATTTGGGAATAGCTGACTGAATTGGGAATCTATAATTGCAATAAGAAGCTGAGATACAGTACGGAGACATTCATTTTAAATTGAGGTAAATAGACTAAATGATAGAATTACTATCTTGTTGAATTATGCCAGTCCTTTTAGAAACAGATATTTCCATGCAAATTCCTTATATTCTACCCCAAAATAGAAAATAAATGAGAACTACTCAAGTTATTTTTTCCTGTTGTTTTGGGACTGGATCCAAAACTCCTCACAAGTCAAAGCATCTTTTGGTTTTTGCATTTTGCTTTGTTTTTTTGCCAGTGTTAGGAAGACTAGATCCTTTTGGAATTGTTGAAATTAAGAAATAAATGGACGTACTTTAAAGGACAAAGACCTGAAAGATTACACACGAGATTTTCTTAGTGTACACATATTCCCTAGCTAATGCAAACAGATGTCACTTGTTTTGATCATATAAAAGCTTATTTATATGAGATAGCAATTTGGATTCATTATCATTAGCTTTGCTACAGACCATTTCTTTTGCTAAATCTTCTCTATGTCTTTTACCAAGTTACCTGTGGTACCATGCTTCATTAACTAGCGCAAAAAAAAAAAAAAAAATCACAAAAATACAATCCTCAAATTGCTGAGCAGCAATTTGACAAATCCCAAATCCAAAATATTCCCCAAAATAATTAGCTAGTAAGGAGCATAAGCAAATGCACAAAGAAATCCAGTTCTTTATAGATGCAAACGCAACTTGAAATCCAAAATTTAGTTAACTAATCTGGTGAATGAGTCAGGCTCTGTGATACACTGGAGACAAAGACGAAAAGTTCTAATACTACTTATATAGCCTAAAAGAGCTTATATACATTCCCTTCACAGTTGAAATGGGAAGCTGCAGGATACAGATGATGTACTGGATCCGGTGCAGTAAGCTTTCTGCAAAAGTCTGTGTGTGCTAAGGAAGACTTCTATGACAAGCCTGTCCTAAGCTCTCAGTCTCTCCTCTCACATTCCATTCATCTCTCCTTTTCATATGTACATGCATGTATACTTCAGACCAACCTTACTTTTCCTAACAAGGACTGTCTATAGCACAGGAAACAGAGTTTGGATCTGCCCATTAACATAGAGGAAAAAATCTGGGGGAAGACAATTCCATTTCGATTGCTGAAAACTTCCTACATTTTCCAGCTAGAATGACAGAAATGTAAATTGTCTCTAAAAAAAATTATGCTCATATGGAAACAAAAATGTTTCTAAATGGACTTTAGTTGCCACCCTGGAGTCTTTTGTGAGCAGTTGACCAACTGTCCAGCCATTTTTATTAAAGAATTCAATATTTTAAACACATGTATTCAAATAACTTTTGTCAATGAAATTTGAGAATTGTCAGAGACATTTTTGACATCCTGAGTCTCTGTTGACTCATTCTCTAGCAACAATACATGGTAACATAAAAAAAAAAAAATAACATGACTATTCCTCCTTATGTTTTTGACAGGACTATTATGTCGTTATTTTGTGTCCTACTGAGATGGATGCTCAGGTCCGAAGGGTGTTACAAATCCCAATGTGGTCCCAAAGAGTTATCTATCTGCAAGGCTCAGCACTAAAAGATCAAGACCTGTTGAGAGCTAAGTAGGCAAATATTGACCAATATTGTTTTTTACTTTTGTTTCACTCATACTGTTTGATAAATAACTTCGACAAACAACAAAAGCTGTGCTAGAAGGAAAGCATGTGTATTTAGAAAGCAAGGCTCTTTGATATAATTTGCTTTTCTTAATATCTGAAATTTTTCAAGGATTTGTAAGTCCTATTTGACCAAATTTTTCTTCACTGTCTTTTCTGTCTCAGTTTTTAAAGGTATTGAAACAGAGTGCCTGTGATTTCTTCTGAAAAAGCAGCACAGAAAATTCCAAAACTGCCAGTAATGCTAGACTTTGTTTCTGTTCATTGAGCAAAGATGGTAAACGTGATAGTAGTTCTACTGACCCACTGAAGGGGAAAAAAGTAAAAAATAATTATCACCCTTTGAACCCATTGCACAGTTTTGTTTTGAAGTACACACAGTGGTGTACTTCCACCCCTTCTAATAAATCCTCTCTGCTAGTAAATAGTTAATGACATTAATCAAAACACATCAGACAAACAGTTACTCAAACCCCCCTCTCACCATTGCTTAATCACTTGAGGGTGTGAAGGAATTCACAGTGGAATTCAAGTAGGAGGATTGTCTCTTTAAACTCTCCAAAGAGAGAGAGAAAGGTGATTCTTAGCAAATAACTGATTTAACTTATCTGCATTACTCTCTATAAGAACTTATTCAGCAACTAATATAGATATCTAAAATTAAGCCAATACCTGTCTATTTGTGTCATTCAGCCTTCTTTACTCCAGGGGAGTTCTTTCCAAGAATCTAATCTGTGAGAAGTCTAGCGAGCTGTGTTATCTTCCCAGATTTCTGCCACTGAAAAAGCAACAATTACTTCTATATCTGTTTAAAATTTGAAAATACAATAAAGCTTTTTTCAGGATTAGGAACTTCCTTTTAGAGAGAGGTTCCTTTTTTTGCTTTCCTGCTGATTTCAAGAAGGAATTCATGTGGGGGTTTAGCTTCTGCACATTAGGAGAAGAAAAATTAGGCTGTTCCCTAAAGATAATCTTGAATTTCACTTATAATAACCTGGAGGTAGTCTGTGGAATTGTGCTTTTTCCTGCAAAACATGTAATTGAATGTACCTGTCATAGAATAATTTTCAACCTCTCCTGAGGGAAGAAGTGTAGTGGGAATTTAATAGAACATTTAATATGAAATATAAACCAGTACCTAAGATGTTTGCTGTATTTCTTTTTAATGATAACATAACGTACTGAGAAGATAACAAGGCACATGGTAAATAAATAAACAGTTACCAACAACAAAAAAAAATAATCAAGAAGTGTCTCATTATCAAAATTTATACATATATTATACATGAAATGCAATGTCAAAGTAACATGATAAAGGTTGCAGCAAAAAGAGAAGGAATACCAGAAGTTGGCTGACTGCATAAGTAGTAAATAGTCAGTTAACTGAAGACTGTATTTTTCTTTATATGCCCTAGTACACAATTTGGCTTTACAAAAGTGACATTCATTCTTGCTTCCTACCTTGGAGAGCTTCACTTTGCAAGTTTTTGGTGTTCTCTGAGTACGTGCCCGGCTTTAACAAAAAAACAGAAGGAATTCTGTCATGAGGTATCACACTGATACTTACATTGTTCATCAGCATGACTAGAAACTTTATAGCTCGTTCAGCATTTGAAACAACACAGTAACTGATTAAAACAGCTCTCATTCTCCATGCAGGTTAGCACTAGAAAGTGAATAACACTTACCATGCTTGATTTTTTTCCCCCCTACAGCTTTCTCCCATGTTCTGTCATGACCTCAAATACTTTTTCTCTCTCCTTCCACTTTCTTTAGTGAACCATCACAAATCTTGATCCCCTTCATGTCCACTCTTTTTCTTTACCTTATACTTTTTCCTTTCACAAATTTCTCTTCAATATATAAAGTCCCTTTAATTTCTGCCATCCTCAAGCAGTGGAACTATTGGGGTTTAGTCTCAGATTCAGTTTTCTGGCACATAAAAATGGTGTAATTGACAAAGCTTTTTTAGTTGTTAGGACATTAATAACACTTCTCTCATAAGGATACTCTGAGTTCTAATCTAATTTTTTTAACATAGAGGCTATTAGTGTTTCTGTTGTCTAAATTAATTACATTCATAGGTGTTAATCACAGGTTATTATCCTTGTCATCTGTGGCTGAAATGATTCAAGAAGTTACAAAAAACATTGGGGGGAAAAAAAGTGAATATGTTCACATGAGGTTTCATTTCCTTATGAAATCATCTATATATACTGTCAGTCCCAGTTACCTCATCAGCTCTCATCAAAATCTCATCTACTTTCCTACAACTTTGCTAAAGACCGTATCTTCCCAATTCTGCTCCCATGCTTCGCTGAAACTACTCATACAGATCCCATGATTTGTTCCTAATCAGTACTCAGAAGTGGCCTCCTGGCCTCACTTCTCCACGTCAGCTGCATTTGACATTAATATTTTGGATATATTGATTTGCCTTTGTTAAAATGATTTTTCCATTTCAGGTACTTTAATCTTTTGAGGCTTCCTCTGTTTTCCTACTGCTAGGTGCCTATGGGGAATCTACAATGACCTGACTTTATCCTTCTCTTTTCCTTATACTTTCTCTGAGCGATCTCACAGAAAACACACAAACTTAATCACTATTTCTATAGTCAAAAATTAAAAGGTTGGCCAAGCTATCCGACATCTCATTATGGATATCTATTCATTAATTTTAGTTTAGTTACAGACAGTTGTAAATAGATCTTAATTTTTGCTACCAAAATAAAACCAGTATCCTACTGTGGATCATAAGCTCGGAATCATATTGTAGAGCATCCTGTGTAGACTAAGCCTGCATCTTGCTAGTGTTTTCTCACACAAGCTCTCATTTTTGCCCCACTTAAAGCTATATTTATGTTCTTGACATATACCATCTCAATTCCCTGAACCCTTGTTTCAGAACACTCTAGAAATATTATTTATGTAGTACCTCACTTTGCCTCATTGCAGTCCTTCCCTGGCTTACCCTTTTTATTGCATCAAGGAGTGACCCCTTATTCTCACTTAGCCTGCAACTCCCAGTTCTTACTGAGAGGTAACCTTCTGATAAGTCTATAATGCTATTCTCTTTCTCACATACAACAGATTAACATACAAGTCCCATTGTGATTTCACCCACTCTGTCCCTTCAATCTAGGATTAATTTCTCAGAAACATCTGTAAAATAATCCCAATATTCTCCATCACATCCCCTCTTCAGTCAGTTCTCTGCTCTGATATCTAGTGAGACCATTTTCTACCATGATAATTTTTATATTCAGGTATTGTCACACCATTTCTTCCCGTTTCCCATGTTTGCGTATACTTTTGTTGTCCTTTGTCATGTCACTTCAAGCTTATATGGCAAGGACTGTATTTTTGTTCTGTGTTTGTACAGTACCTAAAAGAACAGGCTCTCAGTCTAAGCCTAGGGTCCCAATGGCCTGAACTATTACTAACAACCACCAATTCAATTTTCTAGCAGCAGAAAAACCAAAGATTTAGGAATCTCAGGTCCCATTCCAGACTCCAGAATGGAGTTGCTGCAATGACCAGTGAATTGCCTGTTCATTTTCCCCAGCTTCTGCCTCACTTTTCCCCTTCCCAGGACACCCATTCTGATCATCCTTTTATCTCTTTGCCCAGAAAGTCCTGTCTTCCCAAGGAGGTCAACCAAGTCCCTATTTCTTTACTTCCATGTACCAGTAAGTGAAGTAGGATTCACTGGAGAAGGATATCAAGATCTGAGGCAAGAGAGGAAAAGCAAACTTTGATGAAACCTTCAGTCAGACAGTTTTTCTCCACACTTCCACCACCACTCTTTATTACATGACCAGTTGTACCCTCTAGAGAACAATTATGCATTAAAAGTTCCCAAAGAGACCATAAACTGAAAATAGTTAATTTAATGCATACATACACAGAAATGTTTGTTATTTATCCCTAACGCATTATTCTACTACATCTATCCATCTTTCCGCTATCACTAAGCAAGACAAGTCTATGTTATGTTATCTGTCCCCTCTCATTCATTTTTATCAGTAACAACTTGTACATATCATACCCTTATACACTATGCAGACTGGTGCTATTTATTCACCTTTTATACTCATGGCAGATAAATATTTATTTTGCAAATTAAGTGTGTTTGAGGCCACCCTGCTTTTATTATTTTGGCACAGCTTCTACTGGCACCAGGGAAAGAAAGTTTCTCAGAACCTAGTCAAGAAGTACTGGTACACCATGAGTTAGTGCACAAGATGACTGCTGCTGACATTCAGATAATGCATGAGAACAGATAGACTAAACTTTCTCTGTATTCTGTTTCTATAAGCATACAAGACTATAAACTGTGAAACACAAGTCCACATAAGTATTTTGTTGGTATGTAACAGGCTTGTCTCCCCTCTTCTAGAATGGATGATGCTGAAGCTTGTTTCATTCTGAGTAGTCGCTGTGAGGTGGACCGGACAGCAGCTGTAAGTTTTGATGAAATAACTAAGAATGTGCATGCTGTTTATACTGTTACTGCCCTTATTACCTCTCAGGGACTGAGACTTCTTCCGTGAACAGAAGATTAAAATTAGCATGCAGAGATTTTGCATGTGGGATGAACTTCTTGTCTCAGTTAAGATAATGAAAAGGTTTCTCTTGGATTCTACAAGGCCAGGATTTCACGAATTTATGAAACATGATCTAATGGCTCATTTCACATAACATATCTACTTCTACTTTTTTAGAAAAATAAGTTACATGACCTACCTACCAAAGAGGTTAGAATTTTACAGCACATTTTAGTTGAACTTCTATTTTTAAATGTAAGAATTTATACATTCTTTCAGGACTTTAAAAAGTACTGTAAGATTACAGTACTTTCAAAAAACAATTTTCATGCTGAATAAAGTAAATTTTTATCAGTTCTCTCCTTTTTTATGGAACAATGGCAGAATACCATATAAGCACTATCATGGTACCTTATAGAGATATTGATACTTAGTCATTAATCACTCCAAAGGGTAGTACTCTGTCAAAAAAGTTTTATTCAAATTACCTGGACTAATATCAGTGTTTGCTCTAGATATCCAATTCAAAGAGTTACATTTATTAAAACAGAAAAGAGATACATATCAACTGACTGGTATTTCCATTCAGAACTACCGAAGTATGGAAAGTTTACTACTAACAAAGTAAAGATTGAATTCTGCTTTATAAATTAATTTCTGACTAATACCAAATAACCAATATATCTGAGAGTATTTGACCATTTTTCATACTGGCCAATTTTAAACGTGAAAAATGGCAAGATTCTTTAAATAAGTTACTATAGTTTTGCCAATGCTACTAGTTATTTGCAGTCAGGTAAGTTACTGTCCACAAAGGAAGACTGCTAATACAAGCCTCTACTCAGCCTATCTGTGATAAAAGAATAAAAACTATTTTAATATAAACTAGAACTCTTCAAACTAATGAAATTACCTACTGATCACAAATACCCAGGAAAAAAGTCCACTGAGGAAGGACTTATGAACACAACTTTAAATTTTTCACCATGAGCTGCATGCTAAATTATTGCAGTCGCCTCTATTCAGTTTGATCTTGAACCCCAAAGGAAGATCAGAATAAGTCTGAATGTTCACAAAGTTGAATTAAGATGCTTACAAATTGCCTAACAGGATCAAACTAGTGCTTATAATTTGGTAATTATGTTTTAAACTATCTCAATTAAAAAATACCGTTTTACTACTACATTATAAGAAATAGCAATTATTTTTCTAAATGTTAAAAATAGGTACAGTAAAACACGGGGAACAAGGGCTTTGCATTATGTATGTAGTATTTCTTAATATATTCTCTATCACTTGCTACAATTACCTCATCTGCCATCAAAACTTAGTTGTTTCCATACCTACATATATGGCTTATGAGAGAAGGAAGAACAAAAAAAGCAAAATAAGCTGCAGCTAGCAAGGAAAAAGGATTATTTCCTTGCTAGGCAAATGAGCCCCCAGAAGCAAATTGTATCAAAAATAACTTAATTTTTTGTAGACTATCAGCATGCTGTAAAAAAATATTTTATTCAAAACTAAAGACCCTGTGCTGGACCCATCACTCGCAGAAAGCCACTGAACTCCCTGAGAAATAAATCTGTGCTCCTTCTATAATATTCAAACTTACTGAACTAAGAGCTTTGAATTTGATTAATCAGCAATAGACTCCTGAAAACACACTAGCGAAAGCCACTGAATTGGCAGCAAGTAATCCTGGAGTAGTCAAGTAAGGCAAGCACTCAGAATGTACTGTTTGGAAGTGACAGAGGTGCTAGGGTATTTAAGGATAAGAACAAGCAACAGTTCTTGCAAGTACCCGGGAAAATACTGGTAACTTCTGAGAGACTGAAAAATATCAAAAAGCCAAACCACCTTGCCTAAATTAGCCATGAAGTTCAGAATAAATCAGCTACAACATCTCATTTCACAAAATATACTTGACAGTCGTGAAATGGTTAGAAATGAGAAATCCCGTACAAGCAGAGCATGTGATTTACATTGCACTTGGTAGGTTTATGCAGCTTTAAGGACAGCTGCACCAACATAGGATTCACCTAGAGGTAAACTGTTCATCTCTGCTCATAGCCTCTCCAGAATTTATACAAAGAAAGGGCAATTTTCAACTCTGCTGAAGTCTCCTACAGGGCAGACAGTGGACTCTGCATCCAGAGCTTATGGAGCTTCTATCCGTTCTGGCCAGCACTATCTAGTTTTGGTTTCAGAGTTGTGGCCAGCTACAACTCTCTCCAGGCAGCCTTTCTGCCCTCAGCGACAGCGTGCCCCAGGAAATACCAAAATGGTACCTGACACATTTCAGCTTCCAATACAGACTATTATCAAATCTCATTTATCATTGTATCTGGAGCATACAAACAGACAAATCTTACCAAAGACACAATCCTGTTACCTTCCTCTGGGACAGAATGCCCTGTTGGGTGACTGGCTGGCTAGTTATAATGGTGCAGTATCTCAATTATAGCAGTGATACTCTGAGGGTCAATGTTATCTGAAGTTTTTAAACAAGATGTCACCCCTCTCTGTTTTTGTTGTTGTTGCTCAGATTTCCTTTTCACAGGGAATGCAATTATTTGTACTGCAAGTAGAAAATAGGACAACTGTTTTCTTTTTTTTATTTATTTTGTTTTATTTTACTGCCCCCTAGAGCTCTGAAATGAAATGGATTTAATTTCCTACACTACTCCAGCTCTAGTCACCACTAAGAACTTCAGTAATGTAGTACATAAGGTTACAGTTTGTCATGGGGCTGAAGGAAGTTCAGTTGTCATCCCAGTATCAATCTTTATAACTACAACTGATTTTTTCACCCCTGCTGTGCTTGAGAAGCTGACAAACTGTTAGGAGTGCCTTGGATCCTCTCCTACGTCTGACAGCTGTCAAAATAAAATTAACAGATGCATTGAGGAGATTCCCGACCAGAACAGCTGTTGTTACTCGTGATTTTTCAAAGTCCATGAGGGTTTTTATCTCCCCAGCTACAGTCCTCAGCAGAGGATTTACTCATTTGCCACAGATACCACTGGCTGTTCACTGCTTGCTGTTTCATTAGTTAATAAGTTTTAGTACCAAATCTGTGTTGCTTCTGATCCGTGGATCTCCACTATAGCTCAGAAGACAAATACAACAACAGGTGACATGCGGTTACTTCATAGAAATTGTCAGTTGCTTCCTTTTTCACTTGGAAGAGTAGGAACTTCAACAGTCAGACCAAGAATTTGTCAGCTTTCCAAAGTCTCCTGCCAGAAACTCTCTCTTCTCTGGCAAGACAAAGCTCTGCCAAATTTTATTCTATCAAATGCTATTTTGACATCTCAGACCTATAGCAAGCAGGACAGACATCTGTGTCACTTCTGGAGGATGCAACTCAAAGAGAGTTCAAATTGTACTTAAGTCCAGATACAATTTTTTTTTTTTTTTTTTTGATTGGTGGGTACAGAACAGTAGTCTGTGCCACACCATGAAGTTAGCCAGTGACTTCAATGGGCTGCCTACATCAGGTTGCTCCACAAAACAAGTGCATCTGCTGTTTTAACCCAAGGAGGGGCGGGAAGAGAAGTCTCTTTTGAATTATCCTATAGATAACTCATTAATGGGCTGTATGAATATATGAAAGACCACTTCTACTGCTGACAGTTTTGTTCTGATGCTTTCTGAAAATTCAGAGATGGTTGAGTTCAAGCTTGCAACTTTTTTTTTCCCCTTCCGTTAATCAAATTGCGTGACACTACTGTACTGGTAATCTAAGTTACACTGCCTTAATAGCATCACAAGATGGATGCATTGCATAGGAAGATATAACTAATTTATCAAGTCGTGTGTGGCAAGAAAAAAATTAACAGAACTATTTTAAAATATATATTAAATCAAGGTCTTGCTTTGAGTTCTGAATTATTTAAATTCCTGTTACACCCACTTTAAAACTTACAGCTTTTGATACATGAACTTCAATATCACCTCTATATTAATCACTATCGGTATCAGTGGTAATTTGATCACTGGCTGCAATTCATTGCGTGGAACGCACACAGAAGAGAATGTATTTTTTACCTCCTCTCCCAAGGAAGCATATATTTTATAATATGGATAGAAGCATAATTTTGTTTCAGTTATATCTGTTTAGAGTATGTACATATATACCTCCTTTTTACTTGGGAGAAATGTGAACATTTTTTAAAGTCACTACAATATAGTATAAAAATTGCTACATATGTAAAACAGAGAGCCACCAATACTGTATGAAGAGACTGAATCTAAGAAATCACTTAAAGTGCCTACCTGTATTTTCATTTCTCTCCCCTGGAATGCTTCTCCAGAGTGAAATTTGGGAGAGTAACTGAGCAAAAAACCCATGGAAACCCAAATAACCAGCTTTTGTACACAAACACATGTATATCATGTATTCTGGTGAGACCCCACCTGGAGTACTGCATCCAGCTCTGGAGCCCTCAGCATGGGAAAGACACAGACCCTTTGGAGCGGGTCCAGAGGAGGGCCACAAAAATGATCAGGGGGATGGAACACCTCTCCTATGAAGAAAGGCTGAGAGAGTTGGGGTTGGTCAGCCTAGAGAAGAGAAGGCTTTGGGCTTCTTGCAGCCTGTCAGTGCTTAAAGGGGGCTTATAGAAAAAGATGGCGGCAAACTTTTTAGCAGGGCCTGTTGCGACAGGACAAGGGGGAATGGCTTTAAACTAAAGGGGGGTAGATTTAGACTAGATATAAGGAAGAAATTTTTTACGCTGAGGGTGGTGAAA
>NW_008795702.1:142326-144222 GCF_000699145.1 Aptenodytes forsteri | reverse complement strand
TTGGACGGGGCTCTGAGCATCCTGATCTAGTTGAAGATGTCCCTGCCCACGGCAGGGGGGTTGGACTAGATGACCTTTAGAGGTCCCTTCCAACCCAAACTATTCTATGATTCTATATACCAAGTGAAAAGAGAAAATGAAACAATAATGCAAGGTTATTAACAGTACATGCACACCGAGTTGGTCTTATGAATCTATATAGGGCATTTAAGTATCCATTTTATATATATTACATATTTGTAGACTGCTTCTTCAAAAAAAAGTTAGCAAATGGAAAGCAATACCTATTTCGCAGTGTTAAAACTGCAAACGTGCCAAACAATCATCAAGAGATTTTAATTTCAAGGAGTGTCATGGTTTAACCCAAGCCGGCATCTAAGCACCACCCAGCTGCTCGTTCACTCCCCCCTGGTGGGATGAGGGAGAGAATCGGAAGAGTAAAAGTGAGAATACTCATGGATTGAGATAAAGACAGTTTAATAGGTAAAGCAAAAGCCACGCAACACAAGCAAAGCAAAACAAGGCATTCATTCACTCCTTATGACATATGACATCACATGGTATGGATTCAGTCAGTTGGGGTCAGCTGTCCTGGCTGTGTCCCCTCCCAAATTCTTGTCCTACTCGCTGGTGAGGTGGTGTGAGAAGCCGAAAAGGCCTTGACTCTGTGTCAGCACTGCTCAGCAATAACAAAAACATCCCTGTGTTATCAACACTGTTTCCAGCACAAATCCAAAACACAGCCCCATACCAGCTACTATGAAGAAAATTAACTCTATCCCAGCCAAAACCAGCACAAGGAGTCTTTCCCTTTCCTATACAATTATCTAAAAATATTTTGTGTTGAGATTCATACTTTTAGTTTTACACCACTCACTTCTATGGGCCTAGGCTTGTTTTTTAATAAAATAATGTCATTTGAATCATTTTAATAAACATTCTTCATTCTTATTTTTAACAATTCTTGCACCTTCTAAGAAAACCAGGCTTTTTAGACAAAACAATTTTTAAAAAAAAATCAAAGAAAATATGTAACATTGAGAAGAAAAGAGGAAGAGTAAACTTAGTCTGAAATGTACAACCAAAATTGTATTTACTGGTACACTTTTGGTTTATCACAGAAAATGTAATCTCAGCTCATGTATGTAATACTCAAGAATGGAAAAAATAATTCACCTAAATTTCACTGAATGAGCTGTATTTCTATGCATGTGGCATACAGGAAACAGCCTTTTTTCACCACTTTCGCAAGCCAACGTGGTCTGTGAATGATTGCTATGGAAAGGAAGGGAGGAAACTGGTAATGTCAAACCCTGTGCAATGAAGCCACACCATCACTGCAAGTGACTCTGAATGTGTTTCCCTGACACCTTTTGCATAAAAAGATTAGGTAATGCCTTCAACAACACAGGTGTTTCACATCTGTCCCAAATCCACTCCCAGACCTCTTACTCCCCCTGTACTATATCTGTATGAATCATAGAACCATTAAGGTTGGAAAGGACCTCTAAGATCGAGTCCAACCATCAACCCAACACCACCATGCCCACTAAACCATGTCCCTAAGCACCTCATCTACTCGTCTTTTAAATACCTCCAGGGATGGGGACTCAACCACTTCCCGGGGCAGCCTGTTCCAATGTTTAACCACTCTTTCAGTAAAGAAATTTTTCCTCACGTCCAATCTAAACCTCCCCTGGCGCAACTTGAGGCCGTTTCCTCTCGTCCTATCACTTGTTACTTGGGAGAAGAGACCAACCCCCACCTCGTTACAACCTCCTTTCAGGCAGCTGTAGAGCGCAGTAAGGTCTCCCCTCAGCCTCCTTTTCTCCAGGCTAAACAGTCCCAGTTCCCTCAGCCGCTCCTCATAAGACTTGCTCTCCAGACCCTGCACCA
>NW_008795702.1:124069-139520 GCF_000699145.1 Aptenodytes forsteri | reverse complement strand
TTTCGCCCCCGGCATCGGCACGCCACCCCTCGGCTCATCTCTAGCGAGCCTGGTTTTATCCCCTTCCCCCTTCGAACCTAGTTTAAAGCCCTCTCAATGAGCCCTGCCAATTCATGAGCGAGAATCCTTTTCCCCCTGTGAGACAGCTGAACTCCATCTGCCACCAGCAGGCCCGGTGCTGTGTAAACCTCCCCATGATCAAAAAAGCCAAAATTCCGCCGATGGCACCAGCCCCTGAGCCACGTGTTGATCAGGTGTGTTTTCCTGTTCCTTTCAGTATTCTTCCCTGCCACTGTACGGATTGAGGAAAACACTACCTGTGCTCCTGATCCTTGAACCAGTCGCCCCAGTGCCCTGAAGTCCCTTTTGGTTGCTTCTGGACTTCTCTCTGCAACCTCATCACTGCCAGCCTGTATAACCAACAGCGGGTAGTAATCAGAAGGCCGTACCAGACCAGGGAGTTTCCTAGTAATGTCTCTGACCTGGGCCTCACCATCTATCCTATTACCCAGCCATTTGCTACTTCTAAGTCGTGTTGGCATTTCATTCCCTTAAGACAAAACAGCAAAAAAACCCCTAAATACAAAAAAAAAACCAAGGAGGATAAGTCACCATATTCTATAGAAAAAGTGAAGAAAAAGTGACCACATACAAGGAAAGCTTATAGCAGGGTACATCCAAGTTCTGAAATCTCACGAATGGGCACAGCAATCCTACATCTATGAAACTGTTAATGAGAAAAATGTGAAATAATGTATTTTATCATCCTCAAAAGGTCTTCCTCTTATGATTCCATTCTAGTATTTCTAGTAGAAAAAGTACTTGCTAACTTTTCAATTGACATTAAAACATTACGGTTTGAAAATGTCAGTTACGCTCTGTTCCAGGCAGAGATTTTCCCTTGTGTTCATGAGTCTGAAAGCTTTTCTTATTGCTGATGCTGCAAACATAATGAATCATTCTTTATATTTTATCTTTTAATACCACCAATTTCATGACTAGGCAAGGCATTTCAACCCAAGTATTGCTTCCTACATGGACATCTCAAATATTCCTTTTTAGTTCTGAAATAAATAAAACCTGATGGCTGATACACTGAAATTAGCTATATTTCATGAAATTCAATATATGAATGTACTATCACATACTTTACTTTTATTGATAGCAGTATTCATCCTGCAGTTAATTCACTCTTGACATATGGTAACAAGTATAAAAAACTAACAGGCTGGGAAATCTCTTGGAATCCTTTGGTCAGTTGCTGGCTAAATTCTGATGTCAGTTATGCAATATTTTAGTTGCACAAAAATGTAGATCTATTTTTAATTGAGCTGATATTTTTTAGAATTACCCACAATTTTAGACTCTTAATTCCTGATGTCCTCATTTAATGCTATTTAAATTCTGAGTCTCTTTGGAAGGACATTTCTAATACATCATTCTTGATTAATTAGGCATGACTCATCACTACCATCTAAGTTTCCACACAATTCTTCCACATCCAAATGGCACCCCTTCCAAATTATATGATCCGCATCACTTGCGGAAAAATAGGAGAGGGACAAAATACCTTGTTAGTAGAAGATTTCTGGAAACAAACCATCTATTCTGCATTCCAACAAGTAGAATATATTATACTAGGATCATAGGATAATGGAGATTGGAAGGAAGCTCAGGAGGTCTCTAGTCTGACAGGAGTCAGTTATGAACACAGACCACGTTGCTCAGGGCTTTATCTAGGTTGGCGTGAAAGCGTCCAAGGATGGAGACAGCATAGCCTTTCTGCACAACCTGTTCCACTGCCTGTCTTCATGGGGAAAAGATTTCCCCTTACATGCAGTCTGAACCTCTTTTTTCAACTTACATCCATTGTCTTTTGTCTTCCAACCATGCATCACTGTGCAGAGCCTGGCTTCATCTGCTCAATAACCATCCCATAGATACTGGGGGTTGCTGTTAGGTCTCCCTGAAACCATCTCTTCTGCAGGCTGAACAAGCTCCATTCCCTCAGCATCTCCTCACAGGGCCTCTGCTTCTGCCTCTGACCATCTTGGTGGCCCTCTGCTGAACTCAGTCCAGTTTATACATGTCTTTGCTGTATTGAGGGCTTGCAAACTGGATGCAGTGTCTAGATTCAGTCTAACTTGTGCTGAGTTAAGGGGGATAATCACTGCCCTCTATCTACTCACTGTGCTCCTGTTAAAACAGCCCAGGATGCTGTCAGCCTCCTCTGCTGCCAGGGCACACTGCCAGCCCATGCTCAGCTCACTCTCTACCAGGACCTCCAGGTCTTTTCCAGCAGAACTGCTGCCTAGCCAGTCAGCCCCCAGCCTGTGCCAATGCAGGTGATTACTCAGTCCCAGAGACAGGACTCTGCTTGTGCCCTTGCTGAACTTCATTAGGTTCTTGTCAGCCCATTCCTCCATCTTGTCTTGGTCCATCTGAATGTCAGTCCTGCCCTCAAGTGTTTCCTCCAGTTTGGTATCATCTGCAAACTTGCTGAGTGTGCACTCTTTCACCTCCCTCCAAGTCATAAAGATGGTTAACAGAACAGGTTCCAGTGGAGATCCCCATGACACTCCACTTGCCCCAGGTCTCTGGGTAGAGTACATGCTATTTACCAGTGCCCAAGACTCCAGTCATCTAACCAGCATTTTACCCATACAGTTTTCCACTTATCCAGACCGTAATGTCTGAACATGGAAATGAGAATACTGTCTGAGACACAGCATTCATGTGCCCAGAAGTATAGCTCCCCAGATCATCCTTTTGTTTGAAGATATGTGAAACTATGAATTTTTCTGCTGTTGTTGGAGACCTCCCCCAGATCTCCACAACATTTCAAAGATAAGAAAGCAACCATACAAGGACATTGGCCTGCTCTCTCTGCACCCATCTGATCCTGTGTGCTTGTATGCGTTGAGTTCTCTGGAGCAATCCCTGTCTAAAATCATCCACTGCTGGTGACTCTCCTCCTGCTTGAAGCCTGCCTCAAAGCAGAGACCTGAGAGACCTTGTTGGTGAACACTGAGAGTACCTCAGCCTTGTCCGTGTCTGCAGAATTACTGGATTGTCTGTGTGTGTATATTTATGTATTTAAATATATGTAATATATGTAATACGTAATATTACTTATATAACATGTATGTAAACATCCATACCAGCTGGTGTTATATAGTCTTCAAATGAGTCTTATTCAATGGAGTCAGTCTGATAAAAGGTTCTTTTTCTAATGTAACATGGTTATTTGCATTTCATTGTCATCACCTCATACTCTTTATTCTAGGATCATCAAACTATTTTAAGAGCATGGGCAGTTAAAGACTTCGCTCCAAATTGTCCTTTGTATGTCCAAATACTGAAACCTGAGAATAAATTCCACATCAAGTTTGCAGGTAAGTGTAAGATTTCAGCCATTTGAAACACTTCTTAATATTTGGCAGTTTGTTTCATAAACACACAAGCAAAGTGAGATTCCCTAGGCATCTTTACTGGTTAGAAGCAGATTAAGAGTGCAGTATCGTAAAATAACATGGGCTGTATATATCTTATCAATAATAAAATGTCATGTTTTACATTAAAGTCTTATTTATAAGCACTTTTAAGGATTATTACTCTCATGTTGCATAATATACAGAGTAGAAGTTTTTGATAATTAACACATTGTTACTCCTTAATTATAAATCCAGGTAGGTTTCCAGCTTGCTATATCCCCAGAAGTATAGCTCCCCAGATCATCCTTTTGTTTGAAGATATGTGAAACTATGAATTTTTCTGCTGTTGTTGGAGACCTCCCCCAGATCTCCACAACATTTCAAAGATAAGAAAGCAACCATACAAGGACATTGGCCTGCTCTCTCTGCACCCATCTGATCCTGTGTGCTTGTATGCGTTGAGTTCTCTGGAGCAATCCCTGTCTAAAATCATCCACTGCTGGTGACTCTCCTCCTGCTTGAAGCCTGCCTCAAAGCAGAGACCTGAGAGACCTTGTTGGTGAACACTGAGAGTACCTCAGCCTTGTCCGTGTCTGCAGAATTACTGGATTGTCTGTGTGTGTATATTTATGTATTTAAATATATGTAATATATGTAATACGTAATATTACTTATATAACATGTATGTAAACATCCATACCAGCTGGTGTTATATAGTCTTCAAATGAGTCTTATTCAATGGAGTCAGTCTGATAAAAGGTTCTTTTTCTAATGTAACATGGTTATTTGCATTTCATTGTCATCACCTCATACTCTTTATTCTAGGATCATCAAACTATTTTAAGAGCATGGGCAGTTAAAGACTTCGCTCCAAATTGTCCTTTGTATGTCCAAATACTGAAACCTGAGAATAAATTCCACATCAAGTTTGCAGGTAAGTGTAAGATTTCAGCCATTTGAAACACTTCTTAATATTTGGCAGTTTGTTTCATAAACACACAAGCAAAGTGAGATTCCCTAGGCATCTTTACTGGTTAGAAGCAGATTAAGAGTGCAGTATCGTAAAATAACATGGGCTGTATATATCTTATCAATAATAAAATGTCATGTTTTACATTAAAGTCTTATTTATAAGCACTTTTAAGGATTATTACTCTCATGTTGCATAATATACAGAGTAGAAGTTTTTGATAATTAACACATTGTTACTCCTTAATTATAAATCCAGGTAGGTTTCCAGCTTGCTATATCCATACCTTTAAATAATTCCTGTCTACTAAAACATACTGTTACTAGGGGGTGTATGAGAAGATCTGTTCAGAAAAGGCCAAATTTTATCCAACAAAATTTAAAAAAAAAATCTTCCCATTGGACTGTTTTTTTCTAAGTGGTATGAAAAACATTATTTTAATTACTTTCAAACATTCTAGAAAGAGACATATAATTTAATTCTATATCCAATAAAATGCGTGTCTTAAACTATGACATAAAATGCAAAATAACGTTAAGGAATCCAAACAAATCCTCTCTTATAAGAAGAGATTACCAGCTTTAATCTGACAAACTGTTTCTCTGCACTATGTAGGTAGGTCTCTCTTTCTCTCTCTCTCAATGTATATAAACACACATGCATACATATAAATGTACATACAGACATATATATACTTATGTGCAAAAACACACAAATATTTTTATAATGAACTCATTTTGCCTATCTTTTGAAAAATATCTCTATGAAGTAGAAGCAAAGCTTTCCTTTTAACTAATTTTGAAAATTCAGTTTTCTTGAAGGATATTCTGAGGAAGAAAAGATTGCTGATTCATGCAAAACTCAAAAAAAAACTCTATGGAAAAATATTAGTCTCCTCCATCATCCCAGAATGTGATGAAAAAGTAAATTCTAGTGCAGAACAATTCCAGAGCAACAGTTAAAGCTGTAATTTTAAAAGCTACTGAATTTACCACTAGGTTAGAAAGAAGGAAAAAAGCATCAACAGCAGTTCCAAAGTTATAAAAGTGTAATCTCAAACTATGAGATGGCACAGCAGGGAATGAGGCTCATGCTGTGACAAGAATGATGGTGCTTTTTCATCTCCCTCTTAAAACCAGACAGCACAAACAATTTCTTCTCCCTAGCCATGGCCACTTTTCTTCATTGGTAACTGTGTTAATTTGTTGTTCCTAATTGTATTTAAGAGATTATTTCATAATAATAATATTCATAATATATTCATAATAATATTGAATTATTCTTAATGGCTTGTCTCTGTAGGAGCTTATATACAGCTAGACTTGCAAAACAGAGGTAATTTTGTCATATCTGTTCTAAGTCTCAGATTGAGAATTCAGACTTTTTTTTTTTTTAAGGCAAACAACAACAAAAAAGCAAAACCTCTTTTTGTAATATTTCCTTCAACTGAGCTTAACCAATCTGGTATCTCACTGCCTTCATTTATGTTCCGTAGTTCTTCAAGCGCTTGAGGAGACCTTATATATTCTGTGCCTCACTAGCCCCCTTTAATATAAATTATAGAAGTACTGTATTGTAAGTCTAAATATTTATATAGCACCTTACATCCCAAAAGAATTTCACATGGATCATAGGGATCACTACATCCCACACTCTCTCTCTGCACAACAGTAAAAGCAGAGAATTACAAGCCTTCCTTCAAGATTAAATTAATCTTACTCATATAAAGCACAGGAAATTTTTAATGCAGTTTTAAGTTCGGCAAGGTTATGAACATGGTATAAACATCACCACTGAATGCTTACCTACTGCAAATGGTTAGGCCACTGAGTCATGAGAACATTTGTTTGCATACGTTTTCCTAAGAGGTCTCTACTCTGGTTATTAATCTCATCCAACTCTTCTTCATTCTGAAATACGTACCCAGTGGGGGATGCAGACTATAGCCCTGTCCAGAGTGCTTACAAATAAAATTTGTCATAACCATATGGAATATTTTTCTAAGTGCTTTTCCTATTATGATTCAGGACTGCTTTCTTACTGCCTTAATGCAAAATCTTCTTTTAAATTTGATATTCCCTTAAAAAATTACTCCTTTATTCTGTAGGTTTCCCAAAACATTGTTGTACATTTTATAAACTTGAAATATTCAGTAATAGGATTTCTTCTTTCCTTCCCCCCCCCCCCCCCCCCCCCCCCTACACACAGGTTTAGAGACTATAACTGTCAAAAAGAAAGCTTCTGAATTTCAAAAAAATACAACCAAAGAGTTCCGGAAAGTCCTCCTAACAAAAGTTTAACTTTTAAGTACACTGAAAATTATAAAACACCAGAAGCCCAGTTTCTCAGCAGCTTATATTAGGTTGACCAGTTGTGCTAGGTTGCATGAGACAGTCCTGAAATTTAGACCCTAACTGCATTTTCCCATGGAATTGCGTCCTGGAGATTTTCTGCTTCGGCTTCAGAAACAATATATAGGACAAGTAATTGTTATAATTTATTCCCATCTGGTAGACAAGACTTTTATATTCTTCCTCTCTTTAATGAGAGTATGAGAGCTTATTCTCGTCATCACAGCAGGAGAATGAAGACACTTTGCACAGGGTAATATGGCCTGTCAGAAAGGCAGGTTTCCTGTCTTTTTACCTGGACAGACACATACCCTTGCATCCTGCATTTTCTCTGTTATTTTTTACAGCGGAGTTAAACTACTTCGTTTAAAATGGTAACTTACGCTTATATTAATACAGTGGAAATATTTCTCTGTGCTTGAATATGATTCTTCAGTGGAACCTGAAAGGCACAGGGCATAAGTGTTTGTCCCAGAAAACTCCTTTGCAAGTTTAAGGTGTGAACACTCTATAAATATACAGTCATTCTAACATGACAGCTATCAGATGGGCAAGGAAACACTATCACCATTGTTAACAGTCTTATGTCTTGAGCTGAAATGCTTTGATTACTCCTTAGCAATTTCCAATATACAAATGCCTTGACATGCCCAGTTTTTCTTTCAATAATACTGCATTTTCCTTCACTGGCAGTTACATACGGTTTTCTTAATCTTACTGCTTTTCCTTCAAACACATGGGACTACAAAAGGCCATGTACCCTTAATGCATGCACCTGGCCTTGCATTTCAGCACAAACATGAAATAAAGCGAAGATTGTCCACAGCAGAGTAATATATTTATGCAATTCAGAGACTGGAGTTAATTGTATATTTTCTGAGTTGACTGTACAACTTTAATTTGTTTTCTAGCAAGTATATAGATCACCTTTACTTTGAATATTCAGAAATTATGTATAATCACAATTCCAGTAACTGGGGATACATTTTTACATTCTCTATTTATTCAAAAATGCACCAATGAATTAGCACAGATTGGTGAAGTCTGACGTTAAACCTTCAGTAGTTTATTTGAAAGGAACATAGTCCAGATTCACCAAAATGGATGTTGAATGCATCTGATGATTAATCTATCCAATTACAGACAAAAATAGTCTAGAGATAATGGGTGGGCATTTTTCTCTATCTGATCTGGTAGCGATCATGTTAACTTATCGAATTGACAAAAGTAAGATTTCTCAGAATAATTGTGTCGGGTCTAAGACATTCTTACCACATGGCTGATGCTGCAGGCATAAATCAGTATTTTGAGTATGTGTTATCTTCAAGACCATTTCAGAAGTCATAACTCACCGCACTGCATTACTACATCTATTTGAGACAGACTTAGCAACAAATTTTCGGTCAAAATATATTTTCAACAGAAACTACAGCTTCTGGAAATTCTAAATGGAATATTTCTTTAGTATAAATGCGATCAAAATACTTCTGTTTGATAAACTGGTTTGATATATTTAATATTCAATTCAAGATAAACTGCAGTTTCCTCTGCTGCTTCACTGCCACACTGAATGAGTAATTTGCTGATTCTAGTACCCGCTGTCACAGGACCTGACTGATGTCCCAGACCTGAGGGGTGTTGGAGAGCTGTCACCCAGCTTCCCCCCTACTCACTTTAGAAGAGAAAGCATCCGATAGAGTTCTGTATAACTCTCACCACAGCTCTACAACAAGAGTCCTGAACATAAATATAAAACACAGTAACATAATAGGCAAGCTATAATCTGTCAAATAATTGGAGAAATGAGCAAGTTATTTTTGACCTGATTTGTGTCTAATGCAAGAACTTAACTCCAGCCAAGAGGAGAAACCCATAGTACCTCTCCATGTTTCAAATGGCTACACTATTTCTAATCATGGCAGTCAGGTCACTGAAGAATATTTCACCTGGTGTTCTCAAAGTACCTCTGAGAATTCAAAAGCTTCAAAACACTTCTGAAGTAGGTAGGGTATTATTTTCATATACCCATTTTACAGGTGCATAAAAAGTCACAAAGGGCATAAATAGCTCACTCAAGGTCAAAGTCTACAATAGGACTGGAAATAGTCCTATGAGTCCCAGCTCCATGGCTCCTGATGTAAAAACACTTGACAACACAATGTGAATCTCTTACACATATGAGATTAAGATGTCTATTGTAGGACAGCAATCTCTTTGCTGTGAGCTATATTCTCTGTTAACACAATATTTTACATAAAATCCATCCAAAAAGTCCGCCATATACATTAGAGACTATAGAACATATGGAGGATTTAAGTCCGAGATATACTTTTCATTTGCATTGTGCCATCCATGATTTATTCATTTTCATTGATATATATTTAGGTCAGCATGTACAATTTGGTTCAAGTACAAGATCTGAAATAACAGATGATGAAATAATTTTCCTGTATATTTTTTCTTGATCCTATTTTCAGAAGTATTAGCTATAATATAAAAACATCTAAACAAAACAAAAAATAAGGGGAGGTGATTTGGCAAAATCCTATACAAATTCAAAAATATGGAGATTTCTCATTCCTTCAATACCAGGAAGTCAATATTCACTTTCATAAATCTTTGCCATCTGGCTAATGGTAATGGAATGCAGATATTCCATCCAAGCAGTAGACTCTCTCAAAATCTCTAGTTTAAAATTCAAATAGATTTATTAATGGAACATGGTCAACTAAAAGAACACAGTTCTGTCTGAAATATTTTCTGCAGGAAATATTTAATTGCTATAACTGAAATATATTTAGGGGAGGAAAAATCTCATTTTGTTCGATATGTGACAGTGTCTTCACATAACTAAATACATTCCTTCCCTATGACATCTAAATAGGCCTTGATCTTCAGAAAATGAGAATGAATTTCTCCTTTCAGTAGTCAGTGATTCTGTTACTGAAAAGCCTCTAGAAATTTCAAAAAAGTAATAGAGAAGGCATACAAAGTATGCCATTGCTTTTGATTTCAGTAAGTGGCATGCTCATAGGTATACTATAAATTCTGCCTAGAAAGTAGCTTAGTTAGAGAGGTAAGGTGTTTCTAAGGATTTTAATGATACATTAGTACAACTAGAAGTAGAGGTATGTACACAGCTCAGATCTAGGTGAGGAGATTATTTGCTTACTTTTACTTAGCAATTTTCATATGGCTTACGTTTTGATCATCAGCTGTACTGCTTGTATTATTCTTTCTCATCAGAAGCAAATTCTGCTCCCATTGAAAGTAACATAGACTGAATCAAACACTAAATTCAAAAGAAAAAAATTTAGCATCCAATAAATTCCTTCATGACCTTAGAAAATCTTTATGACAGTTTCTACACTGACAAGAAGTTTAATTAAGTTTTGTGCTTATCCCTTCTTATATCTTTTAATACTGTCACAGGTGTACATGAATGACATTAAAGAGTAATTTCTGTTTCCTTTTCATGCCACCACCAGCACCAGAGAGCATTTAGCTGTGATCTGAATTTTAATCGCTAGCCATCCAAGTTGAATAATAATTCATACAATACTGAAAGCATGTGAAGAAGACTTTCCAGTTTTAAGTATAAGCCGATATAGAAGACTAGATATAATGCTTCTGTTGCTTTCTCTTCTCACTTCCCCTCCCCTAAATTCCATTAAAAGACAGAAAAATATAGGTATGTCTATAGCACTGTTCCATCACAGCAAGTACTAATGTGCAGACATACTTTCTTGTAAGGAATGTCAAAAACAAAGTACAATTTTGTGATTACAAAAGCCAGACAAGGACTAGGGTAAAAAGAATGAAAAGTTGTAAAAAAAAAAAAAGGGGAAAAGAAAAAACAACCACCCCCCTTTGCCTAGGTTGCAAGGAGGCAGCAGCTGTTAGCTGTTCCTGGAGGAGATACTAGCCAAATCTACATTGCACACTGAAGCGCAGTGCGAAGTCCCAGAGCCACTGCCAAATAACCAGTCTGCAAGCCAGTACAGCCTAATTGATCAGCCCTCCTGCATTGCAGCATCCTAGGTATGATATTTCCTGAACACAAAATTATCTCTCTGTACAATGCTTGATGTCTCTATACCAGTTTATGCACAAGGTGCAAAAGATACAAACTAGACTGTGCTACATGGCTTACTCATACAACTAGTGCAGCAAGATAGTGGAAGTGGGATTCACAGAGCTATTGCATCCTCTCCATGTGTAGCTGCAGGACAGAAAGTATGAACTGGATGCAAAATTAACTCTGCTCATGCAATCTGAGAGAGCGCATAGATGGGGCAAACTATACACAGCTGCTCTCCAAATTCAAGTGGAACATGATCTGGAGGCAAATTGTGATTGTCCCTATCTTCACCATTTTCCTAGACAAGGAAAGGAAGTGATAATTCTGTTCAATGGAAAGTATTTTTGTAAAACAATTTATATCTTCATTTTTTCTACAGATCATGTTGTGTGTGAAGAGGAATTCAAATATGCTATGCTCGCTCTAAATTGTATATGCCCAGCTACCTCTACGTTAATCACACTGCTGGTTCATACTTCTAGGGGACAGTAAGTATATACCACCATAAAAAAAACCCCAACTTGTAAAAGTTATAACTGATATTCTTTGGAAAATAACTTACCCTGAACTCCCAGACAACTACAGTTTTAAAAAGAAATTAGAACTTTCTGCACAATAAAAGCATCAAGATGTTTTACTCAAGATATTATAATTTCAAAGAGAAACACACCCATGTTTGTTTAACTATTTGTTGCATGCTGTTGCGCCACTTCTACAATAGAAGATATGAAAAATTTATATTTCCAATTTAGTAGATTGAATCGTGGATCTATCACACAGTTCACTTAAGAACACCAACAAGACCTAACAATACCTATTTTAATGTTAATTTGAACGTCCATTTTTGTACACATATGAAAATTCTTATTCATTGAGCTCAAAAAAATGTTTTTCTGATAACATATAAAATATTTGCTATTCCATGCCTGTACGTTAAGAAGCAAGCATACATACATGTGAAGAGATGGTTTTTAATGTAATAACCGCACTGCCGGAAGGGGTACAGAATTAGTGTCTCTACAGACTGCATAGTCACAGTAGAACCTCTCTATATTTACCAAAATAATTTTACCATATCTAGTATATCTGTTATGCTATATTCTTGGAATAATAAGGTATTCTTGTTAAAACATTGTGGGCAGAGAGAGGCATTAAAGAGTAAATCTCCAAATATATCTGTAGAAATGGAATATGTGCATATAGACTGCACGGGAATACATTTGAGAGTCTCGTAAAAATGCATACTTTTTTTCAGGTAATCATGGACCCAGTAATATCCTGATATTTGCAGGCAAAGTTATTTAACCTTCTATATAGCATTTCTAGTAATGCCCTGTGCCCAGGATGGGGAAAACTGAAATTATTGCTAGAACTTTTACTACCAAGAACAACAAATGTCAAGATTTTAACGGCACTATCTGTACTAGAACCTGTTAAGAAGACAACAAAATACTGTTTCCATGCCTCCTGAGAATTATGATGAAATACATTCTTCATCTGCCTAGCTTTCATTATCTGACATGCACAGAATACAGAGCCTTTTTTAGTTATTTCATATTATATGCACATGAAAGAAGAGTAGTATTCTTAACAGCTAGTAAAGAATTTTCCATCAGCACAAAAACAGACATATGAAAGGGACTCTGTTTTCTGCTGTACTTAAGAACTTTAGCATTTCAATTTTAACACAGGCATATTGATCATTTATACAGATTCCCAGCTATGATGCAAAGTAACTACAGAAGAATGCAAAAGCGCTTATTATTTCTTTTGCAATCAGAATTAATTGATGTGGGTTGTTAAAGTAACTGATTTCTAGTCTGGTCATTGTATACTAGGAGACAAAAAAAAAATCTTTTTGCACAAATAGTTGTCAGCATTACTTTGAATTCTTCTTACAGAAACATACAAGCTTGCTGTATAAATACAGAAAGACTGGAAAAGTGAAAATGTCTAGTTGTCATTCTTCTACTTTAGTCAGCACTTGGAGCATTTAGTCTCAGATGGGCTCCAAAATACTGAAAAAATGGCAAACTTTGGACATCTTAGAGCATGTGTATTAATGCTGGACTAATTGAATACATATGACTTCTTTAAAACCACATGATATCTGTGAAAGTTTAAAACAGACACATTAGAGGGAAAAATCTTCAAAAATATTTCAAATTTAAGTAATCTTGACTTCACAGTGTTAAAAATAAAACTCAAAAAATCAAGTATTTCTCTCCCAAAATACTACTTTCTAAGCTTTCAAATTTAGTATTTTTACTACTTCATTTCTTTTTTGCTAAAAACATACATAATTCCCATACATAAAAAGGTACATAATTCCCAAACTGGTGGGGTTTTTCTTCCCCTTTTATTCCTTACAACTTTTTAAAATCCCTTAGAAATGCTGAAATAAGTTCTCAAAAGTCTAATTTAACTGTGATTTTAATATTTCATTCAGTTTTGTACAAGTGCACAAATCTGTTCAATGTATGATAAAAGTCACCAAGTCAATATCTTTTTGCTACACTGCTCTGATCCTATTAAAAAATCCTACTGTGCTGTTGAAAACATTAAGTAATGATGTACTTGAGCTTACTTTTTGCTTATAACTGAGTGTTACGTAGGCCATATTTAATCCGGAAGTTTTGTGTCCTTGAACATTTAGTTAAGATGATCTTTAACAACTGGAGATTTAACCATTGATTTTTAACAGGTATGCGCTTCTGGAATATAATATTCTAAAGTCAAAGGACAGTAATCACACAATTGAAAAAATCGTATAAAATATTTAACTATGTGAAAATAATTTCTCTTTCCTGAATTACCACTTCAGTGTCCCAATTTTATCAATATTATACTTATTTTACTTTTTATTCATAATTATGTGCAATACCAAAATTGATAAGCACTTGCTAACTAAAATAAACTCATAGCTAAATAGAGGTATAAATCTGCTCTTTAGAAGTATTATACTTAAGTCAAGAAATTTATTTTCAAACTTTCTTATTGAGTATACACCAACGTTTTTAAAAGGAATTTTTCCTCTAACTTACGTTCTTCATAAGCATCTCCTGAGATTTGCACCAACTCTAGAGTACTTGAATAGTGTTGGTAAAACAAATAATTCTGCACTTCATTGTCTTCAGGGGGAAATCTGTTTTCAAAATAGGTGTCGGTTTTGAGCTTCATTTACAGGTTGCCATTGTATTACAGACATAAAACTGATTTGACTAATTTATAAGTCAGAATAATTGTTCTGGCTTTTCTAGGTACTTTCTAATGTTGAACAATAGGTAAATTAACTGCTAATTATTAAAATAGGTTAAATTACCTTTATGCATATGAAAGATGAAGTCAGATGAACATTTGAGTTTGGCTAAATCTAAGTAAAAAGATTAAGTGAAAATTGATAATTTAAACTACAAATAAAAATTTTAACTATACATGCATTTATTTCCAAACTAAAAACTAAATTAGATCTAAATAATGAAGAGTATTTGTTAAATAGACTTCCAATGTTAACAGTGAACTGCTTTCCTTTACATTGGTTCCTGTTTCATTATCCTGGTTACTACCAGCACCTGCATTAAACTTTATGTAGGACTTGCGTTTTAAATCCCTGTCAGCATTGACTTCCTTATATAAAAAGAACAGACTTAGATTATGAGGAGACTATAATGAATCAACTGCTTCCAGCCTTGGGTAGTCTTTTTAAAGTCTATTCAAAGTCATTGGGAGGATTTTCTAAATAATTAGTTCAGGTTTCCATTCACAGAAGCCCCATATCTGTTGACTCACAAGTTTAGTAACTTCAGTATAGTGACTGGGAATGTTTGTTCAAGTGGTTATCACAGATAACCAAGTTCAAATGACTATCTATACCTTTCCATTCCACAAGGAATAGGTCTTCTTTTTACACAGTATTTTAGGTGCCTGTAACCAGAGGAGATTATCAAGGAACTGACCAGAACAATTCTTGCTTTTTATCATTTCCCTGGTGAAAAGTCATTCGTTAAGGGAAAATATGACCACTTTCAAATTCTAGCTTCTTAACATTTGTTAATTTAGTGAAGTTATGATCTTAACCTAAGTGACGTTCATTTTAATGGAATTAAACAGTTCATTGACAGTTCATAGATAAAACATGTCCCAACTGCTTGTTGTACTCTTACAAATTAAGGGAATCTATTTCCTATATTTATTATGAAACGGTGTGACACTTAATAATACAAGCTCTGTATTATTATACAAGATTTCTGATAATCGTGAAGATAAGTACACTGAGGAATTACTGGAAGTTGAAGGCAATACATAGCAGAAGAACACAGGAAAAATTATTATTCTCTATTATCCTATTAGAATGATAATACAATAAACAGTAAACAAAAAGAAACACATGTACATAAATTAAAAACACCATATCTTCTGGTATTAATATGTGAGGAAACTGGGGAAAATGTTCACTTTCTAAGCAACTTTGGCCAGATCAACTTGCTATTAAAATTAAGGGGAAGTTTGCTGCTGTTTATGTGAACTAGCTTTGGTCTTTAATGCTACTTTTAAGATTAAACAAACTAGATTTAAATAATCCCATTGTCTTCTCAGCTGTTTATGGAATTCAAAA
>NW_008795702.1:90628-124012 GCF_000699145.1 Aptenodytes forsteri | reverse complement strand
ATTGAGCTTAAAAATTAATCTTAAAGTTTATCTTTAAATGTTATCTAATCTAGTAATTAGAACTTCATTAGGGTTTCTATTATGATACAAAATATTGGAAGAAGATAGCCTTTCTGACTTGAACTTAATGTGATCTTTACAGAACAGCCCCATGGGAAGTTTTTAGACAACTAACTGGAACCAAGCAGACTTTAAACAGGTGAACATTTTATTTTACAGGGAAAAGTGAAATATGGAAAAATCTTCTTCTCTAATTACATTTCTAGTTCTGCTATTCTACACCTAGTGCACTGTTTGTTAGTACTATTGCAATTGAAAATGGTTTACTTATTTCCATCTTGAAACAAAAATGTTTCTACGCTGAGGGTGGAGAAGAATGGTAAATTGAAGAAAAAGAGAATTGTGTTAAAGTATTGAAAAATGTATAAATGAGCACAAAGGAGCATATCCCAATATCTTGAGATCTTAGCTCCAAGTGGCAAAACACAGAGCACATTTGTCAGTTTTATGTCCTATCTGCATATATATATGTGTATATATACGTATCCATTGTATCCAGTAAAACTCATGCAGACAACCTTGTTTCCACATCAAACTTAATAAAGTAAGAAGTTCACAGAAGCCCTAAGTCTGCAAACTTTGGTGTTAGCTGAGGTTTGGAACATTTCTACTAACAGTCCATTTGGATAAAGAACATTAACTGCATATAGTAAAAGATGATATGCTTAATATGGTTAAAGTAATAATTTATTTTCTTGCACTAGAGAAAAGAAGGTATATACTTGTCATAGCATACAAGACACAGTAACTAAAAATGTCCATAGGGTAAATGCTGAAGATAACTGATAAGCAAAAAAAAAAAAAATCCTCCTTACAGATAAAGTGACTGAAGCCAAATGGGTCTTTCCTACATAAGTTATTTTTAATGATTCTTTACCTACTTCAAACAGGAACCAGACAATCTGCCATGGAGCATCCGAAGAGACTGTCTTTGTGAATAGAATGAGCATGCTGTTGGTTTCACCTGTCATCTTTAAATTGCAATGAATCTACTTACTGTGGTGTAAATTTATGCAGCTATCTCTCTCCTGATATTAAAGTCCATAATCTTATATGCCTATTACTTAGCAGAAAATGAGCTTTAATTCATTAAAATAGTCTCTGTACTTACAGAATTACCAAGCTTTGATCTCAGATATTTCCTTCAGATTAGCCTACAGGTCCTTTTTAATAGACATTTGTAGCTTCTATTGCCATGAAATACTGTTCTGATTAGTAAGAATTTTACATTAAGTTTTAAATTATTCTCTTTATCTGTACATGTTTCAGGGAGAGTCAGCAATCACCGGAACAATGGCAGAAAATGTATGGCAGATGCTCTGGTAATGAAGTATATCATATTAACCTGGAAGAAAGTACTTTTTTTGCTGAGTATGAGGGGAAAAGCTTCACATATGCTTCTTTCCATGCACATAAGAAGTATGTTTATGTTCCTATCAACAATTAAAAGTTCAAACAAATAATTATTTGTTTTGCCTGCAACGTAGCTCTGCATTCAAAGGTGCAGTATTACACATTATTCTGTTTCTAGGTTTAAATATCTGGCCACTAATATTTCACGGATATTCTTCTGTAAGTTACAGCTGGTCAGGTAAAAGTTCATGTTGGTTCTGTATAGGCCAGCTCAGTTCAAGAGAACAGAATATAAAGGATATATAGGATAAACCTGACAAACAGAAAAAAATTGTACCTTAGATTATATGAGAACACCAGTCCCTTTTCATGTCCAAAACAATCTAGAAATGGGTGGGCAGGCGGGTGTTAGGGTATTTATTTTTTTTATTTATTTAGGAGTCAGCTGGAAATCTGGCTTCCTTTGTGGTGTGTTCATTCTATGCAAAATGTTCAATTTAAAGGTGGTACATGCTGAATTCTGGTGATTGTTCAAAATAAAACCATATTTTTTCTGTTTGATGCTAACATATCTTCTTCAGGTTCCAGATCACGTATCACTTATTCAGTGCTGCTCCGAGGTGAACGTACATACTGAACAAAAATCATGTATATTTGAATATATTTAACAAAATGAACATCTATCAAACCCTGAACACTGAGTTTATTCTCATACTTAATAAGAGAGAGAAAGATTTTTTTTTCTTTAATTCCTTATTTTCTATCACTAATGAAACATTTCTAGGAGTGAATCGCAAAAATCAGTTCTGAAAATGGTTTCCATTACATATGAATAATGGAACAATTTAACATGATGAATACTTTTTAATATTATATATCCATTCTTCTACTAATATTTTCCCAGAAGGGACTATTAATCTGATAGAAAAAAAAAAATCAACTGGAACAGCATGAGAATGGGGATTAAGAAAACCGCTAGATTCAAATGCCTAGGGATTCATGAGCGCATAAAGAGTGTTTGATCAGAAGTGGCCTATTTAGGAGATAACATTCTTCAAACATATTTGTCATCTAAAAATCTGCAAGTGTTCATAATCTGCAAAATATAAAATTATACTGGAGGTTCATTTTTGACAGTGGAAGTTCTAGTATATACGAGACTACGCAAAATGAACCATGCCTTTCCTTTTCTAATTAAGGTTTGGAGTCTGTCTGATTGGTGTTAGAAAGGAAGATAACAAAAACATTTTGCTGAATCCAGGTCCTCGATATATCATGAGTTCTACAGATATATGCTTTCAGATAAATATCACCAAAGAAGAAAATTCTGCTTTTAAGAAGCAAGAAAAGCATAGAAAAAAACATGAATCAAAATTATCTTATCATGGAGCTTCTAGGTTACCCGTACACAGTATAATAGCCAGCATGGGTAAAAAAAACACAGGTGGAGAAAAAAAAAAAAAAAAAAAAAAAAACCCCCACCACAGAACAAACCTCGCAACCTATTCTTATTCAATGAATAGTGCATTTTAAAGCTTTTAGTAGTATATTCCTAAAATTATAATTTAAATTAATATATAAGAAATTATAATAGTGTGCAGAAAGAAAAAATATTAGACACTTGCCCTTGTATTTTCTAAAAAAAACCCACACACCACAGAATTTGGTTATGTTTTTCTTTGACTTGACAGTATGGAATTAAACCGCTTAAGACCGTTGTATAAAAAAGTAATAATAAAATGTATGCAAAGCGAAACAACTGGGAAAATCACATGGGTAATTTCTTTGTCATTTATAACTGGTTGTTTGTAATAAGTTTTCATAAGCTTCTTTAATTAAAAAAATGCCTTTGCTCAATAAAAACCTACAGGTTGTTGATGCATATAAACATGGATTAGTTACATAAGGTATGGTTTTAAAAATGTAGTTAACAAGAAAATATATATTAATGGTCAGAGAAAGTGTTACTTTGCACGAAAAGGCTTGCTCAGGTATAGTTTAAATATTTGTTATATTTTAATGTAATAAACACAATCAATATAGTATTCCTTTCAGTCTTTGGCCTTGTAGTCAGGTAATCCCCCCTTAATATGGGAATCTCATTCAAGTGTTTTGACAACCACATTGAGAAAATGCTTTCAACGCTACTTCAGGGACAGTGGCTATCGATTTACAAGATACAGGATGCCGAACATCCAGCGGGCCTACACTAGCTCTTCCTTCCGAGGGAGGTAAAGAGGGCAGACGGCCCAGTATAGCACCTGTTTTGGAGGTTGCAGATTCATCCTCACTTCAGACGTGTGACCTGCTAAGTGACCAGTCAGAAGATGAAACCACCCCATCAGATGATGAAGTCTCTGCAGGATTAGAGTATGTATATTAAATATAAAATAAGCAACATAATTTGAAAAGCTAATCTTATGTAAATGGCGTGGGTAATTTTTTTGACATGCAGATCAGTCCAAGTAGTTGTAGCAAGCAAGACCCATAAAGGTCAATTATGGAATTATTCCCTTTTATGAAATTCTATTGTCTGTTAGCAGAATGCTGTTATGCCTGTTTTGAAGTTAAAAAAAACAGATTAACTCCTCCATTTGCTGGAGATTTTCTATACTCACTTATAAAGATCTAGTTGTGTATTGCAATTTTTTAAATAGCATCTTTTATGACCATTTTTCTTACATTCTATAGTTATAAAGACAGGACTCAGCTAATTTGTAAGCCGATAAGTACTTCTGTCCTGATGATGCAGTGATAATCAGATCATTCAACAAGCTAGTTGAACGCTGGGGCTAGGTGTCTGACTTCAAAATGTAGGAATGACAAAAAAAAAGCAGTATGAGACAAAGGTATTACATCTAATTTAAAATGCTTGTTAGCACGTTACTGAAAGTAATGATGCATTACTCAGATAAAAACAGAGGATTCAATCCTGTAACTGCCATGCAGATAAGCAATTATGTTTATTGGGATTACTGACAGGGATGTTAAAACCGAAATACACAATTAAGCCAGTGGCTCACCTAGCACAGTTTCCCATCTCCAACAGTGGCAAGCATGAGAAGCCCCAGAGAAGATCATAAAGTGCCAATGAAAAAAATGATAGAACAAATCATCTTAAATCTGCAGACTGAAATACCAGGATTTAAAAGGCCTCTTATTAAAAATTAAGGCCAATTAGAAATTTCATCTCATCAGCAAGAGGATTTGCCATTTAAAGTTTATTTCAACCATGTTGAGAGTATGGAGGTACTTACCTTCTTGCTTTAATAACAAAGATGCCTATACAAAAAAACCCCAAGCAAAATTCCTTTAGTCCACAAAAGCATGATAGCTTTCACTAAATGGTATTGAATTGGTCAAAGCTACAAAATATATTCCTTTGATCCTTGTTAAACATCGTGCATTTCATGTACTTGACTCTGCTAATCTACAGCTAACTGCAAAGCTTAGACACAGATATAAATATCCCATAAAATAGTTGTATAGGCAACTGTGTTTCAGTAATTTGCTATACTGAAAAATGTTTGTTCTATTCTCCTAGGTATGCCAAAGGCTATCCTCCTTACTCTCCATATATCGGAAGCTCTCCCACATTTTGTCATCTTCTGCGTGAAAAAGTACCCTTCTGTTGTCTAAGACTAGACAAGGTAAAGGGAGTTTCTGTTACTGGATAAAGCTACATTCTCATTTGTCTCTTGCATCTGAACAGAGTTAAATTCTGGTTTCTGCTTAGAGATGAGGTTTGTTCAGCATTTACTAAGCTATAATATGTTTTCTCATCCTTTTCATCACCAATCATTTGTTTATGTCTAATCAGGTCTATATCAGGTCATCTGATACAATTTTCTATTTCTAATGGTAAAACCCTTTAATGTCACAGCTAAATCTCTTTATTCATATTCACTGAACTTGTTTCTTATTTTAATTTTAGGGATGCCAACATAACTACTATGAAGACGCCAAAGCCTATGGATTCAAAAATAAATTGATTATAGTTGCAGCAGAAACTGCTGGAAATGGCTTATATAACTTTATTGTTCCACTAAGAGCTTATTACCGACCAAAGAAAGAACTAAATCCCATTGTATTACTCCTGGATAACCCGTAAGTAGATTTTAATTTTTTTTTTTTTGTGATACATTTTAAACTCATTTTACCGTTACTTCAATAGATGATCACTTTTCACATGGCTAACTTAAAATCAAAAACATTATGGCACATTTATCTTTAAGAAAAGTTGGTGGCAAAAGTAATACCGTATGTTCACTGTCATATACAAAATTGACATTTTACTGACTGTAAATGGCCATAGTGAATTTAAATGTCCTTACTCTTCATGGCCAATGTTTCAGCTAAGTATTTCTTAAAAATACCCAAAATAATGTTAATATTACTGCTAAAATTAAATAACTTCATAAACACTGTAAAAAGCAAACCATGTAACAGTTTCACCGCTACATGACAGTGCTTCAGACAACACTAACCTACTTAACACAAGGCACTTAGTGGCCTTGACAAGTTAGGTAATATTTTTAATAATTTTAGACTCTTAAGATAAACAGTTCTTTAAGCCAGTAGGACACACACACACACTTTGTCTACAATTATATAAAGTCATGGAAGAAAATTAAAACCTGCAATATTGTTGTTACTACCACATCTATCTGGAGATCACTGGAATTCTTAGCCTTTCTTGCATTAGCTGTTTAAAATTTCAGACAAATTCTTCTCTGGCAAGACTGGTTCATTTATACTCTGATGATGACTGAAAAAGACTTTTTTTTTTTTTCCTTCTTTTTGCAACACTTCGGTCCTGCTCAAGTGCTTAAAATCACAGTTTGGAAGGCACAAAAATGGAGGTTAATCAGATACAGAAAATTAGATCAAACGATGACTCAAAGAAAGAAATGACAGCAGCAGAAATTTCTTATAGGTTCTGATTCCAGGCTGACACTTCTCTTTGCATATATAAGTGTTCTAGTTTAAGTGATTCATTATACAAAGGCCTGCTGAGAAGTGTCCCACTTTTGCCTCAGGCAGCTCTTTAGTGAAGCTGTATACACCTGTGTTTCCAAAACAGAAGCTTTTTTATGTACATATTATGGCATAAAGTGAATTACACAAATTGGTAAAAGCCTAAATTAGGCTAAAGGACTTTCTGATTTGACACTTCCTTAAGATGAAAGATGTGAGCATGCAGTGCCCTCTAGTGCTTGTTCTCTTTTCCAGCACAGTCCCCGAGTTTACATACTTTAATGCTGTTGTGACATTTACGGCTAAAACCACTTTTTATTAGCATAAAGTGAAAGCTATGATTGCTAGTTAAACTAATACCCTTAGTGTTGTCTCTCTCTACACAGCATTTGCAGTGACTCCTCTGAAAGGCCAGCATTCACAGGACTACAGAAGCTAGCTGAAAAGCCAGCATGCTTTTCAAACACACGAGGTGGAATTCAGGCTGCCATTCAAGTCAATTGGAATTTTGTAATTTACTTCATTGGACTTAGGAATTCAGCCACCTTCAATGAACATATCTATACCTTGTTGTTATATTCCTATTTTCTCTATCAGGTCAATTTATTACAGTATGCTTATTCTGATATCTACATGTGTTTTAATATTTCCAATGTTTCTTGGTATGTAAGAAGAAACACAGTTAAATTTATGATTAAAGAAACAATGCAATAAAATACAGTATCTTAGTTTTCACATTCCATTTTAAAAATAAGGTTTCATCTAAGATTGCCTCATTGACTTGAATGGAGCTGTTGGCACAAAAATCAAGTGATGATTGGGTTTCCACTTCACATTTTAATTGAAAATTCTCACTGCTCATTTTAAGTACTTCTAAGTCATGCATTGGAGTATAACTTGGTAGTGTGTCTTTGACATCAGTTATTCATTCTTATATTTGGAATTGTAGTGTGCCATAAAATTTCTGATTTAAGAGGTGCATTTATTAATAAAGCATGTTAATTCTGATCATTCTTTATGATCACAGCAAACTTGATTCACAGCTTTCTGCAAACCTATTTCCTGTTTAAAGTGGTATTATACTGCCAAAGTTTTAAAAGGTTATTTTTTTAAAAAAAAAAGCTACCAGTTTATTGAAATATTTTAGAAGAGATGCTGCTGTTGTGATACTGTGTTTCATTTTGTAATCCCATCTGCTGCTTAGGCCAGATATGCATTTTCTGGATGCAATCTGTTGGTTTCCAATGGTTTACTACATGGTGGGCTCTATTGACAAGTAGGTGAAATAACTGTTAGAAAACTTAACATTGTAGTGCTCAGTGGCTTGTTGTGTGTATTGTCATTGCATGTTTAAGTGTGTGTTGTATTTGAAGATTATATTTTTGTATGCATGGTTTGTGTCTGTGTGCTATAATTTGGGATTTCAAATTTCTGACTTATAAAGGATATCATTAGTGAAAAGTATGACAGGGAACACAGGTTAATAACTTCAAAAACATAAGATTAACACACTTATTTAGGTGCATTAATATGTTCCTACAAATCGCCAGATTATAGCCCTGATTCTAGTGTCATTCTATACTTCATTATAATTTGTTTGGATTTACTGACTAGGGTTTTGTAAAGATAGCTACAGAATGTAGAGAGTACTAATACTGACAGTCTTGAATGTGTCCAACAGTCTTCATATTCTGCTAAAAATATCACTTACTCCTACATTTCTGTCTTCACCTCTGCTAATATATATTTGCATATCTAGGTTTAGCAACATAGATTTAATGTAAAAATCAGGCAGGAACAAGAGAAGAGCAAGGGCCAATAGCATTTTAGTAAACTCCTGTGTGTAGAGTGTCAATTTAAAGAAGAAAATTATTTGCTTCCACTACATAGTTAATTTTGAGTTGGGACTACAAGCCCATAATACCCATTCCCCAGGTAGAAATCAAAAAACGTATTTTCTGCCCTGAATTAACAGAATCCAGATTTTCAATGTGAATTCTGGAGATTCAATGTTTCTCCATCTCAACCTGTTTTAACAAGGGCTTTAAAACTACTTATGATAGTGATGCAGTTAAAGATTTACCTTGGTGATATCATAGCCATTGTGAGATTTGCAAAGTATCTACAGAAGTGTTTTTCACTTTCTACATTTCTTCCTCTAAACCAAGAAAGTGTCTCAGGTTATTAATGTCTACTACTTTCTTAACTCTTAATTCCACAACAACTATAAAAATAATTCATACCAGCAGAATAATTGAATTGACTCAAAGTATCCAAAGTAATTAATAACCCAAAGATGTTAACCTGTTTTTTATTAACACGGATAATTAAACTTTTATTTAAATCTACCCAGTTTATTTCAAAAAGAAAATCACCAAATCCCTCCCTGCAGGTGTTTTGTTTTAGAACTGAGTGCATTTTAAAAAAAAGTGTGTAGCCTTTGTAGTCTTTTAAATAAGTGATTATACAGAATTCTATAGTTTACAGTAATACTAGCATGAACTTCTGCATCTTTTCTGACAAGACAATCACTTCAGTTCCTGGTGCAATAGCCAATCATATTTTGTAGGGGGGGTTTTGACATCTGTTTTCATCAATAACAAGACTTCTAAAAATATAGTTCATACTTATTCCCTGTGTTTTCCTAAACGTGTTTTTAAATCATGTACAATTAATAGAAGTTGATCACCTTTAGCTAAGAACTACAATGTAAAATATGCAAAGTTTCCTTTCTTATTTAATAGGTATAGAATACATTCCCAAAGTGCCACCTACTACCTTTTAAGTATCTAATATATTTGTCATTTGGTTACCTGGCATGAAGTGTCATTATCTTAGATAGAGAACCAAAGGAATTACTCTCATTTACCTCTCCTTTTTGTTGGAAGTGGATGGCCTGCAGAAAAATAGCTTTACCAAAATTCATGGTGGGGATGAACTTCATCAAAATATGTCATCAAGTAGTAGAAACCTGTTCTACAGTCTTCAGGTATAAGTGATGTGAGACCTGTAACTGAAGAGGTTTCACAGCTGTGTAGAAATCTGTTCGGTATTAAGAAACCTATAGCTAAAGGTACCTGAGAACTAGAGTTACAATACTTCTAAATTAGTATTTTTTTAAATTCTCCACAAATTAGTTGAATGTAACTGCTAAAATAAGAATAGCTGTTGAGCTTATGAAACGTTGAAATGCAGAAAATCTGGGTATTTCAGAATATGCTGCTATTTTCAGGGATCAACTGAAAGACTGAAAAAGCAGAAATACAAATCACTCAGAGAAAGGTCAAAGTTCTACTTATGCACTGAAGTTGTTAGTGTAGATCATATAAAATACAGCCTTTCTTTTTTTTGTAGTCAACCACCGGTGATACTACACAGTTTCAAAAATAATTATATTATGTGTTTGTTTTGGAAGAATATGTATAAGATGTAAAATAAAACAGATTCAGATTTGTTTAGTTTTCCTTATCCAAAATTTCAAAAAGAATTTATAATAGGTTACATAAACTTAGGAACCTAAGAAGATCATTGCTGAAAAGAAAAACTGTATCCAGACAATTAAGACTTAATTAATATTATAGATTGTCACATGATAAGCAATTGTAATGCCAAAACAGCTTTTTACCTTGGAAGTAAACAGAATGATGCAAAAATTTAGTTTTCCAATTTCCCTTGGAAACCATGAAATTCACCCTTTCTTCTTATTTTCACTTACTTAAAAATTGCTAGGTTCCTAGCAGCCTTTATCATTACAGAAAAGTCCTTTCTAAACTTTTTGAAAAGCGCTTAGTTTCTATGGAAAATGTTATTGTTGAAACAACCAACATGCTTCATTTTGGAAACAAAGCTGTAAGGCATGATGGGAACTGTAACTCAGTTGTCTGAGTGTTTTCTATGGTCAGGCTTCACAGGAAACATTGTCCAGCGGAGTGCAGTTTTACTGATGTACAGCTGCTCCTAAAAGCATAGTGAGAACACTCCAACTCATAGATTAACCTGAAAGAGGAATGCATTAGATGTCCTGGCAGAACCTTTATTATCATTCTGAAACTGAAATGTAATTGTGGGAAAGAGCAACTCAAAGCATTTATTTCAGTCCATTTATTGCCAAAAGTAACTGCAAAAGGAAGCAAGTTGTTGCAGCATGTAAGGACATACTGTCTTCCCAAGTAACTGTTAAAGGCTTATTTTAAAAAGTTGAAATAAATTTATCATTGTAGCAAAAGGAGAGGGACTGTAACAACCTACTGAAGTGCATTCTGTATGACTTCAAGGAAAATAATTATTCATATTCTATTCTATCAATTAATTGAGATTATATACTTGATATAGATTATATTAGAAGTTATGATATGTACATGGAGATGAAGGGAACCAGCAACTCAGCCTGTGATCTGTAAATTCCAACCATCCCTAATCTTTTAAGTGTTCCATATTTAAGTTGCTTGTTTCTTTCTCCTTCTTTCTCTTCACAAAAGCCTAGATGACTTATTAAGATGTGGGGTCACCTTTGCAGCTAATGTGGTGGTGGTGGACAAAGAAAGTACAATGAGTGCCGAGGAAGACTACATGGCAGATGCTAAGACTATTGTAAATGTTCAAACACTCTTTAGGTAAGACATCTATCAATACATCTTCATTAATCATTAAATACTTAATGCCTTTTGTACTCAGATGAGAAATGATTTTTTTTTTCTTTCTTCTACTTAAGTTTTCCCTTATATGAACTTGTGTCTTACATGGGCAAACCTTTTCCCACCCTACTTAGCAATACATTCAGAGTACTGAGGTATTCTCCTGAAATCTCAGATGAAATTCTATGCATCCCAAAACTGGATGATCATTTTAGAAGTCAACTGTCAGGTTTTCAGGAAGGAAAAGAAAGCTACTCTTGAAGACTTAGGACCAAAGATAGTTGAAAAAAGAAGTTTTTCCTCAGTGCAGCAGTCTTTCACAGTAATGCTAAAGCCAGTATAAAAAGCAGATCCTTATAAAAGGTAAGCAATGCATCACTATGGTGTTAGTAGTAAGTGTTCATATTTTGAATACTTAGTTTTGAACAAAAATTAGGTTTTTAGGCACATGTATGCAACATTACAAATGACAACAACATACTAAGAGTCATGAAGGAATAACTGAATACAGAGTGAAAAAATGATCAGTCTAGTAAAGAGGCTGAGAAGGCAGTGCTGTGATGAAGAGCTAAACAAACTGAGATTTCCTATTCTTTTTAGAACCTCTCCTGATTAAAGCCTCACTTTGTGTTAAATATTTTGTTTCAACAAGTACCAAAAAAATACATGTCCCTTTAAACTGAAAAGAGTTATTTGCTTAAAAAACAAAACAAAACACAAAAAAACCCACACAAAAAACACACTATACAGTCAAGTATGACATGCCTCCCCAATTTGGGGCCTAAGCCTAGCACTTCCTGTTCATTCTAATAAGACCTAGACAAAATAAAGTCCTTCCCTAGAGGATTCAGTATCATTCAATATTGCTGCCCTTTTCTGTGTCAAGCCTTCCACATAAGACCGGACAGAAATGCATAGTAAAAGTCTTTTGAACCTGTCAGTGTTTTAGAAAACTGAGCTCATTAAAACACAAGTATTTCAATGGAGAGTTTTGTTTTTTTTTTTTAAATGTAACCGTGTATGAGAATGTAGTTAAATGCCGTCCGCATTTCTGCATGTGCTCAAAAGAAGCAAAATCTGTGTTGCATGAGAAACTTTAGTTCTGTCTTTTTCTAACTTTGAGTTTTTGAATTTGTACTCGATACCAGCACAGGCGTGTGTGTTTCATAATCACACCTAAATTTAATTTAGAAACTATAATTGAACTTAATCTGTGCAGCATTCAAGTCTACTCTTAACCATATTGTGCTAGGGTATCTCACTGATGTTTTGCATATATCATTTAAGTTTTTCAGAAATATATTTTACCCCAAATATAAAACAGAAAAATGAGTTGAATAAAAAAATAAAACTTACAAAGTACCAGTTGATTTTTGCCATAGCAGTGTTCTACCTTGTAAAAAATACTAAAAAAAAAAATCATAGTAGTACACTATGTACCATAGGCATCCAGCTAGAACTTACTATATAATCATTCAGTTGTTTTGCACAATGCTTACAACTAGATGGCAGCTTTAATTCATGTATGAGCTGTATATCTGGTTCAGTATAATTTTCAGACTGCATGGTACTTTTTACAAATATCAAAAGAAATCAGAATAAATATCTTGGTTTAAGACTTAACTATACTTTTTCAGAAAACTTTGTAAACTTTCACAAAAAGTGTATTTTATATTTTTTTTTCTAACTGTTTTCCCCTAGAACACATACAATAATTTCACTGCATATTTATACTCTGTAAAAGCTGTAGAAATAAGTAAGCTTTGGGAAGAGGCATAAGGTAGTGGCATTTACCTGATCTACAGAATGAACTACATTCATTGCACCAAGGTAAATAGTTTTGTAAGTGAACTTAAACATATTTTTAAAAGATTTTTCATTACTTAATAATAGCTAATAATATCAGAAACTAATGAAGAAGAGGCTGGACATGGTGGAGAACAACAGCACTTAACACAAACAGTAGTGTTAAAGAAAGATTTTAAACCACTGGAGTTTTGCTAATATATACTGTTCTCAAAGATATCACATCAATGAAGAAGATTGATGTGTCACACCAAGTGAAATCATTCAGAAGATACAGGCCAATCTAAACCTCATTGATGTGATTGACTCAGATCAGCTCACCTCATTAAGGGTTGTGGACAGGCCTGAAAAGGTGATGTAAGTGTGCTGCAGTATTGTTTGGCCTAGGTTGCCAGTTCTCATACACTTGTTCTGACATTATTCCCCAATTTACATAAATTAATAACCTTGCTTTGCCAGAAGAATTCCCCCACACACACCTTAAAGATAGATGCATTGTTTATAATGACAGGATTATTAGCACCTTTAAGGCTAGAAACTGTTCCATACCAATTAAAACTGTAACACAACACTAGCTTATATGACTTAATTACAGTTAAAAGGAGTAAAGAAGTGTGACTCAAATGGTCACACTGACTAAGAAAGGAAATCTTTAATCCTCTGGATGGGAAAGAACAAGTTAGCATAGTTTAAAAGTACAGGGAGAAATTACTAGTTTTGGACTGTATCCTAGAGATGCTTTTCACTTTTAATATGAAATATGAAGCCAACCATTGAGTCCCTATTGACAGTTATGAGTCCACCTCAGAAAAATAGTGGGTTTCCTCAGGCAGTAGGCCTGTACTAGAAGGAGTGTTTATATTTACTCTTGCTTTCTATTAATTAATGAGTTTAAATGTTGGTGTTTGGGAGGCCCTGTTTTTAAGTTCTTAATAGCTAACATCTTGAAGGCTATGTTTCAAATACTGCAAGAAGCCTATTGACAGCCTATATTACACCTAACAAGTCAATAGTTTGGCTCCTATCTAGCAGTCAGCAGCAATTTATAGATAAATCAAATGAGGTGTTGTGATGGCATTACATTGTTTTCTTTGTGTATCTTTTTGGTTCAGGAAAGAACTAAGTGTATCTCTTGCTTGTCTGATTCCCAAATACCAGTTCAACAGCAACCCGTGTCTTCCATCAGGCCGATTAGGGCTTTCTTCGCCCCATCCAGTCCTTTTCTTACCAGAATGGGATAGAAAAGGGGGATCTTTGCACAGAAGTAGCCTGCTCCGGTGCTGAAAGCTTGCAGGCAGTGTGCCTTACACCCAGGGCGAGAGGCAATCTGGCCCTGACTACCTGGAAAGTCATTTCCCCTAATTCCGCTAAAAGGCACTCATAAGTAAAATACAAATTTTACCAATACCAGGTTTTAAACTGATTTCCTAATATAAATCAGTTTTCATATCTTGGTGATAAACTAGTCCCATCTTTAACAGAAACCTAGTCCTCTGCATTTTTTCTGTAAGTTGTGTATATTTTATCATTAGATCAGCTTTTAATCTCCTGTTACTCTTAGTTCCGAATGTTACATTGTTAGTTTTCAAATATGAATGCAACACAAGAAAATTTCCAGCCAGCAGAAGCTTAAGTAATTCTATGATACAGAATTAACGCAGAGGAAATTTATTCTCCTTCCTCCGAACTTGTACTTATTAAGTAGCTTAACAAATATGTTAAAGTTCATACCTACAAGTGTGATATTATCAGGATTTTTTTTCAGTTTTCTTGAGCACTTCACAGGTTTTTATAACACACAGCATACAAGTGAAGATGTACCACAGTTGCATCTCAAGGGTGTGGTTATCATGTATTTATGTATGTAGACTCCATTCCCTAAGGGCTTAATCTTTAGTGGGACATAAGTAGACTTTGTATAACAATACTGCACCACTCAGTTTGTATCAGTCTGACTGTAAGAACTAAAAAGGTACAGAAATTTCTGAGCATGCACAATGCCTTTCAAACTTCAGTGCACACAGACGTTGTTAAGTGATTCACATTCTCACCCAGTTTGCCAAGTCCATTTTTCCTTATATGATCACATTTAATATTTGGTTATTCACAGGGACATGATAACTGCTAACATAAGAATGGCTAGCATTTCTACCATCATATGATCATATGTTCAGAACATGTCTGGGATCTTGTGATCATTACCAGTCTACATTTTGGCATCAACAGACCTAGGAAAATGTCTTGCAATAAGATGGCATTAACACTGACAGATAGCTTTGACATGCATTTCCCCACATTTAGGCTCTGCTTGAATTGCCATTTCAGTGAAGTTCCTCCCTACAAAAATGAGGGAAAAAGACTAAAGACTTGCAAAAAAGTACATTGGATTCCATTTGACACTAACTTACTAAATTCAGCTTTCAAGAAAGCCACTTTAATTTTTATCTGAATTAAACAGAAGCCATATTAATGATGTCATTAGTACTACAATTGTCTATTGTCATATGTAGATGAGTACTTTCAGGATCAGCGGAACAGATTACAAATGCACATCTCATTTTCTGACACTATTATTTGAGTATTTCCTCTACAGATTAATCTGAGTTCTGTAGAGAAAATAAATAATAATCTGAGTTCTATTCCAAGTTGCTTAGTAGTTTATGCTATGCAAATACAAATTTCTTTCTAGTTCTTAGAGCCCTGAGAGCTGGGGAGGGGCTCTTTAGTCTGCTTCATGAAAATCTATGTCATTCAGCCAGACCAGAGTTAAACTTTCTTCACTGTTTTTTGTTATTGGAAGCCTGAATTAGCATTAACTTATAAATATTTTGTATATGTAAATATTTCAAGGTGAGAACATAAGTATACGTTTTCTCAGCAATTTAAATTGCTGAACTCCCAAGAAGTGTCAGTTTTCATCTATGTTGCTCACTCTGTGGACGTACAGCATATAAACAGAACTCAAAAAAAAAATCAAATGGAAAGACTACATAAGCCAGTTCTAATAAAATGGTAGTCTACATGCAACCAGCTACTAAGTGCAGGCTATATAGTTTTGCATTTTTTGTTGTTTCCTACAGATTTGTGTCATTTTAGAAGTTATTAAATAAAATCTCCAGTAATGAAATTAAGTGGTTCCTTTCTAGCATTAAAATATTTTATAAGATCAGCCTTTGAAGGTATGCTTGCTTCTTTGTGAATTCTACAGAGAATGTTTTGTAGTTTCCTCTGCTATTATACCAGCATTTCATTGTGCCAGAACACACCACAGGTTTCAGGCACTTCATTAAAAGCATGGACACGAGCACAAGCTTTAGCATTATGTAGAGCCTTATATTTGTGAATTGTTATAATTAGAGGTATAACTGTTACATTCTTTTAAAATACAGGTTGTTTTCAAGCCTAAGCATTATCACAGAACTAACTCACCCAGCCAATATGAGATTCATGCAGTTCAGAGCCAAAGACTGCTATTCTCTTGCTCTATCCAAATTAGAAAAGGTAAGGAGATTTGCCTCCCCTGCCCCCCACCCCCAATTTAAATGTTATCATTTTAACACTTTCTGACTTTGTAACAATACTTTCAAAACAACTGGAAACAGTGAAATGATTTTATGGTTGGTTGCAGAGCTAATGTAAAAGATTATTTTTTCCAAATTCTATTCTCATTTAAGAATGAGGTTTGATTTGAGTTCCATCACTTCAAAATATAATATTAATCCACCAGCCCTCTGGACAGAGGTGGACACAGAATTTGCTCAAGGAAAATTGAATATTTTTGGATAACTGAATATTTAGAGCCAATATGATTTTCCAAGAGGCTGCCACAGGCACTTAATGTGGAAAATATTTTAATTGACTAAACACTTAAAACATATACATTTTTTATTATAATGCATTTTTTAATGCCAATTCACTTTAAAGGCACTATAATTACATATTCTGTATACATTTCCACGTATCTGTATGAGGTATTTGCATTATTGTGACAGTTTGAGAACAGCAATTGTTCTCTGTCAAAGGGCAGTCCTAGTGACAATAAGGATAGTAACACTACTTAAATGCTAGATAAAACCTTCATATCCTATACATTCTAGTGCACGTGTTGGCATTTTCAAGCTGTGGAACAGGGAGGCTATATGGAGATAAGTTTAATGTAATTTGCTTGTCCAAAATACTATTGCTAAAATATTAGATGGAGCATACTAAGTAACTTTGTGCATCTGTTTAACTTGGTAAATTCCAGGACAAGCCTCTTTTTCACAGATCTTAGTTGGTGATCTGACCTACCTACCTCTGCAGTGCACAAAACTTACAGTATCACTTTCGTGATCTTTCAGGACATTTTCTGAGTTTATGAGAGTAAGACAAATAATATCACTGTACCAGTCTTCAAGGACAGAGATCTTTCGGTCCAGTCATCTCTTTTTCCCCTTGCTATCAATCTAGATATTATTGCTAGGTTCTTTCATGTAGCCTCCCAATCTCTTCACCTCAGATATCTTACATGTCTTAGCAAATCTGAATTAATGCTAAAATCATTATCATTATACAGAATTAGTATATAATTTTCATTTCCTAGCTGTACAGTAAATTTCCTAGATTTTGGGAGTTTCAGATATTTCACTGTATTGCAGGTATTTTACTATTTATAATGTTCACAGTTAGTTAATTTCTATATATATTTAATGGAAAACAGCCTTTTCATACAAACTTATATTCACAGGCCAGCTCCCAGACTCTTACACAGGAATTGAATTCTGCAAAAATTCAGCCTGTCTAGATGAGATAGGATAAGTATTAGAAATCAATCTTTTACTCATTTGACTATCATGCTTACATTTTGACCACAAGATGTAAATATCTGGGTGATCTTTTGTGATTTGTTGACCTTTGCCTGAAATAGTACGAAGGCTTAATCTTATTTAGGTGCTATTCTAATAAGCGCATAAAATGGAGAACTGTGAGGAAGCTAGACAAAAGTTGTTACACCAAGAGAGGAGCAGTTTGCAGTGAGAGGCACATCTTCATTTGGATTATGCCATGCCCACTATCCATTAAGGTTTGCACCTGTGGCTCCTCCATTTTAGCACTCTGTCCTTCAATGGTACCTTCAGGAAGAATAAGCTGGAACTGGCTGGAATCATGCATTGCCAGTTTATTTAGGGCAACAAGTGCCAACAGCTGGATGGCGCCTTCAAGACTATATTCCAACCTACCTTAAGTTCCTTGGTGTACTATTACTGACAGCAATTTTTTTTTTTTTTTTTTTTTTAAACATATTCCTTTAATCCATACAATTTAGTGATAAGGGGAGCTAAGAATAGCAATAGCTTTCCCAGTATGTGGTGTCTACAGTTGCTTCTAGAATAGTCCATGGGCTGTAGCCTGTCTACTTCAATGCAGTGAAACCAGGATTTTTATCTCAATTCTCTTTCTTGCTTTACATAGGCTCCTTCATTTTTCCAGCAAAGGTTCTGGAAATCATTAGAAATATTATAATTTCTTCCCTATCTTTATTAATTTATTGTGCAAATGTAAAGTTGTGAATGTAGGTTGGAAGCCGAACAGTTAATTAACTTCCTATCCAAACTACGCTATGCTGAAATAGAGGTAGATAAGTTATCTTAAAGAAAGAACATTTTCTTCATTGCTGTTGAAGTTGCCTGCTGTTAATATTCCCCACTCATTTCATCTTAACATTTACAGGGAGCACTTCACAGGTGGTGCTGTAGTTCATTTGATGTTTCAGAACTCCCTCATGCAAAATGAAAGGCAGTTAAAAACTCAAGTAAAAATTATCTAATGCAGTCAAATGTACAGTTGATTGTTATTTCTGCATTAAGCACCTCATTTTCAGAAAGACTACAAAAGTCAGGCAAGTTGCCTTCAGGTAGCACTGAAACACACATGCAAAACTGACTTTTCAACCTAATGGGCTGCAGAAGATACACACACAAATCAGAGAAGTCATCTGCTGTTGCAGCTGCAGCTTTCCTCATTTTACAGGTAAATAAATCTGAGCACCAAACTCAGTACTGACATAGGAGAAAGCAATGGCCCTTATACAACACAGAAAAGGAAAGAACAAAACACCCATAGCCTAAACTTAAAACTTATGTTCTCCATTTGTCTTAGATAAGGAGGAAAAAAAAAAAAAAAAAAAGAGATAACCACTCCCTCTTTCTTGAAAGAAAGGGTTTAGAATGTCTTGGATAAGATTCACACTTTAGTTTTCTATGGGGGTTTTTTATTTATTTTCCAAGTAAATATGGCAGGAACTGAAGGATAAAAATTCTAAACCTTTAAGTGATCATTTTAAAATATGTGCAAACTCCTATATCTTGTACTCAAACCCATGCTGTGATTTTATATCTTCCACAGGGATAAGCACATAAATGTTAGGTGAGCAGAAATCTATCTAGGATAGCCCAGTATATTTGCAGTGATACACACAAAGCCAGGCTGCTTTTTTCACCTTCAGTTAAGGATAGGGCATGCTGTCCCCATTTGTTTTTAATATTGTTCAGGTTTTAAGCAGATTTGTAGAAACATTAAGTAATAGCAAGCAGTAATGATATATGGGTTATAAAAAATAAATTGGTCCCTCTCAATTGGTGTCTTATTTTAGGTGGATCTCTAATGATTTACATCAGCTACAATTCTAAAACTGTATAAATAATTAGCATACATATTTGGCTATTGAACTGGCAGGTTTTTAGAAAGCTGTTCCAGATAAACAACAGAAAATGAATCTGTTCTTGCCAAAAAGGTAGAACAGAATCAATTAAGAACACACAGTCTAAAATACTGTAAACCATTCTAGAGGTGAAGTGTTATCAACCCAAAATCCCTTATGTCAAAAAAAGGTACTGTAAAGAGATTTCCATGCCCAGATTTCTATCAGTCTTATATCTGACATGGGCAACAACCAACATTTACCAAAACTAACAGTGCACCGACTGTTCCCTGTAATAAGCCACTACCTCTGTCACCTTTATATGTTCTTGCATGACCCCCAACCCCTCCCCCCATATCCTTGTATGTTTATTAAAGCAACTTTGCATTGTTTGTACGCAACAGTTACAGCCTATCATGGCAGTTCCCATATTACTGTCTATATCGGAGGAGAATATATTAAATCAAGATGGGCCTTAGATCTCTTTCAACCACTGACAGAGTGGCCAAAGCAGGGCTTCAGGTTAGTTAGGGGTTGGCACTTTGTTATTGGTATCATAGAATTAACTGTTATGAAGGAATAGGTATTTAGAAATAGTAAAAAGATAAAACCATGATAAAGAACCCTAAAAAGGATTTGATATGAATATAAATGGAGGTAGAAAAGAGGAAAATAAACTGAAAAGCTTATGAACCTGACCTTCTGGGCAGATATTCTCTGGTATTCTGACAATATGCAAACCCAAAAGAAAATAATTAATTAACCTCAAATTAAATTACCTATATGGAAGAAGTACATGCTAAGAACTTCTCAAAGCCACAAGTGTACACCTGCTATTACTTAGAAAGAAAGCAGTAAAAATTCTGAACTTCATGACTTGAGCAAAGCCACAAACATAGGAAGACTGAGGAGGAAGTAAAGATCTCCATCTATTAATAGCTGTGTCTTAAAATGTCATCTATATGTGTGAAGTTCTACAGGACGCACTTCATGCCATGATCTTTTATTTCTGTTCCTAGAAATTATCTATGATTTTCTTTAAGTAGTTATATCCTCTTCCTTAAGTCCAAAAAGTGTCAGGGAAGGAGCTGCTGGGCATCACACTTATCGTGAAATAAAACTGCTGGGGCATTCTGGCACATTTCTGGCTTCTACATCCGCAGTATTCTCTGGGAATCGAATAAGTCTGCAAGTAATAAAGCAGAACTCAATGCAAAGTGCCTGAGTAAAAATTGTATTTCTCACAAATCTTTTTAAGCAAGAATAAAAAAAAAGCAAGCCTGTAATAAGAGATGGAAGGAAACAATATAAGAAATTTAAATTAAAGGGTGAAAATAAACTAAGCTTCCATTTTAAAATAAAACAAATAGGAACATCCTTATGTTTATCATCAGAATTTTGGATAAGAATCAAATTATTCCCCCATTATCTCTTGCCTTATCCCACCTTTCTTGGCACAAAACCAGTATCTGCTGCAAATTTCTCTGAACAGATGGAAGGATAAACATAATACCTCAACATGAAAGGATAGTTGCTTTTCAGCCAGTTTTCTATAAGATATTTTATGGCATAAATCTAAAAGGATGTAATGTATGTTATAATATGCATGTAGTTTTGATTTTGAAGTATTTGTTGTAAAACAAATCTTACAATCTTTTCTGTAATTCACACAGAAGTTTTTATTCTCAACAGCAATTGAAGAAAAATATCTTCTACTTTGCACTAAAAGAAAAGCACTCAAATATGAGATCAAACTACAAAATACATAAGTTCTCATTTCTGTGGCTTACACCACTAAGCACAATGGTATGCTTATCTAAGTAAAGTGCTTTTTGTACAATTAGACTGCTTTTTTCTTCAACTGTCAGAAGTACACAACTTGCTAGAAACACCCCTTTGCTGCTCAGCCATCAAAGCACACGTGTGTCTGCGTATGTGTGTGAGACAGTATGAGTATATATGTATGTATGCATGCATTTCTCATGGAGAAGAAACTAATACAAGCCAGTAGTATTTGGTCAGAACATAGAAAATGTTTGGAATAAAAAACCCTGAAATAATAATTTTATTTCCTTAAAAATTTTGAAACCTCTTTAATCTGAAGAGATGGACAGAGGTGACATTTTATAAAGGACAGATTAATGTTATATTTTTAAGAGTTATTTGCTGTGTATTTTTATCTGGAGAGGAAATTCTTTGTGTGTGACATTCACTGAAATACCATTTCTTCCCTTTTGCATCAGATTCTGTTCATGTTTCATGTTCCTGTTCCTAGTAAACTTTCTGGACCTGAATAAGAGTCCACTGTCAGCACCAAGGAATGGGAGCAGGAATAACAAGAGCTTTGCTCTAAGCACAGTTGAAATCCCTCAATCATTTTTAAAATTACCTGGTAGAATATGCCCATGCAATTTGAGATGTGATGATTGAAACAAAAACAAAACCATTAGTTAGAGCAGACTGCTCATTTGCATGTCACAGAATCAGAGCATGGTTAGGGTTGGAAAGGACCTCTAGATGTCATCTTGCCTAAAGCCCCTGCTCAAGCAGGGCCACCTTAGAGCCAGTTGCCCAGGACGATGTCCAGAGGGCTTTTAATTATCTCTGGAGGCACTGTAGCAAAAAAAAAAAAAAAAAAAAAAAAAAAAAATGTGTTTCCTGACGTTCAGAAGGAACCAACTGTGTTTCAGCTGGTGCCCATTGCCTCTTGTCCTGTCCCCTAGGCACCACTGAAAAGAGCCCGACTGTCTTCTCTGCACCCTCCCTTCAGGTATTTATATACATTGATGAGATCCTCCCTGAGCTTACTGTTCTCCGGGCTAAACAGTCCCAGCTCTCTCTCAGCCTTTCCTCATAGGAGAGATGCTCTAGTCACTTGATCATCTTAGCAGTGCTTTTTTGGACTACCTCCAGTAGCTGCATCTCTCTTTGTACTGGGGAGCCTAGAACTGGACACAGTACTCCAGGTATGGCCTTACCAGTGCTGAGTAGAGGGGAAGGATCACCTCCCTCGACCTGCTGGCAGCACTCCTCCTAACGCAGCCCAGGACACCATTAGCCTTCTTTGTCACAAAGGCACATTGCTGACCCATGTTCAACTTGGTGTCCACGAGGACCCGCAGGGTCTTTTCTGCCAAGCTGCTTGCCAGCCAGTCAGTCCCCAGCATGTACTACTGCGTATATGTGGTGGATGTAAGTGTCTCAATTCCAAGACATGTAACATTTCTGTACTTTGAGAACACATCTTATTCTTCATGACATCTCTGAACTGAAAGCTTGATGTTTCCTCTCTTCTTAAAATAACAAAATGACTTCCAACCTGTAGTTTTAGTCTCTGATAACTGAAGGAATAGGAAGCACATTGTGGTGTGATTCCTCTGCAAGTGAGATGTGATAAGAAAAAGGCATAACTATAGTATGTTTTTCTGCATCCCTTCCCCAGAAGCATCAGAGCAAGAAGTTTCTACCCCAGTCCATGTCTGATCTCCCCTCACATTCACTGAAATACCATTTCTTCCCTTTTGCATCAGATTCTGTTCATGTTTCATGTTCCTGTTCCTAGTAAACTTTCTGGACCTGAATAAGAGTCCACTGTCAGCACCAAGGAATGGGAGCAGGAATAACAAGAGCTTTGCTCTAAGCACAGTTGAAATCCCTCAATCATTTTTAAAATTACCTGGTAGAATATGCCCATGCAATTTGAGATGTGATGATTGAAACAACATATGCATTAAACAAAATCTTCCAACCTGAAAAACTGTAAGTAGTGAACAAAGATGCTACATATTTGTCAAAAGAAACTATATACAAACTAAAGGGATTTTAGACTTTTGACCTCTTTCAAGGTAATATCAATTTGATGTTTTTATTATAGTCCTTCCAAAACGAGCACTAAAAGTATTTTCTATTTTCTAATTCCTTAACAGAAAGAGCGGGAGAAGGGATCTAATCTAGCATTTATGTTTCGACTGCCCTTCGCTGCTGGCAGGGTTTTCAGCATCAGTATGTTGGATACGCTGCTTTATCAGGTACTATGAACAGTAATGTGACTTATCTTAACACAGACATGCATTGTTACCACCTATTTTATTGTACTTCATTGTTAATGACCCCTGCCATCAATGCGCATGTCTGTACCAGGAACAATCAAAGGCAAAAGATAATGGAGCACATTCCACATGACAGTACTAGCTCAGTTGTCAACCCAAAAATCACCTTGTTCTTGCACAAATTCTGTTGTTAAACAATATAATACTTTTTGTGAACCTCTCCACAGTCAAATAAGCGCGTTAGTTTTGATAAGGCCTACATAAAATACAGATTATACAGACTAATAATGCTTGTACTCTGCAACAAAAAGACAGTGCTTGTTCCCACAAAGTAGTGTCTCTAACCACAAAAATCAACAGAATTACTTTTATGAGTAATTTATCAGTCATCTGCATTTGCTGATAGAGGCCTCAATTACTTCATTGTGTCCTGTCCTCTTACTCATGTTGACTAAACCTCCAGATGACCAGTCATCGTATCTTAGAGTAACCCATTCTGGCTCTAACAAGAAATACATGCAGTAGTTACAAAGAGACAGTGGGGGAAGAAAAAGCAGCACTGAACCTTGTTGCCCAAGAATCCAGGACGGACCTCCTCATGCAAAAAGAAGTGATGACAGTCAGTGGGGATAAGGGAAGGGCAACAGCCTCAGACAGTTGAAGAAACAATATATCAGAAAATATGGGGTCAGGACAAATGAAGGTAGTAGTTGCTGATTTCAGGGTGGAAAAAGAGGAGAATATTGCCCTCGTTCCTCAGCAATGACCACCTTTCTGCATACCGTGATACATTGGGATCCCCAAGCAGCAGCCCCCAGCACTAATCTTCAAGGATCTAGCAACGCAGAATAAGGAACAATACCACCACGGCCCATGTGGTCTGCTCACCTAAACAGCTACCTACTTTGCCTATACCTAGAGGTAGCCTGTGGATGCTTTTGTATTCAGGTGCTAAACATTCTTTCAGAGAAATTAGCTTACTTGGTAATTACTTTGATGCATGACAGGTGTTCTTTCATCTCAATTCTACTTCCAAATAAATTCCTTGAAGGCAAATTCAATGTAAATAGAAAAATTCCTGAAGCTAAGCTTTTCTCAAAAAGTCATAAATTTATAAAACAGTCATGTATATGGACAGGTACCAAAAGCAGATAAGCCAACAGGTGTAAAGCCATTTATCAAATTCTAGATGTTTTAGAAATAAATGTATTTGCTTATAAAACATGTTTTCAATCATGTCGCAGAATATCAACACCACATATGGCAAAATTTTTTTAAAAAGTAGATTAAGACACCTGTATAGAAGCAGATCTGTCATTATCAACAACTCCTGCCAGCCCATAAGTAACTTCAATTTTTTATATTTGCTCCTAGACGTGAGCAGTCATGCTATGACTTGACAGAGTAAAACCATTCACCAGAAAATGTTTAAAACAAAAAAACCCACACGCTCATTCTCACTCAAATTCCATCCATTCTTTCTTTGAACTCCTGCTGCTCAGGTGAACTGTCATTTTTCTAGAATTATCTTTTTTATTTCAAGTTACAAATACTATGACAGCAAGTTCTGTCTGTTCTTTTTCATGGTCCCATCCTTTTCTGTATGACATCTTTTTCTTCTGCATACAAGGAACAGAATAAATGACATGGGAAACAGCGGGGTTCATTTGGTGCTTCCTATTTTAGGCCAAAAGAAAAGCCTTCAAATTATCTTTACGACACTGACTGAAAAAAATGAAAGCTTGGTCTAGCAAATCCTTGTGAATACACTTAGTAATCTAATGATAATTCCATAGCATAAATGATGCAGCCAAAATAACAAATAAGTGAAAGTTACAAAAAATTTTGTCCTTTTCAGGAAGATGCTCTGGCATTTACCCTGTCACAACTAGAAGATTACCAGTACAAAAATTAAAACAGTTGAATCACTATGTATCAAATTAAATGTCTAGCTTCTGAGTTTAAACAAATTCAGATGCTATAACTCTAAAGGATTTATATAACACCTTTGTAAGGTGTTTTATTAAAACCTATTTGCTGCTAGCTCCATATTTGCATTAAGCTAAAAGAGCTAATTGCAAGTTGTGTTCCAACAAGGATTGATAGCCTGCCTTGAATGCTGCTCTACTACACCTAAGAAGAGGTGGCAACAAACAGTCCTACCACAGTTAGCAGAGCACCCACATGGCCCTCCGATTCCAGCAGCCCAACTCATAAAGAGGAGAAATAGTTGTGATTTTAGCTGATCTAATGTCTGTTCCCGGTCTTAGGCTACGTTTCTACATTTAGCATAATTTCTACCTTTTAACCAATCAGCAAAACGTTTCTGTTAGCAGAGCAACAAGCCTGACCCGAGGTAAGGCAGATCAACCCTTAAAAAAAAAAAAAAGGTGGATTGGCGAAGGCAAATGACTCATCTGAATTCAAATGGCAGCAGTCTCACCTTAGTATTACCCACTACTCAGTACTGCAGACCCATCTAACATACAACAGCATTTCTTTTGCACAGAAGAGTTCATTACTATAATTTCACACCTAATAAGGCTAACATCTTACTTCCATTGATCTTACATCTACATTCATCTTCGCTTTCATGGTGCGTTATTATGCCTTAGTCTGTTTGAATCCTGTATGTACATTGCATGCATATGCAGAACCAAATAAGAAAGCTTATTTTATGTAAGAAGATTCAGCACAAAGAAAGTGATAGCTATTTCTACAGTGATTAAGATACTTAAAAGATAGAGATTGATTGTAAACACAGATGTACAATTTCTTTGAAATTCACACATAGTGCATGGTTACCTGCTCATCTGTTCATTAAAGCTTTTTTCTTTCTTTTCCATCTCTCCTGTTAAAAATCTTGCAGTCATTTGTGAAAGATTATATGATTTCTATCACAAGACTTCTGCTGGGACTTGATACTACACCAGGATCTGGGTTTCTTTGTTCTGTAAGTTATTAAAAAAAAAAATTAGAGTACCAGAGAAGATTTTGTACTGCCTGCACAATACCTGTACTTTCATTGTATGGCACTTCCTTTTGTGAAAGTCCAAGAAAGGCCATCTGTCTCCTTTTTCCACCAGGGGAGAAGACGAAAATTAGATAGAAAACATACCCATTTTGAGTTACTTCCACAGTAAAAAACACACCCCCTGCCCCCAAGAAAACACAATACATTCTATAAAGCACAATAGAAAATAGGAAAGACAGGAAAACACAGGAAAAGTGTGTTTTATATGAAATAGCAATGGCAGTTCAGCAACCAATTTTAGAAATTAAGTATATAAAAAACAGGAAGCACTACCTATATTGTACAGCCTGGCTAGCACTTACACACAATGCTATTTCACAACACCCATTTCCATCATAGGCAATAAAGGGCAGAACCAGTTTTTACATAAAGATAAAAGGTATTAAATGACTTTAGTTTAGGTGTCAAAGTTCAAAAGTCATCTTGTTATTACGTATGCCAATATTCCCCAGTTTGTTTTTTATATGTATATACACACAAAAAATAAAACCATAAAAATTTATTTTTTATTAAAAATAAAACCTACCTTTCTGTTTTCTCCCACACCCATCACACCCCACGTGGCAAACAGATAAATAGAAGTTATTTACCAGTTGCTTTCTGGGGATCTATAAAGAATTGCAGCATGTTGTTCTCAAAAAGGAGGTTATCAATGATGGTTTAAGGAAGTTGTTTAAATAAAAACCAATTATGGATTTGTTGGTCAATTGTTAAGCTTTGTTACACTGAATGCAAGACAGTTGAATCTCTGAAAAGGGGCTCACATATCTTGAAATAAAGCTAGTATAATAGTAATGAAATACTTGAGATTAATTTGACTTATGCCATTTATGCTTAGTGTATTACTTTCCCCCTACTCCCTTCTCCCCAAATATACAGCCTGAAGTCTAGTGAAGAGTTATCTGGCTGCATTCAAAATATTTGCACGTTCTTCAGTCTGTCCATCACCAGTTTCTTACTGCTGCCAGTGTTTAGTTCATTCTTTTATATTTAGTCAGATATGAACACTGGATGAAGGATGCCATAAGTGTTTAAGTAATTTTAAAACAAGAACAGAAGTAATTTCATAAGACTGAACCATTTGCACTGCAATGTCTCCCAAACAGGGAGAGAACAAAAGAAACAGCGTCTACAAACTCAATAGTTCCAGATTTGTTGTGGAGCAAAGGTGCAATACTACAATGTGATCATTACCAGCTAGTGTTTAGTTTCAAAAATTTTTCAGGAGTAGTATAGTGAACAAGTGATAAGCCCTCAAGAGTTAAAAGTCCTCCTTCCTATTATTTGTTCAGATGAAAATCACAGAAGAGGATCTATGGATTAGGACATATGCCAGACTATATCAGAAACTTTGTTCTTCTACAGGAGACATTCCAATTGGAGTCTATAGGACAGAATCACAAAAGCTTACAACGTCTGAGGTATGTCAGTTTACTATACTTTTCTTTGGATTTGATTACAGAGTATGCAACATTCTTTGGTCCTCATAAGAATGGGAACCAGTTATTTAAAGAATATTGTGAATGTCATATCTGCAAATGCACAGAATTCTAATAACCCACTGAAGGTCTCCCTCTGCTGATGCATATATGGTCACATTAACTCAGGGCTCACATTCAGCCCCAGACTTCATGAATACCCAGAGCCAGTCTACATACTGGCTTTCATTCCTGTGCTCGCCTATAGAGAACTGTCTGATTGAAAACAAGGGGCAGCTCAGGCACAGATAGGACAGGCTAGGATAGTTAGCTCTAATCTGAACTTGCATGTGGTGACTAATGGCAGTATCCATTACAAGCTGTATGACCAGGTCCTGTATTCAGGTGTGACAAGAATGTCAACACTATATTTCAAAACAAGTGGCATTTCAGTATTCATGTGAATTTCTAACTAGAAATGAGCAACAAGATAATAAATTAATGTTATCAGAAGTATTGTGGGAGTTCTCGAAATTTAACTGCCAAACAATGTTCATTTTTTTGTATGTATGTATTTATGTGTCTGCCATATAAATGCATACATTTCTCCCTGTATATATATGTGTGTGTGTAAAGGACAAAAATACTTTTTCCTGACTATTTAACATACATTTTTGTTTGTGCAGCTTTTATTTCTGTCATAAGCCATTTGTTTACATGATCATTAATACTGCCATCTCATTAAACCATGGCTCAAATACAACTCTAAAATGCAACAGTGAACAACAACTTTCTCCTTTCTTCTGAAATACTCAGACATAGTTTATTGATTTCCAGGACAGACAAATTTGTATTTTCTCTTCCATATTTCAAAAAATGTTATAAAACATTAAGACATGCAATGCTTAACTGCAAGATTTATCTTGAAGGAAGTACAAACATTCAGTTAAAGTTAGTTTAAAAATAAGGGTTACAAAAACCTATGCAAGATTCCACCAATTTCACTAGTGTCTCTTTGTGGACCACCAATACCTCTATAGGTGGCTTTTACAGCTTAGCCAGTGGACTGTGCCACTGCAATAATGTCAGCTGATTTTTTTTTTCAATATAACAGCATTAACATAATCTATCAATATTATTCCTTGGAGAAGAATATAGGTGGCATCACCGCTAATATGAAAAAAAGTCTGTCATAGCTTTCAACAAAACAGAGGACATGCCAGATTTTAAGAATTCATTAAATAAGGATAAGTAAGATAGAATTCATGGCACTGCTTTATTCTCACATTCACAGCTGGCTATTTAACTTCAGGTCCAAATAAGAGAATCAAGAACAGTTGAACTGTGAGCATACAACCTATTGTGAAGAGTGCATTTTTGTGGCCTGTTTTTTTTTCCTTTCTGCATTTTCACATGCTTTCAAACATACAGGCTGACTGTCAAACAACATCTGTATAGGCGAGGGGTAACTATAAGAGTAACACTCATCTTTTCTACATGAACTTTTTTTTTGGCAGGGGGGTGAGGGCTAAGCATACACACTCAAGTCTTCTGAGGCAAGCTTAACTGATAAATTAAAGATCTTTCAAATGTTTTTCTGAAAATAAGGTTTGGGACCATCAGTCACTTAACTCTGAACTCACAATTTTACTATAACATTGGGAACCTCCGAAGCCTGTGCACATGCAGCTGCTCAAGTGCTTGATCGGACCAGGCCCAGATTTAGTTTAAGATAGTTATTGATTATCTTTTACAAAGAAGCAATTTCTTAAAACATTCAGACACTGAAACGAGCCTGGAAGCCACTGTCCAATAGATAAGAGGAATTCTGCTGTTACTTCCTACCAGCTTTCAAACTCTTCATGAGATTACCTGTGAGTTAAATCAGGTAGAGGAAGAAGGTGGCGGGGAGGGGCAGGAAAATCTAGTTAAGTTTTCAAATTGTTAAGTACTGAACTAATGTGGAAGAGTGGCACTGTCTTTATTTATTAAGTGAAGTAAAAGCATTTGTTACTCTTTTTAAAAAGCTCAAGGCTCTGAACACAGCCTCCCAGTGGTATTTTCACACTTAAATACTTCAGAGTTTCTTGTCTGGTGGGTGAGCATTTGTGAAACCCCTCCCCCTACTAGAGGCAGGCAGGGGAATCCTCCCTAACCTAGCTCTTCCCCAGAATACCAAAGAGCAACATCTGGCTCTGCTTCTGTGGTCTTTATGGGTAGATACCTACAAATGCCGAGATGCTGAAAGCTGCAATCTTTCTGCAAAGTGTTTCTTTTGAAGTTAAAGGAATTTTCGACTAATTTCACTAATAAAATAATATTAGCGTGGGCTATCATTTTAGCTTTTCAATATATTAAGCCAGAAACAACTTTAAAATATTGTTGGATGAGATCTTTAAAATGGAGGTTAGAGAAATGTAAATTGCTATTTTTCTCAGGAATTATGAACTTCATAATTTGAAGGTTTCTAACTCGGAGAACCTCCAATGTGTATATCAATTTGAGTTTAAACAGACATATAAAACTTAATTTGTATTGCACACACCTGGAAGCTGTCAGTTAATGGTTAACTTGAGTCACAAGAACAAAATATGCCAATATTAATATTTCTATGCGTACGATTTCTCATTTGACACCCCCTTTTTGTACTATGCAAACGAGAAGCCCTCACTTCACTCTGACAGATAAATATAATTCCTTTGAAAAAAGGAAGCAAGTTCTCAGTGATCTAGTTACTAAATAACAAGCAAATCTGGGCTGCCTCTCAATGACCTGCACCTGTGACTCAAACTATTTCCATTTCATTAAAAAAAAAAAAAAAAAGAGCTATGAAGTCCTCCTTACTACCCATGTAGCTGATTTTCTGTGGTTCCTGTTAAACAGTCCATGTTGATTTCTTTAGATTCACTTCTGTTTAAAATGTCTTTTGTTTTCTTTTTCCCCTTCCTTTGTCAGTCACGAGAAACGGCTTCACAAGTAAGTATTTGCTTATTGTCTGCCTGTTTCTGGGTGTAGTGGTTTAACCCCAGTAGGCAGTAAGCACCACACAGCCGCTCGCTTGCTCGCTCCCCACCAGTGGGATGGGGGAGAGAATCAGAAGGGTAAAAGTGACACAACTTGGGGGTTGAGATAAAGACAGTTTAATAGATAAAGCAAAAGCTGCATGTGCAAGCAAAGCAAAATAAGGAATTCAGTCATTACTTCCCATCAGCAGGCAGGTGTTTAGCCATTTCCAGGAAAGCAGGGCTCCATCACACATACTTAGGAAGACAAATGCCATAACTCTGCAAGTCCCCCCATTCCTTGATCTTCCTCCAGCTTTTATTGCTGAACACGGTGCCATATGGCATAGGATATCCCTTTGGACAGTTTGGGTCAGCTGTCCTGGCTGTATCCCCTCCCAAGTTCTTGTGCAGCCCCCCAGCCTGTTCACCGGCAAGGCACTGTGAGAAGCAGAAAAGGCCTTGTCTCTGTGTAAGCACTGCTCAGCAATAACAAAAACATCCCTGTGTTATCAACACCGTTTTCATCACAAATCCAAAACATAGCCCCATACAAGCTACTATGAAGAAATTTAACTGATCTCAGCCAAAAACAGTACACTGGGTTAAACCCTGGGAGTAGAATCCTTACAGGAAATGGAACTATGCAGTGGATCATCCTTAAGTAAATAAGCTTAAAGCAACATTGTTCTGGATACAAACGTCTTATTAAAAGTCTGAAAGCTGACAGACTGGGGCTTTCAAAAAAGTTCAATGGAATTTGGTCCCTATTGGGCCTGTCCCTATTGAATTCTGAAGATAACAGATCATCTTTACAGTCTGGTGAGAGCCTTGATCCTAAACACCTTAAATGCTAATGGACAAAAATCCCCAAGTTTATCAGAAAAGGAATACTTAACAATAGACAGCTGTTGGAGCAGAAAAGAATTCCTAGAACCCTAGATGCAATTAAGGGCTATTGGTATACAGAACAGTAAAGTTATTTTACCATAAAACTTGCAGTTAGATAAAAATAAGGCATCACTTCAGAATAGAATAGATTAATCTGCACATTAAAACTGTTTCATATTTTTTCACACTTAGCTCCCAGGGAGCAGCAAGGCAAGGGAACAAAGATCCAAGAAACTAACTGATGTTTGGTATTGTAGTGCTGTTACCACCATACTCACAACCACCCTGACCATCTCAAATATGAACACTGGTGTGTTTGTGACTACATTCCTGTTCCTGCCACGTGTTGGCTAACCTGAGCTAGTGTTTAAATAAGGGTGTGAAATATCCTATTGGAGCACCTTGGCTGAGTGGAAAAACCCCTGTGGGTCACAGAGTTCACAAGTCAGCAATCACACTCATTTGGTCACACAGTCTGATACTTGAGATGGGAACCTGCCTTTACAAAAAAACCAAAACACCTGAAACTTTAAAAAAAAAGGTTTAAAGGCAAACATTTCTTCACTTTATGTGCAACATGCAGATTTTTCCCCAGTAAAAGTAGCAGTGATTATGTAAAGACTTAACATACACCTTGGTATTTTCCAGAGATTTTACCATGCTTCTATTTTAAGGAATCTCAAAAAAGATATATACACTTCATAAAACATAAGATGATCAATTACTACTATATAGTAGTAGTGACACCATATCATCAGTTATGCTTCTCATACAGCAGGTTTACAAGCTATGCAAAAAGAAAATTAAATGAAAAGAAATTAAAGCAACCAAACCTCAAAATAAATCAATGATAGTTACAAAAGTATTTTTAAAGAAACTTTGAGACTGATTAAAACAGAGAGGGACACGCAGAAGTACTCTGCACTGGGCTTTTATCTTTTATGTATTAAACAGCTGCCACTGGCAGGCACACTTTTGCGCTGCCTTTGAAAGAGGGTTTCGGTTTCTTTGGTTTTGCTTTGTCTTTAAACAGTTTAATTTTTTCCTCCTGCATACAGGAGGAAAAAAAAAAAAAACCAAAAAACCAAAACACACTAGAGATGCCAGGGGAGGGGAACCTCAATCCATCCCATTCCCACCAGTTTGACGCCAGGGCCAGCAATAGATGCCCAGAGCCTGGAGAAGGAACACAGGTCAGCAGGAGAGCGCCTGAAGAGCAGCACAAAGGAACTCCAGCCAGTAAGACAGCTTCATCGGGGGCACAACTTCAATGCCTCTGTGCAAACGCATGTAGCATGGGGAATAAACAAGAGACATGCGCACACCTGCAGGGCTACAACCTTATTGGCATCACAGAGACGTGGTGGGATGGCTCCTATGATTGGAGTGTTGGGATGGAGAGATACAGGCTCTTTAGGAAGGACAGGCAGGGGAGATGAGGAGGGGGTGTCACCCTCTATGCCAATGACCAGCTGGAGTGC
>NW_008795702.1:68305-86449 GCF_000699145.1 Aptenodytes forsteri | reverse complement strand
AGACACGGACCTGTTGGAGCGGGTCCAGAGGAGGGCCACAAAAATGATCAGGGGGATGGAACACCTCTCCTATGAAGACAGGCTGAGAGAGTTGGGGTTGGTCAGCCTAGAGAAGAGAAGGCTTCAGGGAGACCTTCTTGCAGCCTATCAGTACTTAAAGGGGGCTTATAGAAAAAGATGGCGGCAGACTTCTTAGCAGGGCCTGTTGCGACAGGACAAGGGGGAATGGCTTCCAACTAAAGGGGGGTGGATTTAGACTAGATAGAAGGAAGAAATTTTTTACGCTGAGGGTGGTGAAATGCTGGCACAGGTTGCCCAGAGAGGTGGTGGATGCCCCAACCCTGGAAACATTCCAGGCCAGGTTGGACGGGGCTCTGAGCATCCTGATCTAGTTGAAGATGTCCCTGCCCACGGCAGGGGGGTTGGACTAGATGACCTTGAGAGGTCCCCTCCAACCCAAACTGTTCTATGATTCTATACAGGGAAGGGCCATTCTGCACACCTTTCTCAACAGGCACCGTAAAAACTGAATAGTCACTTAAGTAAATATTTATCACCTTCATTTATGGTTTCAAATCACCTATCCCAGTGTTTCAAAAGTTCAAGCTAAGGATTTACAGATTCACATAATCAAGAGACTTGTCCTTTTACTTGGCCTCTCCTGATTCATCTCTGGCTCAAAAAATGTGACCTACCCTCCTGTAATAATTAGGATGATTGGTCTCTGCCTTTCCAATACTACTGCCAGCAAGTCCAGATGGTTGTTTTATCAAGGAGTTGGACAAGGAAAGTTACCAATGCAGACAGGAAGAAAGGCAAAACAAGACCATCCTTTATACTCAGTTTGTATCAGATTGGTTCACACCAAATAGACCCTTCCCATCCATAAGTAGCACATTATCATATGGGATGTACTTTGCTTACCTTAATCCATGTTGTAAAGTACATGCAAAACCAAAATGTCAATTTAATGTAACAAACAAATAAATAATCAAATAGCATTCTCGTACACAGGGATTCAGGGTTCTCTCTTATGCCCTATCCAAAATAACAATCAGGTGAGTCACTAACAAAACTTAAAAAATCATGTAATTTAAAAAAAAAACCCTATTGCAGACTACGCTGAACAGCCTCAATAAATTAGTGGGTCTTTGCATGAAGCTTATTGCAAGATCCTAGTCTAGAACATTAAAAATGTGATTTTACTTGAAATGCTACAACATAAGCATATTTAGTGTTCTTTTTAATTATTGGGTTTGATTGTTTTGTTGTTTGGTGTAGGTTTTTTGTTGTTGTTTTGGGGGGGTTGTTTGTTGTTTTTGTTGGTTTGTTTGTTTACACAGAAAAGCTAGTCTGTGCAAAAGGGAAAAAATTAGTATCTTTCTCACACTGTCAAGACTTACTCATATCAAATATTACTTTATGGACTTCATGAACCTTACAGATTCTGTGTGCTGCTGAGCCTCTTAAAGAAACATTGTATTCAACACTGATGAGGTCAACAGAATCTTGCTTTCAGATTTTATATTAATGCGAAAAGGCCTTTAGAACCTCAGTAGCTCTTCAGTTAAATTTGCTTTATTCACTGATCACTTCCAGCATATTGTGAACTCTTTGTGTTCTTGGGAAGTCATACAAACTGAGCTAGCTCCACTTTATGTCACTTTGTTTTATACTTCATTTATTTATTTTAAACACTTAACACACTGAAATCGGTCACCAGTAACTTGGTAATATGACTGCACTGATACCAGCAAGGGTTTCACTATTTCAGTGCCAATAAAAGACATGTTTCAAAGATCACAACAGTAACTCAGGATTATAAGGAATTAGTTTTGAAATTAGAACCTAAAAGTATTAGTTAAATGTAAAATAGACATTAAAACAATTTTGAAGTTATCTTTTGAAATATTTCCTCTTGTATTCCCTATGATCTTTTTGTATATGTTAGAACTGCATACGTAGCCCATCCACTTGAATTATTTCAGTACTGCTGTATGCATATACTATTGGTCATACTTGGGTGGCATGAAGAAAACACAGCAGAGGGCCAGATTTTGGCCCTTAAGTCTGCTTTTTTTTGTTTGTTACTATATAAGTGAAAAAGCAACGTCACTATACTTTAAGGTAGGAATTAATTACCTCATTTGCAAGAGGTGCCCTGAATCACACTGAAGGCTACTGCATATGTCCCTATTTTCAGACACAGAGGCATTCCAGATATTACATGCTGGAAGGTAAAAAATAGCTGGGAATTTGAGACACAGGTAACAGGCACGTTCCACCTGTGGTCTTAAAAGAGTACTCAAAACAGTGCAGCCAAAGTTGAACTATTACTTAATGAATCTACAACATACATCCAAAAAGCAGTTACAGAACTTGAATTTCTAAAAATATGCAGACTTGGAAGAAAGTGGAGAAGTCATTCAGAACAGATTCCTAGATTCAGGAAAGGCAGTATCAGAAGGCTAGAGTCGTTCTCAGAATCAAAATGGAATCGGGCACTAAATAACGCTTAACTGCTTTTGCGCTTGACAAATGTATTTATATCATAAATGAGCTTTTTACATAAAAAGTCAAAGTCTAGTAAAGGGTGCCCAATTCAGGAACACTTTCCAAGTACGAACAGCTGAATCCCCTCAGCTCCATTGCAACCAAAACACATGTTCAACTGCACTGTTGAAAAGAGGAGAGAACATCTTAATCTGCTTCCATTTTTTAAAGCCCTTAATCTCTCTTGTCCTTTTCCTTTCAAGTCTCAAATCTCTATCAGTGTGGAAGAATGGGAAGACACTAAAGACACCAAAGAACAGATTAGTTACCGTAGTAATCATCGTAACTCAACATCTAGTGATCAGTCTGATCATCCCTTGTTACGACGAAAAAGCATGCAGTGGGCCCGACGGCTGAGCAGAAGAGTACCAAGACACTCTGGTAAAACAGCTGAGAAGATAAACCAGCAGCGAATGAACCTTTACAAGAGGTCAGAAAGACAGGAGCTTGCTGAACTTGTGAAAAACAGAATGAAGCATCTGGGCCTTTCTCCAGCAGGATACGGTATGATTACTATAATACTTTAAATTAATAAAAACATTAGTATTATGCAAGATGAACTTATTTTTAAGAACTGTGCCATAAACAAAATACTAAGTTTATCATAATGGTTTTGGTTTGTTGTTTAAGGTTTATTTTATTTGGGTTTTTTACTGAGAGAAAACTTGCTGGAGTGTTTTTAATCAGTTGTATTATCACTTAGTCCTAATTTCAGATGGAAAGCTCAGAAGGCAGCATGTCAGTCACATTTATATTTAGCACGATATGTGTATGCAGAATATATAAACATACCCTTGTCATTGAACAACTGCACCATATTTCCACAAACTTGTTGAAATATAGATGAAGACAGAACTGTTGTGAAGTTCACTCACATGTCAAGGTGGAGAGTTGTCTATATGTGAAGGATATTGCATTTTCCCCACAATTTTTAAAATTAATGCCAAAGTGTCACATTAAAGTAATTTTATGAAGCATGTTTCACTAGGTCTTTAGATGCCATTTTTATCCATCAAGTCCTTCTCCAGCAAGGATGATGCTGGGTTGCTTTTTCATTTGTGGGTGTAGTTTTTTTGGTTGGTTGGTTTTGTTTGGGTTTTTTTTTGAAGCTATTGACAAGAGCTCTGTAACACCCTTTTTAATATATGCACCACAGCTGCCTGCGTTGCCTTTCTGTGGCCTCGGCTCTGTAGCATGTTGTGTGGAGACCCCCAGAACTATGGGTTCTAGTTTTCCTAGAAACACCAAGAATTTTTAGATCCCAACTTGTTTGTCTGCATAGTAGGTCCAATATGGAGCTTAGTGCTTTCTACTTCAGAAGCACCAACACTGGGGTTCCCATGCTCAATTTTCATTTGAAGAATCCAAAATGTACTGTTTTACAAATGTGTTAGTCTTCATTTTTCAACATAATTATTTTTAAATTTGACTTATCCCTAAAATATCCACGAACTGAAGGTAAATGTGATATTTCCTGCAGAATGAATATTTTTATTTGTCCATTTTAACTGCACACATTCTTAATGCAGGGTCAAAACATCTTATGATGCCAATAGCAATGTATTACCCAACAGTAGTTCTTATTGTTGCTATTGATACAAAATCAACTGAATTGTGAGAGAAGGCTGCTACAGAATACATGGCTATAGTTTTGCTCAATCTTTACAAATTAGATATGTAAATACAAGCTCTTTATCCCACACTCCAACTGGATAATTACTATTCCTGCTTTCTTTGTGGATACTATATGACTCTCTGCAGGAAGATTCAGGACTATTTTCCAGGAGTGACACAGTCCACAGTAACATTTGGTCAACCACAAAGAAGTTTTGTAATTGATTCATATTTATACTAGTAACAAGAAAACTTTGTTGTATTCCTGTTTTTCTTTTAAAATCCTAGTTAAAAGCCAACAGTAGATGTTCATTTCATTATTTAAATTTAGGAAGATTATATACCATCTGCAGAACAGCAAAATCTTGATAGGTAAATGCTTCACCTGATTACATTTATCTGCCCTGATTCCGATTTATAACTTTTCATGCTCACTTCCCTATTTTCTTACAGATGCGCCTCATTATAAAGAAAGCTTCTACTTTTAAAACAACAGGAACACCCACACTGGGGGGGAGGGGACGTACAGACAAACTCTAAGAACCACAAACCAGTTTTACACATGCAGTCAGCTGCAAACCTGGGTTGTCATATTCCCACTGCCATCTCCACCCTCCCTCACGTTCAGAAAGAAATTTCAGAAGCCTTTCACCCCCCCTTCACAGCTAGCTCACTCCCCACTCATCCCACTATATATTAAATATGGAATGGAAACTTAAGTCTCCCTGTTCTTTCAAACTAGCAGGAATCAATCATGCCAGTTAGTACTAAGAAGTATGTTTAACTTCTGCAGGGAGCTATCTCTCCGCATGTGCGGGAACAATGAAAAAAACCAAACAGGAAACAAAAATCATAGCTGCTTCTGTATCTCCATGTATGGGGATGATCTCTAAAGCCAAATTTCACATCTTCAGTGTCCTTTTTACATTGATAACCTAATAACCTGTAAGACCTCCAAATTTAAATTCAATTAACTGTGAATTCATTTAAGCCAACTGAGACACAATACAGTTTTGACTATGCAAGCCTCTAGCAGAGTTGTGATGTTAGTATGGTGGTACAGGTGCTTGTATAACTAGTTACAATACTTTGCATCAGTTTCTTCTTACAGAAATAAGCTGTATTGTAAAATACCATTTTAGCTGTATAATTGCATCTATACTAAGAGTCTATGTGAGCTTATCTAATTGTTTTCTAGACAGAAGTACTTATGGTGGTGCAAATATGTGATACAAGCATGTAGAAAAATTACACATGCTAGAAAATACCTAATACAGTAATTTTCAACCTACAGACAGCGTATCAAGAATACTTCATTAACAAAAGATTTAGGAAGCATTGAAACACTAGAATGGGGCTGTTCTCTTTCAAATCATTTTCCTTAAAATGCTGAAGAGAGAAATTAAACACAGAAGAAATGCCTCTCCTTTTTAGTCCTATCAAATTAAAACTAGTCTCACTGCAGCACCCCAGGAAGTGTACCAAGAGAGCGCTATACAAAAGATACTGCAATGACATAAAGTGTAGCGAGACTCGACTAGGCAAAAACTTTTAAAAAAAATTTTATATCAGCCTTCATTTGCAACATACCATTAGAAGAATAGTTAAAAGTGCAAGAAATAAATACCAATTTCCGTTTATACAGCATTCACATTTCAACCCATTGGCACAGGTGATAAAAGGAAAATGCTTACTAGATAAATAGGGAAAAGGAAAAAAGGTTTATATTGACCAAATCTGGAAATGGATGAGAACACCGTACACCTGCATTTAACCTTGCTTATCACTTGAACTCAATGCCAACTGAGGATGAAGTCCCTACTTCCCACGTACTAACATAAGCCGCACGACAGATTGGTAAATTACACCAAAATTGTGTTGCACTCAGAATTGCTATGACTGAAAAAAAATGCAAAAGAACATTTTTAGAACATTCAGAAAGAAAACAAGATATTTTGAGAGCTGATAACTCAAAAGATGCTATGTCAGATAGTTCCAACTCAAGTACAGTTGAAAAGAAGTTGCTAAGCTTATTTGAAATCACTTTGACACCTGACACTTTTTGGCAGCTCTACGAACCAAAGATGATCTTTTATCAAATTAGTTTGTCAGAAATCATACTTTTCACAATTTGTTTGTAAATATAATTAATTTGGTATGTTTTTTGTCCTCTAGATGAAATGAATGATCATCAGAACACCCTTTCTTACATCCTGATCAATCCTTCTGTTTGCACTTTCTGCCTGAATTTTTTTTATTATCTTTCTGCTGGAAAAGAACCCCAAACTTTCCCATGCACCTGCAAAAAATAAAAATATGGATACTTCTATTTAAATAGACACCTAATTATACATATATATGTATATATTTAAAATACACATATAAATACATAATACATGTTAGTAATGTTCTTACCTCCATATTCTCTCATCCTCCTCTTACTTTGTGTATTTAAAAAAATAATCTAACCAAGTCTGCTGGATAGCTTCACAGAATTAATATTCTCATTAAATTCTTGCTTATAATTTAGCTACCCAGTCTTAATAGAAAGATCAACCCTTCAGAATTAGTGTTTTCAAATGGGATTTTATTATTACGTGGATTCAAAGATCATTAAAGTAAACAGCAGTCTTCCCCTGAATATCATGTGATATTCATGCTTAAGATAAGGTCCTGCCACTTGTATTTGAATTAACATAGGAAATTTTTTCACTTGCTTACCAGGAATTTTGCAGACTACAAGAAAAAAGTGAACACAAATTTGAACTGTCAAGAAAGTTTTGAAAGTCAAGAATTTTAGATAATTATCTGGCATTGTTTCATACTGAAGTCTGATGTGATTCCTATGTTAAGGTCCCGAGCCATTTCTGCCTCTGCCTTGCTATACTAACACGCCCCATCTGCTCCATGGGAAAGAAACCACATAGCCCAGTTGTGCAAGGTCCTCCACATCAGTGCTGACCCACCTCACTGCTTGCTCACAAGGAAGAAAACTGTTTGAACTATTAGCCCTCCTGATACTAAAATAAAATCATCATAGTGCTTTGCAGCACTGTAGTATATGAAAAGCATAGCATAGTATTAACTGTATCAAACAACAAAGACAATTATCATAAGATTTGTTGGAGTATATATATATGTTTGGAGTACTATTTTCATTGTTATGGAACTCCACAGTATGATGTGTACTAATATTTCACCTGTAAATTCACATACTGTTACCTAGTCTATCTGGGTGGACTAGGTATCCTGCATTCCATTTTTCTTTCTTTGCAAAAACAAAGGTACTCAGCAATCCAATAATGCATAATTCTGCAGTGGTACTGAATTTGTAGTGTGCTACCTACACATATTTAGCCTGTAAGCGCACATACTGTTACCTAGCTTGATGTACGTTCATTTCTTGATGTTTAATGAGTGGGCCTGCATTTCAGCCTAAGCTCAGACTTTTTTTTTTTTTTAAACCTGACACAAGGAACATGATCCTTGTATCTGGATAACAGTTAATGTTTCAATAACCCAGATCACTGTTCTATGTGATTATAGTTCTCTTGACTAGGCAGCCAGTTCACCCTTATGCAATGGGGGATTATTAGTGGAGAGGCAACAAAGAAGTTGTTCTCTTTCTACAGTTCTCTTAGTCACAAATCCCAGAGCAGGTAAAAAGCTTTTTCTATTTGTCCTTCTTGCTGACAAGCTGGAAGGCTAGTCTTCCTATATTTTTTTTCTCCCCTTCTCAATATATTTTGCAGACTTCCTCCAGATGGTTACTCCTTCATCACACTTCTTAGCTGCACTCTTATGCCAACATGGCTTATTCTTATCCAAACCACATATTTCTGTGCATATCTACGCTAGAAACCAAAACATGCATTCACTTTAAGTCCTATAGATGCAACCTTCATTCTTTGATTTCCCATGCTTATACAAGTTTGTCTTTTGCATTCACTAGGATCCTACAAAATTTGTATTTTATCGTGGGTATATTAGGCAACATACAACCCTGAACCAGCACATGAGGAAGTTCTCAGCTTTTAGAGATAGGTTGCACACAAAGCAGCATTCGCAGCTGTTGGTTGCTCAAAAGGCTTTCTTGTTAGTCTTTGCATTCATTAGCTTTGCAAGCTAATGTTTAGTATCTTGACCTGATGGAGCTTAAAGGACAATGATTTCACTGCCTTTATTGAACAATTAAAACAAAAGCACTTACATTTCAAGTGATATGTTCAGACTTTGCCTTAATAACTCCATATTTCATCTAGCCTATTTGTCTTAAGAAACAGGTACTGAACAGCAGTGTTTTCATTCTATAGCCATGAGATTTTTGTACCAAAACATTTAACATTTTGACTCTCAGCAGAGTGTGATGTTTGTTTTCTATATCAGAGTTTAGTACTTGCAAATGGATCTTGCAGTAACACTCCTTGTTCTTTCATTCCAGAATTAGTACAATACATTCTGTTGCTAGTAGCAGCCCTCTCCTTATTAAAAAAAAAAAACACCAAAAAAACAAAAACCAAACCCCCACTACTGGCTGTTTGTTCCTTTGACATCTTTTGTTTGGTTGTTCTTTTTTTTCCTGGAGATTAACACTCTCCTTATTTGCTCTGGGTTGGTGTTGATGATGCCCTATAAAAACATCAAATGCAGAAGTGCAGTTTCAGTTCCAAGAGTTGCAACTGGGAGTTCCAAATTTCAGCAATCTGCAGTAACATCCAAAGATCACACATAGGAATTGCCCATGCAGTACTGCTCCAGATATGCTTAAGGGAGGAAGGTGGCCACTGAGATTTGGCAGCTGTGACATCAGGCCAGTTACAAACCCTCAAGGCTCTAGTCATATATTTGGGCTACTTACAGTGATAAACCTTGATAAAATTGTAACAGTCTTGTTCATTTTTACTTAAGGGGTGCTGCGATTTACTTACTGCAGAATTATTTGTGATTTAGAACTTGTGAATTATGTATTTCAGGGACAAGTCTTTAGTTTACTCTAAAGAAAAAAAAAGAAATACAGAAACACCTGGATTTCCCCCCCAAATCTAAGAAAACTTATTCCAAAAAAAAAAAGGCAAGAAAAGTAAGATTTTTTTCATGTGTTTAAACATGCTTCATTTGGATTTGATGAACAGAATAGAGCAGACTCTTCCACTACTCCTCAGTCTCATTGGCTGGATCAGCAAAACAAATAGATTGTTCTGGAGAAAACAAATATCAGATGTTATAAATAGAGGGTAATACGTCTGACTTTAAACAAACGGATACCAGGAGAACATGATCTAGATAGGAACAGTACAAGTAGATTTTTTTAATTCCATATTTAAGTCAACTGTTTTCTTACACAAGTTCAGGCTATTTGTAGCAACAAACTCAGAGAGAGAAAATACTGCTATTCTACTTTAGCCCTGACAGAAGGAGAAACATTAACAAAGCAAGAGGCAGGTGGTGTTTCTAAATCATGAAGATCAGGCAATTCTCCTAGGTATCCACCATAAAGCCAAGGCCCCACAGACTCAGAAGCCCATGCTTTGAGGAGGAGCATGATGCCCTATAGGCATCCTTCAGGAGCCAAGAACGGCCCGTTACTAAATAAGCTGAAAACAGATTTCCCACAGAGCTGCTGTATATGACAGTGATTGGTCATACACTTACAGAACATGTTAGTTCAGTTAATGAGGATTTTCCATTTCGCATTTTGTTGAAGAATTTTGCAGGGTGTTTTAATTAATTCTGGGGCAAAACATACTCATTATACTGAATGGTAGAAGTTCATGGCCAGTAAAAAGAGAAACTTTCTTCAGGGCCACTGCAAAGTAATACAGTAAATCCTTATAAGCACCAGACAGCGTGCACACGATCTCTATTTGGATATTTAATCATTTTCATTTGACTGATGAGGAGGAGATGGACAAACATGCGGCACCAAGATTTCTGAGAATACGAGAGAAAGGATTCTTTCACATTTCATTTTCCCACATTTCATTTTTCTTTCTTTGCAAAAAAAACAAACATGTTCAAAACCAGGATTTGAAATAAAGTTTCCAGTAGCTTCAACAGTACTGCTTATCTTTGGACAAGTTTAAGATACTGGGATTGAATCTAGTGGTCTGTCTTCTCTTTAGGAGCACAGTGGTGCTGGAAAGCACTGATTCAGAACACTGTTCAGAACACTGAAATGTTAGTTCTGCAGCAGCACAAAGCTGCTACTGCATCAGTCCCAAAAAGCTGTCTCAGATCAGATAGTTTGTCACTTGAGACAGCTGACAAAACAGTGCAGAGTTTACACTTACAAATTAATGGGAACCTCTTCCATCCTTATCCTAAGAAAAGCAGTTATTTTAAACATCTCAAACTTAGATTCAAACCTCATGAGGTATTTTCCTCAAGTATTCAGATCTACTAGAAGTTCTTAGAATAAGGGTACATCTCCAGACTGTCAGCCTATACCAAGATTATCATCATGAGGCTTTTTATTTGTTGAGTGTAGTGACAAGAATTACCCATTGTTTTCTCACAAAATTCTTTTAGAAATGACTCTGTGGACTGCTTGTCCCTTCTTTAAGTCATAATGAATAAAGGAGATGCATAAAGAAATACAGTTACTGACAAAGGAGCTGTCAGTCAAAATTAAGGTTTAGCTGTGCCTAGTACATACAGATGATGTCTAGGCAGACAAAATGTGAAAAAGCTTTATTATTAGCATCTGAAGTGAGTGGTGTTACCCAAGTGTCCAAGTTACCCAATAGGAACTAGACTAAGCACTTTCAAAATAAGTCTCTAAGTCTTGCTCAGATCTTTTCAAGATTACAACTGTATGCATTTACTTTATCCTTGCTCACGCCAAGTCTTTAATAAGAGTTATAATTTTTTTTTTATAGATACTTGATCCGACCTGATCCATTGGCTTATGTTCCAAATACTGCACCCAGCCGAAAAGACAGCTTCTGCAATACAGTGGGACAAGACACCAGAGAGGAAACACAACTTTGATATGTAACTCATCATGAAATTAAGAGACAATTTTATACACATGTTGTTTCCACTAACAATTTTGAAAACTGAGTGGTACATTTTATTCAGATTTTGGAAACAAAATGACAGTGGGTAAGTGACCAAATTTAGAAGTGTGGTGTCTAGAAACTCTGATTTAAGGGATTGTCAGGCTTGTGGCCTTTTAAATATGGGAGTTGAACTTTGTCAGCTTAACAGAATTATGACACCTATTATTATTTTACCAGTACGAACAAATTATTTAAAAAGTGACAGATTCCATCATGTGTTTTGCTTAGATGCTTCTAAGCAAATTTATCAAGGCAACAGCATGTCAGTGACTAAGCTTCTGACCTACATCAGTAAAGATTATCTGATGCCCATAGAGAGACCATGCATAATTTGTAGTAGAAAAATATGTTAATACCTAAAGGCGCCAACAAGGCTTTGCACGTCAAGAATCCAGCCTTTGAGAAAACTTTCAATCTCAGCCTGTCACCCATTTATATTAGAACAGGCTAGTTTCAGTCCCATTTTAGCCTCCAGGACTTGAGTGTTAGTTCTCTGGGTTTACACAGATCAGGTTGTAATGACACAGCCTCGTCACACCATAGAGGTTGAGATCTGAGGCATATCCACTGACAGATTAGCTCAGAGAAGCCCACCTGGAAGAAGCATACTCACATCCATGAGTGAGTTATCAGCGTTGTAAGGATGTTGAAATCAAGTCACATTCATATTAGGAATGACAGCAAAACTGCTATTATTCCTTCCCTTCCTCTTAATTCTTCTAAAACTTAACTAATCTGTTCCATATTAAGTCAGAAATACTAAAGCCACAATTATAAAAAAACCACAGATGTCTCAGAGTGGACTGAAGCCATCAGAAGACCAAGAGTACCAGTTTTAAAAGGAAAAGATAACTGGAAAGTAGGGTTTCTCAGCAATTTTTTTTTTTATATTGACATATTAAAGTAGCATCATGGTTCAGAAGGGTTTCAGTGATTCTGCACAGAGTGCATTATTGTTCAGTTTTTCCCACACACACTAGTCATTTATCATATTATTCACAAGTAAAGACAAAGTATGTCAAATTTTCCCTCTGGGCACTGTGGAAAAAAAAACAATTGAAACAGCTGCACAGACTGAAGTCTACTGTTTTTTAAAAAACAGTATATGGTGCAGGATCTTGTCCGAGACCTGTCATAGAAGTTCTCCCAGAAGAGATTGCATGTGCAGTGTGAATAACTTCCTATTTTTAATGTCCAGTGAGAAGACGGTATTCCAGTTGAATATTTTCAAAAAAATAAGTTTCTTTAAAATGTTCACTCCAAAATATTAGGAGGATCCTTTGTTTCATATTGAAGGCCTTTCTAACGGAGTCTCAAGTAGGCAGACAGGATTCCAGAAACATGCCTACCACCCTTCAGCTGGCAAACTAGATACTCTGCTTTCAGTGTGATTCACACACTGTTCACAGGCATTCGCTGTACACTGCCTGTAGTACCCACCACAGATTTAAGGACTCTCTACCACAAGGATCTATAGCTAGGACTTGATGCCTCGTATTTAAAGCCTATAAAGCTGTAGAAACAAGCAGTCAGGTGTATCCACTTTCCCACCCAACTCAGCAGAATTGCTGCTCAGCTAAATAGTAGCATGTAATGTGACCTGATATTTCTCCAGGCTTAATGAATTTCTAATTGCTCATTAGCCCCAGAAGATTTGCTAAAGCAAACACACAGACAGCTGGAAACACTTACAGTCTCTAAAATGAATGAAAGGCAGTCTTTCTGAACAAAATACTTGGTTCTCTTCAAGATCTGCTGGAAGACAAGCAAGGTAATAAAAACTGAACTGCTTCATAAGAAGTTGTTGTTTAATAACCCGTTAATAATATACCACAAAGTTCTGTTATTCAAAAATATACTGCCTTTCATGTTGAAAGCAGAACAGCTTTGCTTCCTCTGGCATATCTTCACAGACAGACCCCATTCCAGTGGGATTTAGACCTTTCAAGAACCACCCTGAGCACCTCTACATTAACACTGAAGGAAACAGTACACACATTTCTTCAGTGGCCAGGGAGGCGATTCTTTAATGGTCATCCTACAGGCAATCTTATGTTCACGTGCTTTCTTCTCATCATCATTATCAGAAACATAATACAAGTCTAGCTGGACTGGAGACCAGATTGAGGAACAGTAACCTCTATGCTTGGTGCTGGAGAAGGGATGATGAAGTTCTAGAACCAGCAGGTCCAAATGACAGTTGAACAGAGGAGTTTTGTCTGGTCATAGTTCACTCAGTAGATAGAGAAATTTAGAGCTATGATCACTGACATAAGCAAAAGATTCAATCCTAAACCAGTTGTCAAAGGTCAGATAGCTAGATAATCTAAATTTGTTTCAATCAAAAAAAAAATTTGATTATTTCAATCTGTGCTTAACTGTATGTATTTTTTCCTCCTGACTCATTTCTACCAATAACTCGGAGATGCCCATCTTCCCCAACAAACTTAACACATACCAAGCAATTTGGTACCCAAAGTCACAATCCCAGGGAAGAAAGTGATAGCAGATAATTACTTCATTCTCACAAGGGAATTCTCCAGCAAAGTGAGACCTACCTATGAACTAGTCTGCAATAAAAAGTCACAAAAAGTGTTTCAGTGGAATGCAGTGTGTTTCCTTAACTATTTCACTCCAAGTCCAGAACATGCATTAATTCACATACAAAGTAGAAAGCATACAGTTTGAGTTTTTAAAGCCTGCAGTAGAATGAGTTAGTGAGGTTTTCATGATATTTTGACTTGGAAGAGAACAGTTATTTCCCAGCATACATATTTCCCTTCCCACAAACAGCTTCCTACTACAACTACTCTTTAACAACTTTAAAAAGTATATATATTACTGAATATTTCTTATACATCTTTGTTTACCAATGCACCAATAAGATGCTAAAGAACTAATAGATTTCAGGCTTCAGCAGTGGAGGAGAACTGAAACGGCATCAAGTGCACCAGAAGTAACACACAATTCTGTGGTTCTTGGTCAACACAAGCATAAACTCCCATGGCCTCTCAAGAAGCTTAAAGAAACAAGTATTTCTGCTTCATAAAGTTAAAAACAAGCATTTGAAGTTTCTATGAACTAAAGTTTTGTATTTGTTCTATAAAATCTAGACTGTATACTGTTACAAAAAATTGCAACTGGCCCATGCCAACCAAGGAGAAAGGCTGGGATGCAAAGTACAGAATTAAAAGAATAAATACTTATTCATGTGCATGTGGTATCCCAGCCAAATTGGGGCACTCCGAATGTGGTTCTACATAGGGCTCTTATACCTTTAAAGCATTCAGGTACAACATGATTTGACTAATCACTAACACCCACACTACCAATTACTAATCCTAGTAAAACTTCTCTAGATCATTTCTTATTCCTTCTTCTGTCCTTTCGCCAGTATGGGCTGGCTGATGAATGATAGCCAGTTTCTTTGGCAATTGTTTAGCTTTTAACACTTCAGTATTTACTCCCACTAGAAGTTATAAACCCTCATTGCTTCCATAACTGTCCAGTGGTGTGGCAGACTCCAAATGCAAACAGAGAATCGGTGTATTTATAGTCTTTTCTTTGGACAGCTGGCAACTCTTTGTTAACACAATCAATTCTGCTGTTTGCACACTCAGCTTCAGGCTGAGTGGTGAAGCTTCCACTACCTTATCTTTGGTAGTTACTGAATAACCTGTAATTTGGTTACCATTCAGATAATATGAGGACCTGTCTACACATAGTTCAAGATCAGGATCTGGAAATAGCACATCCATTAGAATATTCTTGCGGGTTTGGGTTTTTTTTTTTTTCCCCAGCTTCACAGGTTATTGCTGCACAATCATGATGTGGTGCTCCTTCCCCAGGTAAAGGGAGTAGAGTTGCAGGGTTCAGCTTATTACATTGCTTAACATAAGGTACAGGTGTCAGCTATACAAGATTCCATGGCTACTAACAAATGATCAACATATTGTATCAAAAACAGATCCGTTTTTTAAACACAACATCCTGTAAAACTTTTACTAAAATTTTAGAACAATAGTGGAGGACCCAGTGAAGCCCTGAGGGAGGCTTTGTCCATGTTAGCTGTATCTTTCCCCAGGTAAATGCTGAAAGGTCTTGAAAGTCCAGATGAATAGGGGTACTGACTTAAGGTAGAAAAACTATCCCCTGTATGTATTAGACAGGGGTAATTATGTTCATTGGTCAAAAGATTTCAGACCAAATTCTGAAAAGACGGGGAAAATATTTCATATTCAGAGGCTCCTATAGTGACTGCACAATAGGTCCCTGCTAACTGTCAATCCTGGGTGAAATGTAGCTGCCCGTGTTGCATAGAGCAGGGAAAGATTGCACCATAGGATTCAGAGGTCCTTTTGGGAGACTTTTTTTTTTTTTTTGGTCATACCAAGTACTCCCATTTCCAATAGCCTTGTTGTCCACAATAATTACAGCAGTTTCCGATTCCTTGAGATCCATTGCTTCAAAACTTTTCTCTTCTGCCCCGCCTTGGACATCTCTGCACCCTTGTTTCCCTTAATCTAGGGTTATTATTCAATGCTGCTGCCGATGGACTAACTTTATTTTTTTTGTTCTTTTCCTTTTGTGCAAAAGCAACTATATTTCTGCAGCATTCTTGCTGTTTGTCTATTGATCCAGATGTCCCTGGAGTCAGTCTTGCTATAGATACTTATCTATGATGCCAGACAACGCTGGGAGGGTTTCAAAGATGTGTTAAAGGTGCTAGGATGCTAGTATTATCTCAGTTGTCCAGGGGTATCTTCTATCCTTCATGGACAGCTCTAAGATTCTAAGAAGCAAAGTCCTTATTTCTAGGGGAAGGCTGTCCTTTAGTTTGTTTTACTTAAGCATGAACAATACCAAAGTTGCCAGTAGAATTCCACTATCTCATTACATTGCAGTGTATAACGTGAACTAATACATAACAAAGTTAATACACTTTCATACTAGAAAGACTGATTGATATAATGGTTCGGGAAGGGTATTTTTGTAACATTACCTTTTTAGCACTATAAAAAAGGATAGGTTTCTCTAGACTTATGTCCACTCAGATAAAGAAATAATGGCCAAGATACTTGTTCTTGCTCCCTCCCTTCCTCCTCCTCTTCCCCCCCACCCCAGCTGACTCAATGCTTACTTTACATTTCTCCAATGAAAACTTGGAAATTGTCACTCTCTTTGTATTTGTCAAAAAGGAGAGCTGACTTTCTCCTGAGTGACTCTTCCTTACCTAACTCAAACAAAGAAAATATGTTGAAAGGCATAAGGAAGTGCTTTGAGAAGATTCTTGTCAATCAGGAACTTTTATCACCACTTGGGTGGATTCAACACAAGGCACAGCAGCATAGCCTGAGACCTTTCACAGCATAGGAATGCTATCTAGTTTAAAACATGGCATGGTTTAACACATTTTCTCAACAACACTATATAAGAAGTATCAAGCATACAATATCTACATCAGCTGCTTCAAGTTTCAGATTTTCTTATCTACAATATACTCAATGGCATGAATTCAGAGTCTATTTCGAACACCAACTAAGAATGAACACAGAATTGAAGTTGCAGCAAAACTCTCAGCAATCAGGGCAAAAATGTATGTGGGAGAGATTGACCAGTACTCAGAAAGCTTTAATACGGATTAGGCAATCTAAGAAACAATCATAATCACAAACCAGAATAATAGCTGAAGTGCAAAGAGATATCTTTGATTTTTACAGGTTTTCATATAAATATTACAGAAAGTAGAAGTTAATTCCAAAGCAAGAAACTTAATGGTGTGTTCTACCTCAATTTCTCCATTGATTCTAGTCCTAGTTATTCCACTATTGAAAATTAGTACAACTATAGTTTCTATACACATCTAGTATAAGAATCTACAGGCAGATATAATTCATCCAGACAAATCAGTTGGATCAAAGTATTTAAGTTCATTTTTGCAATCATTCTTACCTATGAGAGTGTTCCACAGTTGTGATTAAGCTAGTCTCATACAACTCTAAAGAGTGTAGTTGCTGCCCCTGTGGAATGGTCTGCTGAAACAGCTTTCCCCAATGCCAGTTTTAATTGCTCAGTTATTGGGCACACTATTGGTCTCTAGATAGATGCTTTAATTGAGAACACTTGCTTACGCTTCAGTATTTATACTAGTCTGCCTGTATGAGGCATCCAAATATATTATTCATAGATGCTCCTTACACTTAGATCATTAAAAATGACGGGATGGAATAAACATTAGAAGTCATCTTATATTTAAAATATACCCATATCTCACTATGCTAGCCAGAAAGTTAATAAGTTATCTATCTAAATTCATATCGGAGCCAACTACCGCCTGACAAAGTAAGCCCCATTTCAGCAAAAACAAACTTCCTAAGTACAATTGTTTTAATGCATATAAAGTTCTGTTTGTGTCAAGTTAGTTAAGCAGAGGTCAAAGCAGCACCACTAAGGAACTTGAGTTTTCTCACAGTGGCTGCACGGACAATCACTGAAATTCTAGTAATGCAAAGCTGCTAGAAAGCTACATTCCACGAGCATTTAGATGCAAGTGGCATGTCAGGTATTCCCTGCTCCTGCCCTGCTACTTGTCTTACAGCCTGTTCTCCAACCACACATGCAGGATGAGGCTTCGTATAAGAAGGTCTGGAAATAGTCTTGTTATTAGAACAAGAACAAGGCATCAGCATCTGTCTGTAAGCTACAAACGTTGTTAAAAACACCTCAAAAATATATACACATGTATAAATTATGAGGGGGTTGGGGGGGGGGGGGGGGAGGGGGGAAAAACCACAAACAAAGGATTTAGCTTAATTTCTGTGCAATAACATACAGATTATAAAGAACAACAGCAGCAGAAAACGTTACGCAGGGCTATACTGACAACAGCTGTCAAAAAGCAGACTCACAAACTTAA
>NW_008795702.1:48744-68230 GCF_000699145.1 Aptenodytes forsteri | reverse complement strand
GAGGGGGGGGGTGGGGGGGGGGGGGGAAGTGAGCAAAAAAGCTCAACATAGTTACCGCACAATAATGCAATGGAGAACCAAAAAGGAAGATGTGACCAAGTGCAGAAGCTTTTCAGTGGAAGAACGTTTTGACACCTCAGGAACTACAAGTCACCGGATTGGTCTTCTACATACCAGCAAGTAGGTGGCAGCCAAACCAGGAAACTGTTGCAGGCCATTAGTCGTTTTGAAGAAAATCTTATGCTGTACACCTGGGTAAGATGCCAATTCTAACCCAAGAGAATTGTCAGAGAAGCAGTTTGAGCAATGCTTACACATTACTTAGGCCTTGCCCCAGTCACAACCCTCTTCTCCCAAGGACAAGGGGCACTATTCTAAAACAAAAGACATACAAAATCTAGAGCATTTGTAAACTGCTTACAACCTGATCCTCTATCAAGCTATGGAGCTGTCCCTCAAATTCATCTCAGGTGCTAAGTATTCCCACTAATAGGCTGCTTAAATTTCTCTGTGCAGTTTACCTGGCCAGTGCAGCCCAAGCTGCATCAAATGCAGAGAAGCTTCATACCCCAGTAGACAAACAGAAGATAGGTGTCGTTTCCTTTTTTAGTTTAGCTTGGCAGGGCAGGGAAGACATGATGTTAATTACTTGACTGTAACAGGGCTTGTTTCTGCAGGAAAGTCCTTAGATGACTATATGGAACTTTCTCGTTACCAGCTTTTAAAAAAAAAAAAAATACTAGATCAAGGTACAAATGATGGCTAGAAACATACACAGATGCTTTATTTACCTTCCCTCTTGTTACAGATTTGACTTAAAACGTTTGTCAGCAACAATACTGCAGCTACATAAGAATTTTATATATAATCCACAACTTCCACCCCTAGTATCATTTCATTATTGCCATCTGAAGAGCTACTGTTTGCACAGCCACCATCACATTACGGTAGAGGCAATAAGTATTTTCTAAAAGCATTTAAGGAATTTGTGTAAAATAAGAGTTCAATACAGTTGAAGACTAATCAACTATGATTAACTATAAGCTTTTTTTATTAGATGGAATCAGTGACCAAAGAATTCAAATAATCCACGGGCCTTCGAGGCGTTCAGCATACTGGACAGTTGCTACACTTTTGCTATGCTCTTGCAGTGTTTGTAGCATATAAAACACTACTCTGTATCAAACCACTTCAGTTTTCAGGCTGACCTCTTCAAATAATTTATTCATATATCTAGAAGGAAGAGGAATATATTGCAGTATAAGAACAGCTCTCTGGTCAGCTGAAAATGTTATGTAAGTGTTTGGAAAACAACCCCAGTTATGAGTGCAAACCCATATAATATCTGAGGCAAGAGATTACTTTTTAATTGGATTGCACTGGTATTTTTTTTCTTCTATACCTTGGATGAATACATCCATTAAAAAGCCAAAACTGCACTGAATAGGGGATGGCCAAAGGGAATCTCTCGATACATTGAACTACACAAAATGCTGTTCTAAATTAGATAAAACTTAGCCTAAAGTTTTATACCCTTCTCCAACAGCTTCTAACATACAGAAGTCCCTAAGACAAAGATCAAGGCACTAGATCTGAAATACAGCTTCTTTTAGTTCTGTGCACTGACAAGCAGAACAGTAAACAACATGCCAGCAACCATGAAGGCAATAACAAAATCCAATTATCAGTTAGCTTTTTCAGACATAGCTTTAAATTGTTTCTGGATGCAAAACATACTACATTTTTACCAGCCAACATCAGAACTGGAAGACAGTAATCTTCTTGGGCTTGTATTTCCCGAGATTAGTCTTACCTGAATGCAGGAACCTGATGCAGAAAAGTTATTATTCCAATATCCTTCCACCCATAGCAGTAAGAGTGCTTCTGACATAATTAAGACTTTCTTGAAAAAAAGATAGTTCCAGAGGAGAGAGGACTATGCAGCTCAAACCTCTCCCACAGGAACCACAACCTCTGCCATGACTGTTTGTAAATCACCCCAATCAGAAGACTCACCTGTGTCTGCAGCCAGCCTTAAAGAATTAGCATCATGTCTTACACAGGGCATATTGATTACACAGGGCATATTGATTTCATTTGCAAAATAAAGTTTAAAGATTTCCCCAAAGCACGACAATATAAACATGAATTTCAAGTGCTTTTGTACCATGACTAATGTAGAATCAAATCTCAGTTTTTTAAGAGTCTTTATTGTTCTGGAGACAGACAAAAATGTTTTGAAAGGGCTTAGGACATACTGCAGAAACAAAGCAGTACTTAATGGCTTGTTCTCCCTTTCCGGTGCCAGATACACATCCCTGTTTGTTAGAGCCCACATTATTCTAACTGCATAGTCATAATACATATACCAATTTGACACACTCCATAAATTTGTCCAAGTAAGCACTCTTTTTTTGACAAGTGGAAAATTTGCATCAGCAAGTATTGTCAGCTCTAGTAGGCAGCATCCTGAAGCAAGTCGTTTCTCAGTAAAAATTATTATTACTGGACTGTGTCTTGGCTCTCGTCCAAATGCCACCGCAATCGCTCAGAATCTCAGCATGCTTTAGATAAGTTCCTATAATCATATCATGTCATACAATCATAGGATCACAGGATAATGCTGTTAGAAAGGAAGCTCAACAGGTCTCCAGTCTGCAGCCGCCTGCTCAAAGCAAGGGTAGCGAGGTCAGACGTGTCTTGGCTCTCGTCCAAATGCCACCGCAATCGCTCAGAATCTCAGCATGCTTTAGATAAGTTCCTATAATCATATCATGTCATACAATCATAGGATCACAGGATAATGCTGTTAGAAAGGAAGCTCAACAGGTCTCCAGTCTGCAGCCGCCTGCTCAAAGCAAGGGTAGCTGTGAGGTCAGACCAGGCTGCTCAGGGCTTTCTCTAGTTGTAGGGATGAAAAGTACAATCTAATCCTTACCTCTATCCCAGGGCAGATCAGCTAAGCTATTGCTGGCATATTCGTGTAACATAACCTTGAATTAGAAGATGACATAGAGAAAAGAGTTCTAGCTTCTTCACGTTTTCATTGTTGGTCATTTTAATCAAGACTCCTGGTAATTCATGTTTTTCTCCTTTGGGCTGTCTCTCAACTGTTCAAATTTTTTGACTCAGTGGACAACACATAGAAATAACCTGCTTACCAAGAGGAAAAAAAGGAAACTCAGTCCATAACCTTGATTTCTATAGGTGAATTTCCTAAAGGAAGTATATTTTGGATTTTTCTGAGCAACTGCAGAAAAGGGTTATTTTCTCCACAGGAAGACATAAAATTCAATTAGGTTTCTTTATTAAACATAATAATGTATGCTTATAAAATGGCAGTGTGGATGCATATTTCATAAATTGTATTCTCACTTTCTCACTTCAGCTCCGGCTGAAGTATTTTGTATTTATGTGATTGACATTTTGATTCCCACATGCATCTGAGAAGCTTCCTGCAAAGCTACAGGTACTTTTTTCTAGCTATTCAGTTAATCCAGCCAGTTGGCCCGCTCAGTAATTACTGTAAAGGTGTCTTAATTCTTATTGGGAGTAGCAGATAATTTATATTCTTGATTGGACATAAATCTGGAAAGTAATTTACTTAAACATTTTGACTGAAACTTTTAGCTTGCAAGGTTATTAAGCATCATCTTATTTTTTCCTTAGCTATGAGGATATTTTGTACATGGCTGAGTACCCCAAAACAGAATTTAATATGTTCCTGTCAAAACACTCCATCAGCATTTAATTTTCCTCTTGTTTATTATATCTCCATTATAACAACTAAGTGGTATCATGTGTGTGAGGTGTTCTTTGTATACATCACTACAGCGAGTAACAGCAGCTGCATGTACTAATAGAGATCGGGCAAATCCTAATATTAGATTTTCTGAAAAAAAGCAGTTTCCATCCATATTTCTATCACTAATTCACCAGCATAGGATATCATGTTTGCTTTCTTCTTCAGTCATATTGAAATGCCATCTGAGTAAATGTAGTGGTACATAGACTGATTACATCTGAGCAATATAAAATTAAAATATTAACTTATTATTACTTGTAAATGAAAAATTGTTTCATTGCACCTTCGTGGCTTTTTCTTCAGTATAGTTGATATGATCTCTTGCCATATTTTAAAACAGTATAAGAATTAATTGGCGTCTCATCCAAAACAAAGTAAGGTACCAAGCAGTATTCAGTCAACAGAGAAAGCCTGCTTGATGGAAGAAAAATCCTTTGAATGCAGCCTAATACAAAAACTATACACCTGATTCAGGATGTCCCTGAACCTTGAAAGTTATCACTACATAGATGCTCTGTTTCTAAGAAAATATCTGCTGTTTTGTCCATTGTCAAAGAAAGAAAGGACTCCCCACTATGGGCCTTTCTGTTCTGTCTGACATGTATGGTTCTTCTTTTGCAGTGTTTCCCAGTAGAATATATGCTTATTTGTCCAAATGTGATGAGATGTAATTATATTATTGTATAGACAAGGAGAAAATAGGACATTGTATATGTTAAACAATGAATGACTAGGTGGAGGTACTATCTGTATTCCCTTTGCATTAAGACAGAGCCCAACATAAACATCTTCCAAATGAATATATTTTATCGTTACAATTTTTGAAGCCAGCTCTCCAGAAAAGACATAGCCAGTTCCTGAACAAAAAGGCGGGTGTTTGTCACCTGGCTATTCTTCTTCAGATATGTACCATTTACTTTTTTTATTCCAAATAGGCTTATGCCCTTTCATAAAACAGCCTGTGAAATAATTTTGTGGAGGAGGTGAAAGAGGCCTGAGGAGCTTTTGTAGTAGGTACATTGTATTAACAAAACCATCACTGTCTGCCTTCATAACAAAGCTTGCACCACTGCAATAAGAGGCAACCCACTTCATGCCCATCAAAGTTTTAAGAGTTAAGTTATGATAAGTGTCCGGGAAGTCCTGTTGAATAATACCATGATATTGCTCGCTTTCTCTCAGTAGGACCTCATTTGGACCCTTGCTCTCAATGCCCAGCATAAACAACTGAACAACCTCAACTCCTGGATTTATTTCCCCAAGTTTTTCTGATGGAACTTCTGTGCTGAATTTCAGCAGCTCTAGTTGCTATTAGCAGTATCAAGAAAGGTGTTTTATCTTTACACTTCTCTTTTTCATTAATAATGAACTTAAATGACCGTATTGAAGTGGATCTGTTTTTATTCCCAGATTTCTTATTTTCAGCTGGTAGATCTCCATTTTCATTCCATAAGAATTGTTTGAATTTTGAAATAATGTTTTTTATGTAAAATATTTTCACTTTCCATCTGAAGATTATCATACCTTTTGGTAAAAAGCATGTCTTTTTCTTCTATGTCATCATTGTTTGGAACTTTACTTTCAGTTAGAACAGCAAGGTGATCAGAATTCAAAAAACAGAAAATCAAATATATTGCTGTAAAAGAGGGGGAGGCAATCAGGAAAACATTTCTCTTGGTGCAATCCCAAGGAGAGGAGAAGAATCCACTACAGTAGGTCATGTTGGCAGCTTTGAGAGGATGACAAAAAGCTATTTCTTAATTGGACAGATATTTTGTCAGAAGAGCAGTTAATTTGTAATTGTTTTCCTCAGTGACACAGGAAGATAAAAGCAATCTGCAGGCTTCTGATTCTTCAGGATTCTTTTTTTCTCTATTAAAAGTATCCCGTTAATTCATCTTAGAATAAATTGTAAAAATTCTCATAGAAGCCAAAAAAAAATCTTTAAAAAAATTCATTATTTCATTTTCAGGCTTTACTTCCTAATAGAAATATAGTATGATAAATACAGTAAGAGATAAATAAAACAAAATAAATACAGTATAAAAATAATAATTTTCTCAGAACAGAACTTATTCAGATATATATTTAGATATTGGAATATATGTAAAATATAAATGTGAATTTAATCCAATATTACAATCAATCTTTTAATTTTTATATATATATATGCAAAATAACTGTTAATGTTTCAATACGGTTGTCTTTCTTTACTAATAGCAGGGTACTGAACTCATAAGAGGTATGGTAGAATGTAGAATACATATTCTATTTCAAATGCACACATTTATTAAAACACGCTAAAAAGATACACATTTAAAGTAAAGATTTTAATCGCTATTCCAATTGCTACAACACTCCCTTCTAGGTTATAAAAATAGAAGAAAGCTAGCTTAACTTCATGTAAGCTTTACAAAATGTTATTGCATAATTAAATAATCCAAAGCTAATGAAAGATTATGATTGATTATGGATTCACAGCCTTGGAGACTATTGTGATAAATCACTTGGCAGGTACCTTTGGCCATTTAAAGGTTAGATACACGGTTGGAAGTGATTGTCTAGGCTATATAAAACGTTACTGCAGACAGAGAGGTAGCATTTCCAGAGGTGAACTTAGCCATCAAAAGACAGGTGTCTTACATGAGATGAAGTGACCCGTGCCAGCATCTACCTCTGTAAAGAATACTTAAGACAACTGTCTTAGGCTAGATCCATACATTTTAAATGGCTCCAACTGAATGAGTTGAATCCCATCCTTCCAGACTGCAAGGACAGGTAGAATATAAATACTGGAACAATGAAAATACTGTAGCATTGGGTATTTTTTTGTGATTTCCATAATAGCTAGTTTCAAATTCTGGCTTCCTTCAACTACATGATACAGAAATTTATCTAAGCCTTGGAGATGCACCACAGTTTGCAGGGAGAGGGAGATAATGACATGTATCCAACACACCACAAACTGGTAACACCCAAGAATGCTATCTGGAAGAAAGTGCAAGTTAATTGTATTAAACTGCTTTTTACAAACTGGTCTCTGAAGGGTTCTCTACATGTATTCCAAAGTGCAAAAGTATAGTAAGTCAGGGTTTTTCAAATCTTTTGTGCCAAAATACTACGTGACAGATGCAACATGTAGGTCACAATCAAAGAGCAAAATTCAACACTTCTTACCATCATCTTTGAAAGTGCAGATTCATCCCAGTCATACAACCATGGTATTTTTGGAACAGATTCTTCAGTAGTTTCTTGCGGCTTCACAAAGAAATGACAGATTTAGAAGGACTGAAATAGAGTCAGGGAACCTATCTCTGCACCCATGGAGAACCTGAGGACAAGCTGAGAACCTGAGGTTCTGTCCTAAGTCTTTTCCAGAAGAATTATGAATTAACATAAAGGAAAATGCACCAGGACATTCACCATTCTATTTGAAAGGGAGTTCTTTAGAAACTGTATTTTGACATATTAAGATTTTAAATATCCAGAACCAAAGTAAATATAAAGCAATATAAGAAAGAACGTAGGCAGCACTTCAGAAGGTGAGAGGCATTTCTGTATCCACTAATTGCTTTGCTACTATTTGAAATGTGAGAACTTCAGTACATGAAAATATGAGCGCGAAGGTAATTTTCAATGTTATAAGTGTAGTTCTGCATGGCAATTTTCTTCATTAAACTAAAAGCATTTTGTCAAAGTCTTTTTTGACTTCTGTTGGTTTTAACAGTGCAATTCTATTAGATGAAATCCTGGTTCCATTGTGGAAAGAACAGGAACTTCTAAGAAGACTTTTCTAACAGGCAGCTAGAATATTTATTGTTTCAAGTTTGATAGAGTTATTACAAGATTAGCAGAGAATTCATGTTGCAGAAAAGCAAACAGTACATATGCCCAAAAAATCAATTGTAGTTTATCTTGCTTACAACTTATAAAAATGCCAAGAAGCTCTCAAAATACAATTCTTTTCTATTAAAATTCTTCCCAGAAAAAAAAAGAAACATACTTTGAAAATAAATTCTTACCCACAATAATTACCCATACTATTAAACCAAAGCAATTAAATTCATGAAGATTATTTTTCTAAAACCAACCATGTAGCAAAGCTGGAATAATAGCTGCCACGTACATTAAGTTGCCTCAGTGACACACTGATTATTCACATACACACGCATTTAACTACATTCAGAATTTAACATTACATCAGATATGCTGAAAGAAGCCAGAATTAGGCTATATTAAAATAATAAAAAGTAAGAAGAAGAATAGAAAGGAGTAAAGAAAAACAGAAAAGGAATTAGAAAAAAAGAAAGGAGATTAATATGGTACTTTTTGTTGCTGCTGCTGTTTATGTTATCTTTTTGTTATTTATAAAAGACAGACTTGACAGCTCTTGAGTGAAAATCTACCTCACCAGGTTCTAATTCTACCCTATCTCATCCCAGATTCTTGGAAGAATTTCAAAATAAGACAAACAAACCCATCACATTCTAGCAATGCTTTGATATTTTCCCAGCTTCTTGAAGTAGTAAGTTTTAAAGTCCAGTCCTTTCAAGGTGGTCACACAAATGGCAAATTTCAAAGTAATCTTTTGAGAAAATTATACGTGTTTGAAGATGCAAACTAAAGGCTGCCTGAGAGCAAGAGATAGCTAATTTAATTTAAAATTGCCAGTTAGTAAACAGATCACCGCATCTTTTGACTACTTTGTTTCAGTTTAGTTAAGCTGACTTTAGTTGAATTGACTAAACATACATACAAGGACAAGCTGGGAAGCAAGAGAAGAGCAGGAGATACCCCCACCTAAAATACAGGCAGCCTCTCCTGGAGAGTGGCTTTGCTCAGTGCTTTGGCATCTCCTTGCAGTTCTTCTGGCTCAGCAGAGAAAGCAGTCTTTTGTGAAGACTAGATTGCAAAAAGTCCCAATCCCCACCTCCTGCTTGATCTGTAAGAAGTCCCAGGGATGACCATAGATTTAGTGAGATGAATCCATAGCCATTTCACCCCTCTTTTTTGAAACCTGTATTTCTTTTCAAACCTATGTACCACAATATTTGGAGGATTAATTTGGGCATCTCAGTGACACTCGGTCTCAGTGGTTATAAAGGGAAGCAGGGATATTGCAGTTTCTGTCTTTGAAGCAAGCTACTAATTTATTCTTGGGTTACCGGTGGAAAAAAGCTTTCTTAAAGGCACACAAGGACCAGAAAGTTAGTTCTACTCCCTTTTACCAGCACCATCTGGCCTCCCAGAGAACCCAGGCAATTCTGCTATCATTTACACATATAAACTCATCCAAATGCGTACTGCTGAGGCTTGAGTTGAATTGGTGGTGGAGAGAAGGAAGTGAGGAGGAAAAAAATTTTGTCTTGGTATGTATTGTTGGAAAGATCTGCACTCAGTTATTTCAAAATTTGAAATAAGGTTTTATTTTGCATAGATTACTTGGTATGTATATCTTCAAAACCACTTTCTCTTACAATGATTACAGCAATTTGAACAGCAAATGGCTTAATAAACTGTGAAGGGAATTAAGCACTTTAAAGAAAACACTGAAACACTGAAGAAGTATGTTAGTAACACTATAAAGTATTTAATGAGCATATGGCATCAATTTAAGAGACATATGAAGTATTTATTTTCTAGTGTTCTGTAAAATCTTTGTATATGTACTTTTCTGATTTAAATTATGCCTAGACTGAGTTAATCTCAAAAAAATGCTACTTCTGCACAGAAACAATATTTACTTTTTTTCACTGGAATGTTTGTAAAACTTTTTTTTTTTTTTAAACCAGGGATATGTGAAAAACTGAAGAAGAATTTTAGGTACTCTTTTTTTTTTTACAGAAGTGCACTAAGGGTCTTAAAGGAGAATTTGCTTGTTTGTTTGTCTCTAGTTAGCTGCTATATCAATTTTTCTTAAAGTACACATGGAAGTGTGGATGCTAAATATTTAATCAGATACAAACAGTACAATTCCCTGTTTTTATGAAAACAAAGTGCAAGTCTTAAATGTAAAAATTTGTCATGGTACAAAAAGAGAACATACTGCATGTGTGGAGCCAAGAATTTTTTGTTAGTCTAACAAAACTGTCCAATCAAAAAATGGTTACTAGTTTAATTTAATTATTACAACAAGAGGCAGGGGGAGGGCAGGGGGAGGCAGTGGGAAGTAGTTCTACACACAGTCCCTGGTATCTCCCCCTTTTCTCTCATGTCATTCTCACCTTTTTTAAATGCCCCTCTGGTGGGGTCATATGAGTCAGTGGTGCCAGATTTTCTCAAGAAGGAGGTGGAGGAGGAGAGGGGGTTATGGCAAATTGTCAATGCCCCACATCCTCTACCAGAAAGAACATCCTGATCTTGATGGAAGTGTCTTCCCTACACAAGAATCCACTAGTGATAATTTCCATTAGTGCTTTCTAATACACCACTTCCCTCTTTCTTCATTGATTCTCAGTTCCACATGAAACCTGATTTTATTATGCATGTTGTGTTTACATGAGATATTTCCTCTTTGTTCTCTTTGTTATGGCTAAACCCAGTTTTACCCAGCTCCCAACGGTGCATTCCTATAATAATAAGTAATTAACTACTGGTGGCACTTTTCCTCAGTTATCATCCCATACCTACACTCCTCTGTATTACACTGTACTTTTAGCTTAGGGTCATAAACAGGTACTCAACACAGAATAGCTATTTGCTGCAGAAACAAAGCAAAATGACTATAAAAATAGGTGTTATGCCACATAGTCGTGGAAAGCTAAACTAAAGCTAAAGCTAATCGAGTAATAGTAACCAAATCACTACACAATTTGCTGTTACAGCTTGAAAAAGCTAGAACAAAGCTCCAGACAGACAAGGACAGACCAAACCTGTCCTGTTCTAAGGCTTGCAGAGTTCAAACAGAGATAATGGACCATATCCTGCTAAGTGACCTGAAGAAGGAAACAGTGTGTATCTTTATGTGAAATACAAGCAAGGGTGTGCCTGGGAGCATAGTACAGAGGATGATCTTGGTAATGTTGCAGCAATTTTGCTTTCTGGTGAGGTTTGGTTCACGGCAGTAAAATTCACCAGAACTGTGATGGAAATTGTTAAAAAATAAAGACAGCAAATATGTCATTGATTTAGACATGGCCAACACCATTATTTCAGTTGAAGGCAGTTAAGATTAGCATGAACTCTGAGTTTTTGACCTAGAAACAAAAACATTGCTAGATTTTCATATTTCTATTTCATATCTATCATAAAATATTATTTCCCCAGTAGTCTGACAAATGGCTTTATCAAGATATTAGCATTCATTGGAAAAATAAAAAAGTCTTCCTGGTATACAGCTAAGCAGTGCTAACCTAAGAATAGATGTTTCTGCTCTCAGATAAGACAGGAATACATATGGAGAAGAGACTCTGGCTTCTGAAAATCCCTGCCGAACTAGCGTGTCAAAGCTACCTCAACTACACTGTGTGCTTTGAGACATAATGCTTCATTTTAAGAGAAAATTTAATTGGGTCCTGCTAGAAAGTATAGTTTTTACTACAGAGATATAAACCTAAAACGCAACCTCATAAAGTATGTATGATTGTACTTGCCCTTCTTTCTACAAAGGGATATTCGCATAAGCACGTACTGCAAGCAGCTTATAGTACTTTTGCTCACATAAGCATAAGCACCGTGCTAATGAAATAAGCTATTTACTTAGCTCTTTTCCTTGATTATGAGAGCAGGAAAAACAGGAATTCTCTCAAATATTTAAAATATTTTTGTTTTGATATTGCATTTGTGCCTAAAATAGAACAGTGCCTTGTTAAAAACAAAACAGACAGAAACACAAACCCACAAACATAAAAAACAGTTCCTGACTTTTAAAGTCTCTACCAGAAAGAATTTACATAGTGAAGATATAAGAGATAGATGAAGGTGTACCATAAGCATGCCAAGCAGTGTGCCAGTTCAGCTACGTATTATTGCCGAGGGAAAGGGGGAAAAGCAGTTAACATCAAAAGTCAGGCAACAAACCCTCTGTCGATAAGAATGAAACTTTCCACAGCTATTAAACCTTGTTTTCTTCCCATGCCACATCCAGCAATTAGACCCGAGAACTACAAGGTTAATTTACATATGATGTATATCCTTCTATTCCTTATTATGTCCATTGTTTTTTTAAATTAAAATATATTGTATTCTTTGAAATCATTAACAATATGCAGGCAGGAGAAAATTGATTCATACCTACAGGGATAACTCGGGAATTTATGAAAGGTCCCAGTTTCCTAGTCTTCCTTAGAAAATGCCATTCTAGTGGAAAGGAAAACAACACCGCTTCTTACCAGCAAAGATGTTGAACAATGCGGAGCAGTAGTTCCGAAGGAAGACAGCTTCTGTAGTTTTAGGTTCCTTGGCAGATGCAAACGGAATATATTTATTCATCTAGGTAGAACAAAAGGAACCAGGTGAGCACAAAAATCCTTTGGATGAGAAATCATTTGCTTGTGTAATTATGAGGCTGGGCAAGGTAGTTATTTAATGGAATAGTTTGTTTCCATAGGCTATGTGACAGTCACAGGGATACTGTATGATGGAGCCACACCCCACCCCACCTCACCCCCCAGTTCAAGGCTGTTTACCACCTCACAGCACAATGTGGTCTTGAGCTCTTGTTCCACCTAGCCAAAGGCCTAGTTCTGGAACTCAAAGTCATAGATTTTTTCATGTCAAGTTTTAAGGCCCATTTTGAATATGAGAGTGTGTTGAGCTGTTTGTGTACAAATCCATAGAAAACTGAACAAAGAGAGACCTTAACAGGACTTCTAGACCACAAGTTGCCCCAAAACAGTATCAGTTTTAACCAAGTCATTTCTGACAAATGTCTGCTTGTACCTTTCTAATCTGTACTTAATTTAGACCCCATAACCTTCCAAAGCATCTATTTTAATGCCTCATTACTCTATTTCCCTAATCCAAACTGATATTCCCATGTTACACTTTAAATTTATTACTTCTTGAAGCATTGAGAGCAAATATTCTTTTTCTCTGTGAAGAGCATTTGATAACTTTTACCTTGTCCCTTCTCAGACTTCACTTATATTCCCAGTTCTGACATGTTTTCTGAACTTCTAACCTCCTCCTCTTCAGTTCTCACCAATGGATTGACATCTTCCTGAAAGGACAAAGGGGACTCATTACTTCAGGTGAAGCCTAGCACTGGGGGAGTAGAATAGAAGGATTACTTCATGTGTCCTCCAGGCTTTCTCCCTGTTCATACACTCTGGGAAAACATTTGTCTTTTTTGGAACTATTAGATTGTTGATCCACATGATCTGCTATTGCAATAACAGGTATGACTTGTGACCTGCTCCATGCTGGGACCCTCTTCCACATGGCTGGTCAGCTTAGCCAAAATGCTACCTTTGTTTCTCATTATCTCAGATAATTTCCACTTTACCAATCACAACCTCATTATTTTAGTACATTATTCCAAGTCCCTTGTGAAGCCCTGGTCAACGTAGAATTCCATTTTCATAAGAAATCACTGCAAGGTAGTCTCTGAGACTGGTTTTCTAGACATTTATATAATCCCCTCATGGTAGTTTCATCTGTACTTCATTTTTTCCGTATATTTTAGGCTCAGGTAGCTAGTGAACAGACAATGTTAGGATCAAACAGGCAGTGGGTACTAGTCTTTGTCCCATTTCTTTGCTTGACCTAAAACTGTTTCCCCATGGTTAGGTTTTCATCAGGTGGCTGGGTTTTCAACAGATATTCCAAACAGAAGGTGCCAAACACAACTTCCAATAGTTTCTGAGTATTAAAAAAACCCCACATTTGCATATGTGGAACCGTCACTAGAATTTTCTTTAAAAACTATACCTCATATAGAGCCTTCTATCCAGATTTATTTATGAATCTAAAGATACCATTTTAACATTAGGGAAACTAGGTCTCTGCAAGTATATTACCTCACTAAACACAACCACCTCAAGTATTATCTGAATTTACTAATGTATATAACAAGACATGAAGATAGGGGAGTGGGAGTATGAGGAATTAAATTCAAAATTTGGAATCAGCAGAGAGAGAGATTATATTTTAAATTGGTTGATGCTAGCAGTAGCCTAATAGGAGCCATTTGCAGAACACACTTGCTCCACTCCACCCAGAGGTGGCCCCATTATGAATTAGACAGCTATTTTATACTCCACATGCTCACATATCCATGCAATTGTTTTCTTAAATGTATCAAGACAATATGCAGAAAAAAGTAGCTTAGATACAGGTTAGAAACAACACATTAGGTTAAAATTTCATTTTATGAAATTTATCTTTCACTTGTTTGTTGCAGTTGTGTCTGGATTCTTAAAATAAATTTATCATGGGCACAAGAACCAAAACTACATCACTTTTCTTTATTAACTTGAGTACATGGCTGGGTTTTATAGGGATTAGGATATCCCTATATAATTAGAATAGCAATTTAATATATTAGAGATGTTTGGCTAATTTGTATTTTATTATTAGAAGTTCTGACAGTAATGAGTTACTTAGATCAATTACAAAAAAAATTAACATAAATTTAATTATGGGTGTTTATGTGTGGGTAGTTCATAAAAAACTAGTCTTCAGGACTAGTGTCTCCTAATGCCTTATGTGGATTCCTGTAAAAGCTGCAGAATGTTCAAGTCTTTCTTCCCTCCTCTCTTGGTTAATCATGAACTTGTATGATTTAATTCAGCTAAAAATGGCATTTATAAAGCTTCATTATTTGCTAGAACATGAGCTCCTTGTTCTGTAGTCACAGGGGGACATGCATATGGAAAGTATTGAGCGTTTCTGTTCAGCAGTCACTGCTTGTAATTCAAAAGGCATGTTCACTGGAGGGATCAGGAATGTTTCTTCACCAGTGTAACTGGGGGGGTCTCATGCTCTTTCCTACATGGATTCACCACAGGGAGTCAAAACACAGGAGAGGCAACCTGGAACCCCTTCCAGCTGGGAAAGGCACTGAATCAACTCTCTCCTCTGCTGGATACAGTGCTACCTTCATCTCCTATGGTTGCTGCCACGTTTTTGTAATGTCACCCTTATGCATCAGGCATGAGCAATGCACGCTCATCAGACCTTCAAAAGATGAAACCAAAATGTTACCTCATTTGAATATTCTGACTTAGAGGTGAGTTTAGAAGTAAGATGGATAGAAGCTGTCAGCCTTTCCCAGACAGTGACTGCTGTGAGCATGTCCAGAGCCACTACACAGAGCCCTTGAGAAATCTCCCCAGTGAAAACATCATAGACACCAATGGATTTTTCAGGCCTTGTGGGGATAGACTGAAGTTTAGTTGAGACTTGCAGTTTTAAATGTATGCATCTGAATTTCACCTTAATCTTCCTTTATGCTGTCCAAGTTCTGTTGCATCTGTTGCATCTGTTGCAAAGATACTTTCACTATCTAAAGCCTCATTGTATTTCAAGGACACCAAGGTGATGTTGAGCACTGGAGCACTGGGGCTCCCAGGATTGGTGAGCAGGAGCTATCTCATCCAGGCACGGGTATACAACCTAGATTTTCAGGTTTGTGGTTCTTTTTTAAACCTTTACACATAAGCCCCCTTAAACATAGCAGAAAGATCACCTTCATTTAGGGCTTTTTAAGAAAAATCGGCCCGTATAAAGAATTATATGCTGCCTAGGAAATTATGCTACGCGTTCCACCCAGATGAAGTCGTCATTTTTAGACAATTCCAAAGAAATATTAGCATAGTGATCTACTTACTGCTTATCATCTAACTTGGCCAAAGACATCTGCAAATCCAGATGCAAGGGTGTTTGTCCTCTAGCATAATTGTTTCAAAAACACTACATCACATTTCAGTTCTAAAATAATGAGAAGATACAAAAAGATGAATGTAATGAAATGCAGGGTGAAATAAAATAAAAAAAAGCACCTTTACTTTTCTGAGTGAGAATATCTATCTATGCCCTTCCTGTCAAACCCTTCACTTTTCTGCTAGATCCCCAGGGATTTACTCTCAGCCCTGACAGTCAAGCAGGATTCCTTTAGAAGATATTCAGCAAGTTGTCATAGGATACTCAGGCAGTTGCATTGTCAGGCCTTGACAACTTTCAGCAAAATGGGCCTAAAAGGGCAAAATTTTGGTACTCAAAAGGTACTTCAAAACAGCAACTTCTTACAATGATTCTTAAAAACAAAACACCCTCTGAGTCAATTTGTTTAAGAAACCTTGGGAAGGAAGATTTTCTTTTATTTTAACTTTACATTTCAGGGCGAAACAAGATTTTGCATTAAGATTTCTTAAATCCTCCATTAGGCTAAAAACTTCGAAAGTCCAAGCATGCACTGAAACCCAGGTAATCATAATGGACTGAAAGGTAAGGATAAACAGGAATCACTTTTCTGGCACTCATGCCAATGTTCAGGTTGCAAGGAATAGCAAACATTTTTCACTTGTATGGAAAAGCTTTGTTGAAATGCTCTAGAAGTTCTACTGGTGGTTATATGTAACTAGTTCAAAGTAGAACTAATAACATTTCTATAGGTCTAATAGGTATTCCTTTACAGTAGCTTAATCATAGTTGGGCTTCTAGATGGTAGTATAATACCACCAATAATAACAGGAAGGCATTGTAATGGAATATGAGTATTTTCACTTTTATCACTGGCCAATACCCAGCTTATGTTACAAAGTAGTCATAAAATCCATGTGTTATCAGTCTCCATAAAACTAGCTGGTAGTTCCAGTTCAGGTTTTATTGGAAAACTGTCTGGTTTCCACCATCTGAATTTGCATTCTTATTGGCCATGACAGCCAAATCATTATTCCCTAGCACAGATCAGGGTTAAAACAGTCAACTGTAATAAAATAAGAAATTTTTTATGTAACTTTAGAGGAAAAAATTAAAATTGTCATTTTAGTCTGGCACCTAAACAAACATCACTTTTATGTCAGCAATCTTTAAAAAAATAGCCTTGTGTGAAAATGAATTCTGAGAGAATTTAGAATGTATCATGTAGTCTTTCCAGTACATATTTTTGTAGTACTTTAAAATTGCTTTCGTGTTCTGCTCTTGATGTTTAGAGTATTTATCAATAAAGTTAATCAGTTCATAATAAATTTATGCATAAATTGTGCCAAGAAATATTTATGTGCCTTCTATATTAAACAATGGGTTATGATGACTGAGCTGATTGCATTGAAATGATGTAATGATTATTTTTGATTCATACTAAGTTTTACTTCCTATGGACAGAGTTGCTCAGTTGGGAAACTAAATTTTCAAAATCACTTCTACAAAGTTTAAAGAAAGCGTAGTTTTCTAGTCATTAAGGATACCACAGTAGATAGACTGAATCTTTATCAAGACACTGTGCACAGTACAGTGTGCCTAAAATAATGAGATATTTTTCATCTCTTTGATCACCTCTGAGACTGAATTTTGAAATGAAGTATAAGATACCCTTTTCTTTAGGCCATAGTATTTGCAGTGGAAGTGTGTTCCTAGCACACTGTCTGCATCATGGGATCCTCTTGACTGGACTGAAACTCACATCATGGGAATTGCGTGAACTTGTTTCTAAAAGTGTAGTTAGTTCACATAGTTTGTGAACAAATAAAGAGGGTTTAATCCACAGTTTTCTCAAATGCAAGACATAACTGCAAAAATCTCTCTAATTGTATCTAGAAGTCAGATTCAATGCCTTTTGAATTATATATGTTGTTCCTATACTCTGTAACTGTCTGAAGCTAACCAAATATCAAGTAGTCACAATCCTGAAAAAGATACACTTTAGTGCCGTAGAAAATAGAAAGAACCTATGAAATCAAGATAAATAGCAACGTAGTCTCCTAAAACAAAATCTTTTGTCCTGAAGACAATAAATAGAAAAGCAAATGATCGGATGACTTCAGCCACTAAAAATATTGGGCTTTCAAACACAAAGTTAAACCTTATCGTTTAAACTATATATAATGATAGTTAAACTATCATTACGACTATGCTTCTTTTTCCCCCAAATAATCTGTGTGTTACCTGAGTATGGGAAAGATCTACTTTTGTCTGACCTCTGGTACCAAAATGAGTTACCTGAGTGTGGATCACCCCAGGTTAGGATTAGGAAGAAAAAAATTAAGGAACCAAAGTTATTGTTAGTTCTGACAAGAAAGAGCTTTCTGTGGTCACTGAACATGGCACAATCACTCTAAACAAAGTATGATATGCCTTAATTTTTATACCTAGGTGTACTAACATGCATGTCTACCCAGGATGACAATTACTAATACCTGTAAACAATAGTGAATGCTGTATTATTTGTTGTGATTACATTTATAACTCTGAACTACCACCGCCAAAGTAAGCAGGTTTTATTCTTCCTCCATGCTCATATAGGCCTGATTTCCTCAGATGCTGACACTTTATAAATGTCATAGTTTACAAGGAAATAATAAAACCCCAGATAACACGACACAATACTGTGATCTTTAGCTGAGGGATTGCTGTAAATTCTTAAGTAAGCTCAGTAAAGAAATTCAGAGGTGAAAATTCAGGTTCTAGTAAATAATTGAAGACTTCAGAGGTCACAGATTTAGCAGAAATTCTGTCTGTGAGTCAGAGCCAGCAATACTTTTTTTTTTAACCTGTTGCTTGTGATTTGATTTTGCAAATGACCTGCTTTAGCACCATATTATAAGCAGCTTTAATTGAAAATTTGGAAATTTTCATTATTATTTGGAACTGAATTTGTTTACAGTGACCAGTTGTGGTGGTGTGCTCCCCCCGCCCCACATAAGCAATGACCACCAGTGGGGGTCTTGTGGCTGCATCCACGTTATGCTGGACTTCGGGAATGGATGACAACATAGTAGCCAAGGGCTGCCTGGAGCAGTGAGTCAAATGACTTGCTGATATGCAAATATGACTATAAGTCAATCATCTTACTCTATAAATAGTGGACAGCCCAGGGCCTGTTGAGCTCTCCTGCACAACAGTTGGCTGCCAGGATCTCCCCCGAGTAGGGACGACTCTCAAGGTTACTCCTCGAGGTTGAGAGATTCCTTGCAGCAACAGATCCTCAGTAAGTGACTAATAGCATGCTAAACTTTGAAATCTTAGCTAAGTGATATAAAGGATTGATTGTGCATATATAATCTTTTAGACATAAACAGTTGAGCAAGTCTGGGACTAAAGGATTGATTGTGCATATATAATCTTTTAGACATAAACAGTTGAGCAAGTCTGGGACTAGGTCACGCTCACAAGCCCTGGTCCTCATGAGGGACTTCAACCACCCCGACATCTCTTGGAGGGACAACACAGCAGGGCATAAGTAATCCCGGAGGTTCCTGGAATGCATCGATGATAACTTCCTTCTCCAAGTGGTAGAGGAGCCAATGAGGAGAGGTGCTATGCTGGACCTTGTTCTCACCAACAAGGAGGGGCTGGTGGGGAATGTGAAGCTCAAGGGCAGCCTGGACTGCAGTGACCACAAAATGGTGGAGTTCAGGATCCTTAGGGCACCGAGGAGGGCACAGAGCAAGCTCACTACCCTGGGCTTCAGGAGAGCAGACTTTGGCCTCTTCAGGGATCTGCTTGGTAGAGTGCCATGGGACAAAGCCCTGGAGGGAAGAGGGGCCCAAGAAAGCTGGGTAATATTCAAGGATCACCTCC
>NW_008795702.1:44179-46764 GCF_000699145.1 Aptenodytes forsteri | reverse complement strand
CCTGATCTAGTTGAAGATGTCCCTGCCCATGGCAGGGGGGTTGAACTAGATGACCTTTAAAGGTCCCTTCCAACCCAAACTATTCTATGATTCTATGACTAGGATTGGATCCAGCCACACCTAGACTCCTCTCTGAGAAGGAGTTTAGAAAGCAAGGGGGTCCTTTCTGAACCTCACGACTCAATGGGAGGGTCCAGTTTTCAGTTTTGTCTGACCCTGTCCTCTATGCAGTAAATAATCATACCATTGACCATTGAACTTTGTTAACTCACACTTTAACTTTCTATCAATCTCTTATGAGTGAAGTGCAGTCTCGCTCCTCCCATGACAAATGGGAACCTTGTTCTTGAAAAATCCTTAGAGACTGAATTTTCCTCTGTGTCTGGATTTTTTTTTCTAAAGAGAAAATGATAAATCTCTATACAAAACCATTCATCCCTAAATGCAATTAGCAATGTAAGGTGCTGGGATCAGGAAAGTTAAATTCTCTTTTCAAGATTCACGGGTAAGAGAACCTGTTCAAGGTATTGCATTTTTACTTCAGCAAGAATGAGGGGGAAAAAATACCTTGTTCTCATTGATGAGGAAATCTTGCTTTGCAAAGTTTTGCTGCAACAGCAGAGCAACACTCTGAAGCAGGATACGGGAGATCTGAGTTTTGTGAGTGAGCCATTGAGAGGTCTCAAGCTGGGGAGATGGAGGTCTGATAACACAGTTCCTATTAGGGCTTCTGATTCTGTTTCAGGAGGCTGTGGACGTTAAGTGGGGATGTCTGCCTGTCTCCTCACTGATCCATTAAATCCTTCCTAGCTTCACTGATCATCTCTGAGGGTAACTTCAAGAAGTTACTGTTGTTCATAAGAGTTAATGGGTTTGATTCCCCAGTGCATTAGAGCTTCTTTTTTATTGCAAACAAGGCAGAAGCCAGCTGCTATGAGAACCAATGGTGGGAATATTCCCTAGAAGTAACTTCAGTAATACTTCTGGATGTAATAACTTCTAGCTGTATCTTTTTCTGCAATAACTTCTAGCTGTGGCTGTAAGAAACACAACCAAGGAAAAAAGGATGCAGTTTGGACTCCTTCCTCAAGAAATCCTTTAAAAAAGAATGTCTTCTATGGCCTGCTACAGGACTATAAAATAGATTTCACTCTACTGATACCTGCCACTGGATAAGTGCCTGGTCACATTTGCTGAGTCTGTGGAAAAGCAATAACTACATAAACCATTTCACTTTCTTGATAGCTGCTGATCACAAGTCTTATGCATTAAAGCCACCTCAGATCTGATGCTGCCTTTCCCCTCCAAATCTACTCTCTCCTTGAACCAAACTAGGGATTTAAATCAGTCTTCCAATGCCATGGTGTGTATGTAGTTAAGTTACTTCTCTTGGGAGTTACTAATTTCTACACAAAATAAGTAAATATTTAGAAAGAAAGAGTAATCCTAAGAAGGGAAATGTGTGCTGCTGTCCTGTCCTACTTCCAGGTGCAAGGGAATGTTTTTAATTGAGTTATTTTTATTTTCTATTTTTGTTACAGTAAACAAATAAACCAAAGTAGTTCAGATTGGCTTCCATTTGGTAACAGTTACTAGTTCAGATGTATATGTGAAGAAAACTAAAAAACAACCACTAAAACTATCTTAACAAACTAAAATTTAATTTTTGAAAAAAAATATTGTAAGCTTTTCAAACCACTTCCTCCATTACAAAAATATCATAATTAACTCTCTAAGATTAAAAGTTTTATTTTAAAAAAGTTTGATTTAAAGTTTGAAAACACGGAATAAGTTTTTTTCCTTTTTTTTCCATTTCTTTCCATTTTCCTTCAACCAGTACAAAAATACCTGCCAGTTCAGTTCTATAAACTTATCAATACAAATCTATGGAAAAAAGGTATTTAAGGAGCAGACATGCCCCTGGCACACGACTTCATGCTTGGCTTACTCATAATTTATGAGGAAAAGAGCCTTCACTCTCTCACAAATGCAACAACCCACTTCAGCACACATTATTTTATTTGAGACAGTAAGACTACTCACAGTCTCAAATGCACCACTGGAACAGCCACTTCTGTCAAGCATTTGCAACAATTATTTCTTTGAGTGACATTCAGAGATAAACGAAAAAATATAAAAGTCCCAAAGCAATATAAAGACTTAAAAACCCCTCAGCCTTTGGTTAAGAGGTTTCAATTGCTGACAGCAGAAAACATTATCTTTTTTTTCCAGAGAAGTACCTTTCTCTTTCTCACAATTACCTTGAGTTGTATCCCATCTTCCTCTTCAAATGCTGTTCATATTTCACATTTCAAGATTTTTCCTCAGGCCTAATTTTAAAAGGTCAGGCTGTTAGGAGAACAAGAATTCCACTTCACTAAAATTTTGAGATTTCAAAATATGGTTTTGCTCTGATTCTAAACAAAAACATTATAAACTCCATAAGGGAAATACATTTATCTGAAGACAATTTGTTTTGCCCCAAACAGTTCATTTTTTAACTTTCTTTTTATTTGGTATTATAACACAAAAATTTTTTTAAAAATAATATATATATTAAAACTTGTTCTAGAAAAGATATACCG
>NW_008795702.1:42990-44061 GCF_000699145.1 Aptenodytes forsteri | reverse complement strand
AGAATAACCTGAAGTTGCCAGGACTTTTTCCTATGTTTTGTGTGTGTTTGTTTTTTCTTGAAACAAAGTTCTAAGAATAAAACCCTGTTTTTAATCAAAGATTTTTATTTAATTTGAGCATTCTCACAGAAATAGCTCTGTTGCTTTTTCTACCTGTCTCAATTAGAAGCCATAGCCATAGGGGGTTTTGTACAGTAAAAAGAATTGGCTAATCTAGGCTGCTCTGTACAGATGCAGCCACACCAGCTGTGCAGCTGTTACTTGTCAGATTGGGATGATTTCCAGATTTCTTATGGGAAATCTGGGTGTACCCTGAAAAAATATCCTATGATCTATTGGCTAAACTCCGGTTGAATTCAGAGGTCCTGCAAGAATTCACAAGTATGGGATCTCTGAGGAAGCTTTCACTTTGGACAAGTTATAGAACCAGCCTGACAGGCTTAATGTGGACAGTTACTGTTAGTTCTTTCACATTATTCTTAGATATTTTGGAAGTATCATTGTGTAAACTTTAAAGCAGACAGAGTGCTACAAGAAAAACGTTCTTCTGTTCCACACACTGCAATTCTGTTATTACATTGATTTTTCCCAGCTACCTATGTTCCTGAAAACACTTCAACTCAGTCATGTTTCAAACATCATACTACATAATCTTCTGAGTGACAAGTCTTTCACCCTGCACAACATTCCCCATTTGACTTAATACAAAAGTATAATTGGCACAAAGATATTAATAGTGGGAATGCCCTTTCAATAAGATGTCTTAATATATTTAAAGAGTTTTTAAAAGTTTGTTTTGTGGCATTTATCAGTATCCATGTATAAACTGTGTATTATATCTACAGTTACCTCTTCAAAACACATCTTGGATTCTTTGGTTATTATTCTGGGAGCATCAGGCAGTGATGTACATAACATATTTAATGTGCTCCATTACCACTGCATTCAGGTTGTCCTGGTTTCGGCAGGGACAGAGTTAATTTCCTTCCTAGTAGCTGGTACAGTGCTGTGTTTTGGATTTAGGAGGAGAACAAAGTTGATAACACACCGATGTTTTAGTTGTTGCTAGGT
>NW_008795702.1:33420-42700 GCF_000699145.1 Aptenodytes forsteri | reverse complement strand
TGGCTGAACACCTGCCTGCCAATGGGAAGGAGTGAAGGAATTCCTTGTTTTGCTTTGCTTGCATGCGCAGCTTTTGCTTTACCTATTAAACTGTCTTTATGTCAACCCATGAGTTTTCTCACTTTTACCCTTCTGATTCTCTCCCCCACCCCCCTAGGGGGGGGTGAGCAAGCGACTGTGTGGTTCTCAGTTGCCGGCTGAGGTTAAACCACAACACAGGTATACCACAGTGTTTTTATTTATTTGTAAACCTTTTGCAAACTCAGTAAGTCCAGCATAAAGGACTGTATGCAATAGACCTTGGTTCTGTACAAATAAATACATCAGCTCAAGCCCTTATCCAACAACACAGGAAAACTAAATGCATGCTCTGTGAATTAACAAACATATCAGTTTGCTCTAGAATTATATATGAAAAAGAGAAATTATGAAAAGTTACAAACTTGGAGTAAAACAACAACAGAATTTTTTTCCAAATTATGATTAAGCATCCTTCTTCTTCCAGGAATTGTTCACTAACTCTGCTTATGGGAATATTCCAAAGATCACAGTTCTCTCAGTGCCATCCACCAAATCATACATATTGCAAGCAGTAATCCAAGTGTCCTCCTTCAGGTCTATCTATAGTTGGCCATGCATGGATTTCCAACATGAAACCTAGCTTAATTATTTTGGGTTTTTCTTTTTAAACCATTGGAACTTTGTTAGTATCAGATGTGCTACCTCTCAGAGCAAAATCTTTACACCAAGAGAGGCTAAGACCCATCACTGAAACATTAAATACTTGGAGACTCTACCATAAATCAGGAAAACTTTTCCTTCTTCCACTACCTTTCATGTAAAGTTAAGATTTAGACCGTGCCACTAAAGAGATTCTGAATAGACTATAGTCTATAAAGGTGAAGCTCCCCACAGTAGCTTTTTAAGGTTTATCTCTTTATCCCCAACAACCTAGAGATAGAGGATGCTACATTTCCATGTACAGATACCTGACAGAAAGGTGAACACTTTAGCCATAGGGTCACATTCTCTACTTTCACTGTTCTTCCAAGGCAAAGTATTTTTCTTCATTCAAATCACTATTTCTCCCTAGTACACTTCCATCTGTCCATCTCATTTTCTTCATATGCCTGCCTAGCACTTCTCCAGAAATAGGAGTTGTTCTTTCATTTGGCTACTGTCTTGCATTTTGGGAATGTTCTCCATTCTGCCTGAGCTGTCTTTGATTTTTGCAAAGTTTTCTATTATACCATGAACAAAAGTCTTGAAATCATATTACTGTCCCAAACTGAATAACCAGGACCCTTTGAAAAAGGGCTTCCAGGAGACCTCTCTCCGTGGCATCCTCATGCGTCTGTCACAAATCAGCAACCATTTGCTGGGTAGAAGATGTAACCAACTGTATTAGCAGAGCTGACTGAAAGAGCTCATATACATGAGATACGTATGGCCGTACATGCTTCCAAAAAAAGTGATTTAGATAGGGGTTGTTTTGCCCTTTACTACTAACAGGTAGTTGATACTGGATTGTTCCTATAGCTTCTTGGCAGCTGTTGACCTTGGTTTTATTTTTAGTTGACAGCTTACAGGGCACACAATTCAAATTAAGATGTAATATTCTTGTATTTTAATGTCTAGCAAGTACCAGAGGACCATTAGACTGTGCAGTTATCTAGTTTATGACTTAACACAGCCAAGTACTAAATTGCATTCTTCCCTTAGTGGATAATGAAGATGGTAAAGGAGAGAAGGGCTGCTGTTGCACTTCCATTTCAGCTGCCTGGGAGTCAGAGTGAAGCTGGGTTTCACACTTCCTGGAAAAGGAATACTTAATTCTTCAGTCCACTTGTATAACATATGGTGTTTACCTTGCGAGAGGTAAAACATTTTCTTTTGTTCAGTTTCATAGTGGACTAATAAGTCAGTCTGTGACCTTAGTCAGTTATTTATCAGATTCCTACTGATCTGGTAGCTTCACGTAGGGGAAGCACAGAGTGAACTTTAACATTGCAGTGCCCTAAAGAATACAGGTATTGCAGGTGTGAAAATTAAGCATTTTGTTAATTGGGTATCAGGTGAACATGAGCAGGCAGAATAGAAGATGTGCGGGTGTGCTACTGGTTGGGAAAAAAGCAGTCCTCTTTATTCAGGAGGAATTAGAAATGAGGAACAGTGGAACTTAATTTAACTACTTTGTTCTGAAGGTCAGATACTTGCAGTGTTCTGAAATTTAGTCCTAACAACTGCTTTGACCCCTATTTTACCCCCAAAACAATCCTGAGAAAGTGAGATTCATATCTCATGAGTCCCCAAAGACTCATGGGAATAGGTATAAAGTACTACTCCTGTGAGGCAATCTCCACTGCTAGTCTTCCTAGCTGAATTGAATGCTATTTTTGAAGATGTTTAGCCCTTCCAGCCATCTCAGTCACAAGTTCCGTTAGAAAGCAGGATAACAATGCTCTTTTTCCGTAGGTTAGGAGTGATTTGTTCCACAAGATGCCACAATGTGACAAAGTCTATCGAAGAGAAGATAATTTTCAGTTATCAAGGTAGCACCTGTAATCTAAATAGTGATTAGTCACTCCAAACAGAAGAGCTCATCAGTTACATCCATGGAGTTAGAAGTAAATTCAGAATGGTTTTGATGAGCTCCAGCATGTCAACTACATGGGAGGAGAATTTCCCTCTATTTCAGAAGGGTTATGAGTGCACTTTATGGCCACTCATTTTAATTTTGGGAATTACTCATCACCTCAAAAAACAAGAATCTTATTTCTCCATAGAAAACAAGGAAGGTTTTCAGTTAGCTTCAGGAATTATAATTTTATTTCATTAATGTTTTCATCTACATAGTTTAGGCTACTCTATTTTACTACATATAAACATAGTAACATATCACATATGTTACATAGTAACTATAAACATAGTAACATATCACAGGTTTGACAATGCTTGTATTGAGCAGACAGGCATACATCTTTTTTTAGACAGATTGAGAGATTTTATGAAGGAAAGAGCTCATTTAGGAATTATATCTGAGACTGTATTGCAAAGCCTTGTCTATACGAGTGATAAAATATTTAGAATTACTTTAAAGAATCTATTCTTATCTCTAAAAAAAAGAAAGCGGGGCAATTCATGCAGTTAGTGCTTAATGGAAAAGGTTTATATGCTGATACATACTGTTTTGTTAACCCTCTTCTAATTAATTCATCATGTATTATTGAAAAGCCTCTCACAAGACGCAGTAAGAGAGTTTCTCCTGTAAACCAGGCAAAATAACAGAGTAGAGGTGCTCTGGGTTTACACTACCGCCAATATAAACCATGCTTCTCTGTGTCATCTACTATATATTCAAGATCTTATAGGTACAACCATTTGTCAGCCCTTTCTTTTACAGAAGAAGGAAAAAAAAATTAAGGTATCATTAAAGGTCTCACACCATTCCTTCCCTGAAATAGCCCAGTCCCAACTTCTTCAAAAATCCAATGCTAATTGCAAAAGACATGACTCCTATTTTTAAGTTACTCCATCTGCTCTCAGAATCTGGAAGTCCAATGAGTAAAAATACACCAAACAACTGAAAGAGCATATCACTGCACTTTTTGCCATTAGAGAGACTCAGTTTTCCTCTGATGGGCATTATCAGACCTCTTGATGACCATAGTTCTGTTTTTCTTTATTTTCATAGCCTTCTTACACTGTGCAAAAACTGCAGATAAAATAGAGGGCACATTGATTTAAGTGAGAGGTTTTTTTCATTGGCTCTAGTGAAAGAATGAGAATTTTTTTCATTAGCTTCAGTGGCAGTGATTTTATTCTAAAGCAGATTTTACTGGAACAACTTCAGCCAAATTCACCTATATTTTAACTGAGAAAGACTGGCAAAAATCTGGTTCTTTTCCTCTCATCTGACGCATTCTTTTTCAGCAATGCCTTTTCTGGTGTTGAAACAGCACACTTCCTCTTTTTTTAATTTTCAATATATTTATCCCCTATTTTTATTCAGTTTCACCAGTGAAGTATGGTAGACTGCATTTTCCATCCAAACATTGCTGGATTGGCTTCTATGAATATGAATTACTATTGAATATTTCTGGTAGTATCAGATACAATGTGGCAGAAAGGTCTTAATGGTAATGAAAAACATTTTTCACACGAGAGTGAAGCATGCTATATCATTAAAGCAAGGGACTGAGAGTTAAATGATCTGGGTCATTGAGCAGCTGTAGGCAAATCATTTAGAACAGCCTTCCCTAACTTTTGTTAAATCAGACAGCCAATTTAGATTTCACATATGCAACATCCATGAAAACCAGGTCAGTCATCTGTAGTGCCCAGATCTGAGTTTATCACACATGCTTTATGAGATAGGTGTTAAAGTCTCTGTGACACTTTTTTTCCCTATCTAAGATTAAAAATGTTTTGGTTCTTTCACAAAGGTATATAATAAGGCTTAACTGATTAATTTAATGTACCACTATTGCTAAATAATTAAGCCTCTTAAAGATCCACAGGTAAAAGCTGCTAATAAAACACTATCATTAAGAAGCTGGTGCTAAGAAATGTGCAATTCATGGTAGCAATAACAAGTAGTTCTAATGAGGTCACAACACACCTCTTTCGCTTTCTCATTGGGTATAACAATCCATTTGGATTGGAAAAATAATGGTAACAGACATTTCTTCTTTTACGACTATAAGCAAAAAGTGTGAAAAGATACTGTCCGTTCTGTTGCTGCAAATTCTGACACTGAATGGCTGACAAAATCCTTTTAGCAGTTGCATTTCTGTCTGAAAGAAGGCATTAAAGGTTTAGAAAGATTAGAGAAGAAACTGATTTAGAGTTTAATATTATCCTCTGACCTACTACATATAATGCCTAACGTGTTTTAAGATTAGCGGACATGTCCAGACAGGTTGTGGAAAGGTTATAGCTGAATGATGCAGCATTTTTAATTGCTGACTATTAGAGGCAGATTCCATCAGAAAGACACTTCCTCTATCTTTTACACTGCTTGTCTCCCACAAATGCATAGTTGTACAGAAAAAAAACCTGCATTTTCTACCACTTTGTTGAAGAGTCACGGGACCTTTTTACCCAATTTGTGACTTTTAAAAAATTAGCTAGAACTACCTGCCATCATAAAGAGTCTGGTTTTTGCAAATTTTAAATTCAAAGCTGAATAATGAAGGTCCCCCTTTTACTTGCAGTACTCCTCATTTAGCAAACAAAGACCTCCTCCATGCCCTACAGATCAATCTGGTCTTGAGCAGGTTGTGTTCATGAGTCATCAGTGTAATCATGTCTGCTTATTATTTTACAAGTCGCTACAAAACTGAAGAATATCAAGGATGAACCAAGACACTGAAGATGATGAACTTGATCAGAACTTCAGAACCAGATCTCATACTGGAAAGCCTTTGAGGCACAGGCCAAAGGAGACTCCAGTTCACTTTTTTTTCCAACTGATCTATCTTTGCTGCACCAAGACAGCAGAGAAGGCATTCCTCAGTTTTATTATCAAACAAGGAAATGAAAAATTTTAGGCTTGGAAAACAAATGCAAAAGTTGCAGCAGCTACTTTTTAGGTTAGAAATACTTTTTGAATGCTAACTAGTGCTTAATTTCCCAGGACATTAAAAGCTAACCCCCCTCCACATTTCCTATTATACCAGATAGTTGCAAAAGCAGCACTTTAAAAATCAAACCTTTTTGTGTGAACTCTGTTTCTTTTCACTTTGGAAAAAACCCAAAACTTTCTGTCAAACCAATTTGTTTATATAAAAAGATTCTCAACAGCTAAAAGCTTTGCAATATATTTAACACATCAGGAAGGCACATTCTTAATTGTTTATAGCAATGCAGATGATTTTGCTGTTTACTTTCCAGATCACCACTTCCACAGAAAATTCACAATGACTATTGCATTGTGTAAAACTGTGTTCAATAAAGCCATTTTTTGCAATTTTTTTTTCTAATGTACATTGGATTTAGTTAATGTAAAATCTGTAAAATAATGTCACATCATTAGTTATATTTCAATGTAATTAATTCAAATATCATATATAATTAGAAACTATAGTAATGAAGCAGTATTTTTCTCCCTGGCTGAGGTAGGTCGACTCTGTCCCAGCTGAGCCAGCTTAAATCTTCTGAGATGCAAATAACATTTGAGGATCCTTTCTTGAGAAGTACTATAGTCTACAAGGATTTTTTTTTTTTTTTTCCTACAGGATCATGCAATATTTAGTTACAACTTCTGTATTTTACCATATTATATAATGCAGACTTGGAAATCCACACCAGACAGTAGAGGGTATATGCCACTGTTTCATGATCCCTTATCTCACACAGTGGACTGGATTCCCTGACAATTTAGCTATGTGATTTTGTTTTAAAAGATGGTTTAATGGAAATGGTACTCTGAAAAAACCAGGCATGTCACCCATAGAAAAAAAGCAGCTGACAAGAAAAAAGTCACCATAAAGTAGCAAGGAGAGAGCTTAACAACCTGCCATCTTGTTCAAATCGCAACAAGTAAGAGAAACTTAAATACTTTTGTACATTATAACAGGGATAGCTTTTCAAAATGAACATACAAGTGTGTAATCCAGAGAAGTGTCTACTAGCCTTGGTAAGCAGAAAGAGGATAAATTACATCAATATGATGACTTTATCATTTCAGATAATGTAATTTGGTACATAGTAGCATCTAAGTTGTGCTGAAGACCTTTCTTCCTAATAAACTGAGGGTGAATGAGTTGCCATGTAACATCTTTCACTACCAGAAGCACTGGAAAGCATATTAACAACTAATACATATGCTGTTATCAGATACAATGTGCACAGACCTAAAGTAGATTAAAAGAATCCTTCTGTCAACAGTTCATGATCTGAGCATGCAAGGCATGAAGAACACCCTTTTTTCCAGTCAGGGACTTGTTATCCTGTTCTTTACATTATAAATATTCCCGAGTACAAACCAGCAATGGTTTCAGTACTGCCTAGAATACCCAGAGCTGATGGTTTGCACATGATAAACCACTGTCATAAAAACCATACACATTCCAGACAAGATAAAATGAGGGGATAGACTGAAAGGCCAGGAAGGTAAGGATCACACAGCACGTCATCAGCAGACCCTGGTGGAGATTGCCACCTCCTTTACTCAGCAAGATCTCCTGTTTTACAAGGCAGTACTGTCTTTCATAATAAGCACTTTATCTTCTAACCTAAGCAGCAAAACTACAGCAGAGCAGTCCATCCCCACTCTACCCAGCATGAGATACCTCTTCCAGTGAGTGAGTGTGTAAAAAAAAAAAAAAAAAAGACAATCACCATTCCAGATGGGAGAGAGTTTAGAACAGTCAACTGGTTAAAGCTGGAACAGAGAGTATCATAACATTTTTGCAAATTGTTTTTAAGAATCCAAAGGCTAAGTTCAATTTCATTATTTTTGTTTTTAGTATAAACTTTCAGCAAACTGCTTTCATTTCTTGGTTAAAATTTACAAGTAGAACCTTACATTACTTGTGGCACAGGATCATGACACACATGAGGACATAAGGGAACATTAGTGAAGAAGTGCAAATCCTGGGATTTTCAATCACTTGAATGGACAGCTGTCAGCTCAAATACAATATCAGTTAAAACCAACTGCTGCAAGTATAATTGAAAACATAAACTCAGTGAAGGAGACCATTGTTGTGAACAGCTCTTGTCAACTGATGGCATACAAACTTCCTGAAGGAAAAGCAGGACAACCTTGAAATAATTCTACCTGTGACAAACTTCTGTACTAGAAAAAACTCAGAAATACAGACTGACAGACTGGATCCCTGAATTACACAGCTTTGGCTCTGGTGTTCTCTTCTAGAGGTCAGTCAATGTGTCATAAACTTAAATGGAACAATAATTACATCACTGTTGAAAAACCTACATTTTATTATTTTTCTTTTAATTTACTTCATATGAATATAACATTCTGGTAATAAAGCGGTCATACTCATTTTGAAAATCATACAGTCAGAGGCTTAGACTCTACAGTTTGCAGGAAACCCTGTGAATCCACGTAACTATCTTGATCTTAGGGAAACAAAATGTGCTGCAGCATGCAGGATCACTCCCATAGCCTACTTCCAGACAAACATCTGTTACTACAATGATAACAGATGTGACAGCCCAACAAGGCTACCTCTGGTTGCAGCTAAAGAAATGAATAGGAGGTTGGCAGAAGGTATTTAGACGATATTTTGATGTACTGAAGTGGATTAGATTCCATAATTAAAGGCTCAGTGAGCCTTTACATATTATCTTTTAGCAGTCTCTCTGCTGAAGCAGTTAATGGAATTGGTAAGGAAGGCAATTAACCAGCTTAAATATTAATGGAAATCATCCCTGAATTTTCAAGACACAATAACCATAACAAAGATGCTTCAAATGTTCAGTTACAGAAATCTCAAAATGACAACAATAATAGGATAAACACAGTTGCCTTACAGTACAAATGTAAATTGCAAATGTACTTCTCTAGAAAATACAATTATAAGAAAAAGATCAAAGTCTTAATTTAAGCATACCTTCCATGATTGCAAAGATTAACCTTAACAAGAGTCCTAGGAATTTGAAGCCTACTATATTTGTTAGTCCACCATATTTAGTATGTTTAGACAATGCAATTAATATCCAGCTATTTCCAGAGCTTTCAAGCCTGCATAGTTACTTCCTAAATGGAAATAACTTCAACTGAAGGTAACATTTGGAAATTTGTATCGTGACCAATAACAAACAAGATGGTGTATACAACTGCTCTGCCATAGGCAGTAACTACAAAAAACAGGCAAAGTTACTCGCTTCAGCTGAAATTCATAATCTGTTACAGGCTGCCTGAACTATCAAGATGTCCTGGTTTCGGCAGGGATAGAGTTAATTTTCTTCCTAGTAGCTGGTACAGTGCTGTGTTTTGGATTTAGGAGGAGAATAATGTTGATAACACACTGTGTTTTAGTTGTTGCTAAGCAGTGCTTACACTAGTCAAGGACTTTTCGCTTCCCATGCTCTACCGACTGAGAAGGCTGGAGGTGCACAAGTCCTTGTTTTGCTTTGCTTGTGTGCGCGGCTTTTATTTTATTTCAATTATTAAACTGATCTCAACCCAAGAGTTTTCTCACTTTTACTCTTCTGATTCTCTCCCCCATCCCACTGAGGGGGGCAGAGTGAGCGAGCGGCTGTGGTGGTCATAGTTGGCGGCTGGGGTTAAAAAAAAAAAAACACC
>NW_008795702.1:29383-33237 GCF_000699145.1 Aptenodytes forsteri | reverse complement strand
GTGGTGCTCAGTTGCCGGCTGAGATTAAACCACAACAGTCACCCTGTGCTAGGATTACAGCATGTTCCTTCCTTAGAATAGCACCAGACTACACCTTCCCAAATACAGCGCAGAGGAGAAAGTGCCTCACAGCTTTCTAACTCCCCACGGGAGGGCTGGGCAGTCATCCCGCTGCAAATGAGACTGCTGCCTCGGAGAAGGGCAGTCAGTCCCCCAGAAAAACACTGGGGAAACAGGGACCCCGCAAGGTGAGGAGTCGCTGAGACCCAGCCTGCCACTTACTGGGGATGAATTGGAGCAGCCGACTCTTGGGCAGGTCAAGACTGAGCCAAGCCCAGCTCAGCCTGTGAGCGGTGGCTGGCACAAGCAGTGCCAGGAACAGGGCTCCTCAGAGGAAAATAGAGGTCAGATGTGCCCTGGCCCACCCCTTGAATGGTAGCAGAGTTACCCAGATCAGAATAGGGTGTTGGCAGCCAAGCTTCCCAACTTTTGCACTCCAGATCAGAGGCGTTAACTAAATATAGGTATTTCCCCAGCACAGCAGTCTGGGGCAGCTGTGCTCTGAGTCACTCTTTGGGACTGAAGCCGAGTTGAAGGATACAGGCAATGCTTTCCAGTGCTGTGATGAGACAGCCTGGAAGTGACCTTAAAAGCATCACCCAAAAATGAGTGTGAATATGTTACACTTAGTTTTCCAAAACACAGCACTGTAGCAGCTACTAGGAAGAAAATTAACTCTATCCCAGCCGAAACCAGGACAGTGATGTGGGGAGAAATCCAGCCCTTGAGGGCTACTGTGCAGCTCCTACCTTTCTACTTGGGACAAGAGTTGCATTACACTTAGTTTTCCAAAACACAGCACTGTAGCAGCTACTAGGAAGAAAATTAACTCTATCCCAGCCGAAACCAGGACAGTGATGTGGGGAGAAATCCAGCCCTTGAGGGCTACTGTGCAGCTCCTACCTTTCTACTTGGGACAAGAGTTGCACACCTCAAGAGCCTCAAAAATCAAGGGGCGGGCCAGGGTGCGTCTGACCTCTGCGTTTTCCTCTGAGGAGCCCTGCTGCTGGCACTACTTGTGCCAGACACCGCTCACAGGCCAAGCTGGGCTCGGCTCAGTCCTGACCTTCTGCCCAAGAGCCAGCCGCTCCAATTCATCCCCAGCAAGCGGCAGGCTGGGGCCCAGCGACTCCTCACCTTGCGGGGTCCCCGTTCCCCCAGCGTTTTCCTGGGGGACTGACTGCCCTTCTCCGAGGCAGCAGTCTCATCTGCAGTGGGATGACCCCCCAGCCCTCCCGTGGGGAGTTAGAAAGCTGCGAAGTACTTTCTCCTCTGCACTGTGTTTGGGAAGGTGTAGTCTGGTGCTATTCTAAGGAAGCAACGTGCTGTAATCCTAGCACAGGGCGACGCGAGGAGAAATCCAGCTCTTGAGGGCTACTGTGCAGCTCCCACCTTTCTACTCAGGACAAGAGGTACACCCCTCAAAAGCCTCATAAATACTGTGAAGGAAATGATCTTGGCGATAAGAGTGTTACTCATCACCAGCCAGCTCACCTTGAACAAAGACATGGGACGTATTGGCACAAAGCTGAGGTTGCTTGTCGAGCTCTGTGAAATCTGTTTTGCCACAAGCTCTCTACAAATTGAAGATTAGATTTAGTTAGGGTTTTTGTTTTGGCTTGTGTGTTTTTTAACAGTAGCCATTGTCACACTGAATCGTATAAACAATGGACTTATTTGTGCAGCTCTTACAAAAGACAACTATTGGAAACCACTGCATCTGTTTTTGCTTGCAGGGCCTGATGTCTGCTGAAAATCCGAGCCTGCTTCCAGCTTAGCCAGTGGCATCCCCCACGTGTCCTAATGACACCGGGCCCAGGAGTGGACCAGTGGATTAAAAGGTGAACCCTATGGAACAGGCAGCCTGTGCACATCACTACTTCTGCCTGTCCTTCAAGTCAAGACAGGAGCCCACGCAGCTCCGCACCAGAGAGACACACTCTTTTTCATTAGCAAGACACAGCTGTAAAAAGCTCTTGGTCGTCTGCAACTGTCTGTCTGTTCAGCCAGAAGAAAAGCACAGCTTTTTGCCTCCTGTTTTTAAATCCATCCAATTTGCACACAGAATGTCTGACTTTTCTCCTGCATATGGAAGTGGACCAAATGAACCTTGACCTAAATGTACACAGCTTCACACTTAGTGCTTGGTTTTGATGGCAGTTCTGCTCCTAATATGCTGAAGATGGCACTTGTTCTCTAGAAATGGCGACTTTTCCAGTTCCAGGGAACAGATCCTTCAAGGCAATATGCTGCTGCAGAGCTCTTGGAATCCTAACATACAGCAATAAGGTTGGATAGCTGTGGTAATCAGTGTTGCTTAATTGGAGCCAATAAACATGTATCCGGTGGCACTCTGGGAATCTGACTGCAGGGTATGCTATTCAAGCAGGGTAAGGGAAGGGCTGCAAGCATAACTGGCATCTGGGACTAATCGGTGGTTCTTCTTTTCTTTTCTTTTCTTTTTTCTTTTCTTTTCTTTTCTTTTCTTTTTTTTTTTAAGTTAAAGTCCTGTCAGCTTCCCCTGAGACTTTGTGCAGGTAAAAAGTGATTGCTGAAAGGATCCCTAGGCTCCCTATTCCACCTCCGCACCTCTCACACCCTTGCACATGCACATTACTTAGGTTGGTAAATGTGACGGCACCAGTGACCAAATACAAAAATCAATGACCGAGCGTTTAAACTAGCCTCAAATCTATGAAGCTCTGCAAAAAGGCATGTACATAGGAAAACTCTCGTCACGTTCAATATGCTGAGGAATTGCTGACTCCAAAGTAGAGAATTTAACTCTCATGATGATGGAGAATTAATTTATTGCCTATGAGTATTTGCCCTTTAAATACACAACTTCAGAGAGTCGGTTATGTAGGTAACTTGCGGAAAAGGTTGGGTTTACTTTAACATTTACTCTTAACGCAAACTAAAACATCGCTCTCACCAGCCAGAAGTGCTTTAAAAAGCATCATCCTCTATAGATTGTGCTGCTGGAAATGGAACCAGGGTTCTGTCTAAAGTACTTCTGAGAACATTTACTCCATAACAGAACAAACTTTTGCAGCTGTGGCTGAGATTCATTAGATGTTTTCTTTACTGCTTGTAGTTTCTCAAATGAATTTTTTGGTGGATAAAGTCTTTGAAAGAATGTTTTGTGTTTTTATTGTGCAAAACCTGCTAGTAAGAAATCTTAAATTGACAGTGAACTAAGAAGAAAAAAATCTACTATCTGATTAATGTAACAGTCAAAACTCAGCAACCAGAGGCAGTTTTGGTCAAATAATCATAGTGAAGACCTACAGATAAGAATTACGCACCAAATAATTTCACGTCAGGAATCAACTACTATGATTTACTCATAGATTATTTGCAACTATGTTCTAGAGTATGTGTTGTGAACAAGTCACTCAGCCACTTTACTGAGTGTGATACTTTCATACCTTTGGCCTGCTGAGTTTCCATAGTGGCATGAAAGAAAAGTCTTTGCTTTTGAGATACCACAATTATGCATGCAGCAGTGATGTCTTTTGTGTTCTTCTGACCGAGGGCACTCACGTCTAATAAGCTGAATTATGAAGAATATGTCAATGTAATGAAAATGAATACACACATGCAGTTGGTGACATGTCATATCAAGGAGATCTATGTCTAAGTTGGATTATCTAAGGCTCTTAGGATGTTGGATTTGTTTTTCTTCCATGCTGCACTACTCAATAACCTAAGGCAGAAAGCTTAGCTTTAAAATGAATGTCCTGGTTTCGGCAGGGATAGAGTTGATTTCCTTTCTAGTAGCTGGTACAGTG
>NW_008795702.1:20120-21668 GCF_000699145.1 Aptenodytes forsteri | reverse complement strand
GAGCACTGGGTGGGGAGAAACACAGCGGGGGGGAGAAACACACATGGCGGGGGAGACACACACACTAGCTTTTTGCAATTGTTCATGACACTTTTAGACAGATATCCCCTGTGAATTTCAGTGCAGTGTGTGATGATATTGTTTATTCAGGATACATACTAGCATTCTTTACACTTCACTACTTACTTAGACATCTGGAACTTTGTATAATTGGTTCTGTAAACTTATTTCACTTGTCTGTAAACTTATTTCACTTGCCTACAGTGTGGAAATGATTCTCTATAATATGTCACATCTCACTATGGAAAAAAGTAGAAGTTGTACAATGACAGTTTTCCTGCAGTTTACCTCTTGCCATTGCAGGGCATGGCAAGTCATATTGAAATTCAGAGTCTAATGCCAGAAGTTTTGTAAGTTGACATGCCAATAGTGATGTCCAAAATTATTTTGCTGATGAACATTCCTCTGTTTCACTGATCTGAAAAGTGCAGTGAATTCCTCAGTGGTTTCACCTTGCACTAAGGTTTGAACATACCTAACTTTATCCTTTTACATGTAATAAAAAAATATTATATTAGTCAAGAGAGAGTCCTCATCTTTTATAAAGGTTGATGCTACCAAGTTCCTTGTCACCTTTCTACCTGTCCTCTGATCCACTTGGAGGTACTAGTTCTGGAATGATTTTTCTTTTCAAGGAATAAGTTTGGAATTTTTCTTAAGAGTAGTTTGAGCTACTAAAAATTTTTGACTGCTGGAAAGGAATCCACAGCTGACAGGCTGTTTATTAAGGATTACACATCCCACATAGTAACCCATCAGAAAAAAAAAATAGTCTGCAAGTTTCCCTACAATCAGAAAGTATCTATTTTACCTTTGAGCATTGTATTTTGAATAAAACTAAATATGGCACCAACTGGCATGATTATCATGAGGTAATTGGACCCAAGGGATTAGAAGCATTTGGCTACAGGTTGTACCTGTTACAACCCAGAATGTAAATTATAATAATTACTTCACAATAAAACTCTGTATAGCTGCATCTTATTTCCCAAGTAGTCTGAGGTTAGCAAAATGCTTTTGGATACCTTCAGCAATTTCATTTCCTTCGTACCTTAAGGTTACTTCTATTAACATCAGTTTGATGAAGGAGTGAAATGAACAAATGCAAATACACCTGAATTCTGTTCTACAACTTCAGTGCTGTTTTGTAAAGAAAATGCGTATGCCTGGTATTGTGTCATTATTTCTTTTTTTTTTTTCAAAATAAATTCTGCAGATGTCTTGTGTCTTACACAAGTGTTCAGTGGTCATTATCTGTAAAGTCACACTACACAGATTTTTAAGCAAGCCAAAGAATTTTGATACATTACAGTCAGAAGCCGAAGAGGGTAGGAGGAATCTATGAGGTAGCTTTAAAGACTTAAGCGTTTTACCCTGAGCTTTACACATCTTGGATATTTTACTGTAGTTAATACTACTATGCTTGTCATACTTACTGTCGTGGTTTACCTTAGTCGGGCAACTGAGCACCACACAGCCACTTGCTCA
>NW_008795702.1:4412-19916 GCF_000699145.1 Aptenodytes forsteri | reverse complement strand
AATAATAATAATAATAATAATAGAATATACAAAGCAAGTGATGCATGGTGCAATTGCTCACCACCCGCCGACCGATGCCCAGCCAGTCCCCGAGCAGCAGCCCCCCCGGCCAGTTTCCCCCAGTTTATGTACTGGGCATGATGTCCCATGGTATGGATTATCCCTTTGGCCAGTTTGGGTCAGCTGTCCTGGCTGTGCCCCCTCCCAGCTTCTTGTGCACCTCCAGCCTTCTCAGTCGGTAGAGCATGGGAAGCTGAAAAGTCCTTGACTAGTGTAAGCACTACTTGGCAACAACTAAAACATCCGTGTGTTATCAACATTATTCTCCTCCTAAATCCAAAACACAGCACTGTACCAGCTACTAGGAAGAAAATTAATTCTATCCCTGCCGAAACCAGGACACTTATGTAGCCTCAACTGCTGACAGTGCCACATTCTGCACTAGAAACTCCTTACATCACTTAGACTGGCAAATGTATAGTAGCCTTATAAGGGGAAGGGAGAAACCTCTAGGGTCATAAAAATGAAAAGGGTGATTTATAGCTTACGTGATGAAGCAAGTAGTTCTAGCTCTGTTTACATCACCTGGTAGAAGGAAAGGACACATTAAAGTTTTGCATATGTTCTCTTTCACTTCCATATATCAGAACTTCCATAGTAGCGAGTGAAGGAGCAAATGTCCTCAACCAGTTCCTGTTTGGGCATCTCTATTCTACTCATAATTGGTAAGAACTGTGTATGTTCTCTGCATCTTCATGGCCTAAAAATGGAATAACCTCAAGACATCATTAAAAAAAGTAATGGATCTGCCTTTTGCCTTTCTGATACTTCTGTCACAGAACTAAGTTATCCATTGGATAACACTAGTACTATAGCCCAGCCAAATCTCTGTATTTCTACAAATCTCACAATAAAATTTCCCGTGGCTCTATCAACTCCAGTAGTAAGAAACACTAATGTTACAACTTCAGAGAATTTCAATCCCATAATGCTTTATCACCAACGATGCAGTAATTCCAAACCATGGAACACTAGTGGGAGGACGACATTATGGTTCTAAGATCTTTACTCACAGCCTTTACTTGCCACACTGAATTATGCTGGAGTGTTTGTATGCATATTAGTATACATGTTAGACAATGAATGTTTCACAGTATCACAGTAATGCTATGAATGGACGTGTTTTCTTGCATGTATGCAATATTAGAGGGTTCATAAGATCCTTAAAATTAGCTATCTGATGAAGTCATCTCTCACTCCACCTGCATTTGCCTCCTCTCTCTTTCTTTCATTTATTTTCCGTTAACAAGCAAACTTTTAACTGAATGACTACCTTGAGTCAATTTGAACAGGCTGTCTTTTCATGGATTGTATTACTTGATAAACCGAGCCTTAGAACCGACTTGTCCTTTACTCAGTGTATCCCAAGCTTAGTTTATCTGCAAGTGTATATTTTTTTGTGATTCTCAATTGAAATATTTCACTTGTAAAGCAAATTGAAAAATTAGATGCCTGGAATAGTGGTAGGTGGCTGTCTGGTTCTGGAGTATGTCTAACTCCATGCTAAGCATAACAAAACTTTCATTAGGGAAAGTTTCTGCATAATTTCCTTATGCAGCAGACCTTGGAAAGAAAGGGATTAAGTGAGGATTCCTACCTCCCTTAAGATTTAAGGCTTTAGCGGAGCTAATGATGCTACAACTGGTGGGGGGGAGGGGGAAGGAACAAAAAAAACCCCTTTCTTTTCTTTGATTGTTGTGTTTTCTCTTTCTTCTGGTACTTAAGAACTTCTTCATCCTGTTAATCTACTTCACAGGATGCTGTTCAACTCTGTAGATGATGGCACTGTTCTACAGTAGTAGCTGTGAGTGAGTGCACTTCTCTATCTTAACCTTCTGTTAGAAATTAAATACTTGTCTGACTGCACTTCTTTGTGACTAAAGGAACAACTGAACCTAAAGTTTTTAAGCAGAACTGAAAAGTAAAACTTCTCTTCTGCTCTGGTATGAGGCCTGCAAATATGCAGGAATTTGAGATACATTTTCTTTTTTCTTTCTGAAAATATAGGTTGAATTTGATTTACCCTCTAAAACTTACATATGAGTAAGAGTACAACTGAACAGTGTTTGCTAGCACAGTAATGACCTAAGTTGCACAGTCATTAATTATTTCCATCACAGAAATATATAATGCCATTAGAACAAAAGCAGACTGTCTTTATAACTCCAGGAAATCAAACATCAGCCACCCAAAACTAATAGCCTGTCATTACATTTCTGTTTACCAGAGAACAAAATTTTGTTCTTGCTGATTCCCTGGAGTAAATGCTTCTATAACATACATAAATCATATCCTCCATCAAGTCACCTAATGATGCTTTGGGGGTGGCATCATTAGGCTTCCACATAATATTTTGCTTGACAAGGGATGAAAACTGTCTTCTAATTATCAAGGAACTGAATAACAGGGACAAATAAATAATATTAAATGAGTCTCTTTATTATCTTTTCTTGAAAAACAAACAAAGAAAACAGAGCACACCTTTCTGGGGTCTGATTTTACTAAAATCCCAGTCCAAAAAAGTATGCTCTTGCTTTCAGTAGGAATAGAACTGGATTTTTTTTTTAATTTCATTTTTTGCTTGCCATTCTTATTGTCTGTTCTCATAGCTAGGGTGCATAAAATGCTTGGGCTTTGTCATTGGGGGTAGATCACTGATTTTTCTTCATGCTTCTTGAAAATCTCAAGACATTGATCAAAATCTATTTGATTTTATGTGTGCTGCATACGCAATGTTGTTTCCTTGAAAACACTTTTTCTTGTCTTTTGTCTAGGTGGGTATGCAGTGTCTTTCCTTTCAAGAAATGTAGCAAGAGGCATTAATTGTTTCCATATTTTACTTTTATAAATCAAAGCACTGAATGTTAAATGCTTTTAAAACCACCAGCACTGCTAATCTGTTTAAAATGTATTAATTACATTTATTACATACATAGTAACAAACTGTTATCTGTGTGCTACTATGAGAGAACATAAACTATATTTTGAATGTCAAAAGAACATGATTTTTCAAGTTGTGTCACAGAAATATGGTTGCCAGTCTTGCCATTTCTGCTTTAGTAAGGGAGAACAATAAAATGTCCCTTGATCACCTTAAGCTGTCCCATCGCGCTGGGGAGGGAGTATTTCCTTGTAGGAAGGATGACTGTAACTTCTGCTGCCTCCTTTAAGTCTGATTTCCTTAGCATCTACCTGCAATTTGAATCCAGTATCCTCTGAAAATCATGACTGAAATACCCATCTTAAGCAAGCAAAACTATGAACAAGCAAATGTCAGATCACTGTTTCTATATCACTTTCAGCCTATCACTTTGTATAGGCTGACTGACTCCCGCACATAGAGAAGGTGGGGATCACAAAGGATGGAAAGTTTGGGCTAATGATATGGATCTCATATCTGAATTATTCATCTATAATGGTCATGAGTTAGTTCTTCATTTATAGTCTTCCAAGTTGAACCTAACTTTTCCAGTGCTGAAACATATTTCTGCTTAACCATAGTACCCTTGTTAATTTTTTCCTGGTCTCTTTAATGTCTTGAAATCCACACTATACTCTCCTTTTAGGGTTTGCACAAATTTAGCATTCTTATTTTCTAAATTAGATTTTGGATTAAAGCCCTGCTAAAAGCACATTAGGCAACTTGCATTATCATGATAAATCTTTCTGTCCTATCTATAAGCCATGTAGTCCAGGCAGTATAGTCAACAATCACAACATGAATCATTTTCTACAGTGTGCCTGACTGAGATGATTTGAGGATGTTACTAACTTGTATATACACACTTCTATGTTTCTGCGTGTACCTCAACCTCAACTAGTTTTACGAAATCAGAATCATCCTAATACTCTATTAGTCTATAATGACAGCCATTCATGGTTTGTTACCCTCTACTCTGCTAGTTCTCAATCTTCAGTTATAAAATTAATGAAATAGTTGACATTTAAATGTCTTTTCATCCATACTCCAGGTAATTACCTGTATATACTTTAATGATTTCACCACACACTTCATACAATTAAAGACATAAGCAATTTGTCTGTCTTCTAATACCTTTGGAGGAAGCATACATCTTAGGGCTATTTGTGTCAAAATGTTATTTTGGCTGCATCATTGTGCTCTATAATTAAGAAAGTTTCCTAATATCATATCCTTGGAATATCTGAGACTAATTTAGCTATTTTAAAAAACAAGTTGCTTAAATTTGCCCCAGTTTTCCTTTGAATGGTGATTTTCATTGAAACTGCTCATCTAAATATAGTGGCACATCTCTTCAAGCCTAGAAGGAAAATTTTAGATGCCTGTTGAGAGAAAGTAACTTAATGGTTTTTAGATACCTCCATCTAGACTCTAGTATTAAACAGAAGCTGTGTAGATATTTTGAGGACTGTAACTTCGGATGTGAGTGACTCTGTTCTGTCAGAAGGCATATATTTTTTGTGTCTGGCTCTATGAACCTTTTTGACTGACAAATGACCTTGTTATCTTTTTATAATTTTCTCCATCAGGTATCATGGGGTTTTTTCATTGCATAGCTTATGCTATTGCTTTTTGTCTTGGTTGTTACTTCCCACATCTTCTGTCATGGATAAGTGGCCATGCTGCAGAAATTTTTGGCATAGATAACCACATGGTTAAAATATGCACAAAGTTAGAATGAAGTTTAACTTGCTCTGGTATTGTTTGTTCTTGATGCCTAATATAACAGGTGCTGTTCTAGACTGTAGGTTAGTACTAGGTAATAACATCTCTCTAATTCCACTTTTTTTTTTTTAATTTCTTTTAGAGAGATACAGGCAGATATACTGTGTAAGAGCCATTAAATCAGAGATTCATTTATTTCATAGCATTTCTACTTATAATGGACCAGTGTGACTAGGCAGGAAGCCAAGTAGATCACATTCTTTTGCTCCCATTACAAGAGCATTCTTTTTCTACAGCTTAAGGCTAATGGTTGATGGTCACAACTTACAGCTTCAAGATAATTCTTTTCTGGTGAATGTTGTGCGCTAAATTTGTTCTACTACTGCAAATAGAAGCTAGGATTTCTTATTTTACAATTTCCATTACACTTTCTTTCAAATCATGTAAGTCAAAATATTGCATATGCTTGGGTTTTTTCCTTTTTATTTCAAATTCAAAACTCATTAAACCTGTGTCAATTCTATTAAAATTCATAACAGGACTAATGGTAACCAGGCTGTGATATTTAGTAGTGAGAACTGTCTGTTTTCCATCATAAATCAATAGCCAACACCCATTCATTTCACATGGTCCATCAAAGAGCCCTGGCATGATTGTAATGTTTTTCCCTGTGATTTTTAAGCAGTAAACTGAAAACTTTACATTCAAAATATCTTTGCCAGTCCCTTGAGCCATTAAGCTTCCTTATACAGAGTAAATTTTAGTGTCATCATATGTCTTGTTACCAGTGTTTGATACCTGCAATGAGACAAGCCTTCCTTAGATTGTTAGCTGACAAGATTCTAAAGCTGATCAGTCATCTTTGATCCTTCAGATGGAAACAGGAAACGTTGAAGGGGCTTACTTACTCAGATATTGGCACATAAGCACAGCAAAATCCCTCCCCCTCCCCAATTCACATTCATTTGGCTCATGTAATGAATTATGCTAACATTTCTAAAGTACTTTGAAGTTATAAAATATTCTACAAGTGTGTTCAAACAGGTGTCAAATAGCCATTTTATACTGAGGGGCTGTTTCATATCTCGTTATATTGAAGACAAGGTTTCTGTGATTTTTGACCCCTTTGAAACACTTGCTTCTCACTTTGCCATTTTCTCAGCTTCATCTGTGCCCAGAGGCCATGAATCTTGGGGCTCTCAATTTTCAGAAGTTTCAGAAATTTTCCGTAAAGGCTCTGACTTGGGTATTCCATGTGTATGTAGATTAGGATTTCTGAAACAATATGTAACAAAAACCTTCCCTTGAAAGTTGAGGATACCTGCATGGAACTGGAATTTATGAATGGTCTCTTTATCCTAAGGATTTTTTCCTAGATAGACCTGTAGGAATATGCACTGTAGCTAATGTAATGGATCACATGTAAATGATGACACTTATTTTTTGTAACGCTATGACTACAAAATAAATGCTAACCATTGCTATCTCCTTAGAACAGAAAAACAGACTTAGCTCTGTGGAAGCTGTCCCTTTTAATCTGTAACAATCTGTAAAATGGAGAAGAGAGAGCCGCAATCCTGAACTGTAGTCACTTGTGATAGGCTAGAAAATAAGTATCAAAACTTTCATGACTGAAGGCAGTTTTGAGCTAAGGCTTGGATTGCTGTGCAAGGCATTGTATGAAGAAAATTTAGTCTTTCAAGAAGACTAATTATTTTGGTTATTCTCTATGTTTTGACATAGATGGTAAAAGGTGCCATAGTTTACAGGAAACCACTCAATTTCAGAGTTGTTTTGGAAGTGAGAAGCCCAAAACTTCCTAACAGCAGATGTAAAGAGGAGCTATTCTAGAACATCTAACTGAGCCTTTGGCTACTGCTTATCTGAGGTTCTGACATCCACAGTGCGTAAGTCCATAGACATAACTGTACAATACTGTCTTTATGTCAGTCTGTGGTTGCAATTAAAGGCAAAGAAATGTAATGCTTTATTTCAGGTTACCATTGTTGCTGATTTTACTTAGAGAAATTCTTGTTCACTCCCCCTTTACAGCAGCCAGTAATGCTTTAGGCACGTCTGCTGTAGCATGCATGTGCACAGTGATGATCAGAAATGTCTTTATGCTTTAGCATTTCATTCTGTGATGAGCATATGGAGTTTTTTAATACACATCCAAGCCTGACCCATCACCTCTGATCTGTTAACAAAACCCAAGATTTTTACAAAAGAAGCTAAAATACCAGTAGGATGACATTTGGGAGCTGTGTAGTTAATCTTGCTTACACTAGTAGAGCAATGTATGGGTTTGCATGTTGTTCCTTTTAGCATGATGTTCTCAGAATTACTTCTAGTGTTGACCTGTGTTATAAAATTATCTCATTCAGGAGACAGTTGGATGAGATGAGCTTAGGTGAAGCCTGCTGCAGAGATCCTAGGATCTTCAGCAGGCTTACAAGTGTAGAGGTTTGCAGGGTCAAGCCTTTACCATATGTAAAGCGCATTAAGATTCAACAGGAAACCTGTTCCAGGTGACCATGCTTGAGCAGGGGGTTGGGTAAGGTGACCTTCAGAGATCTCTTCCAACCTCAACCATTCTCTGATTCTGTGTCCTCTTATTTTATTGAGCTTTATTTTTATTTTCTTATAATTCTGTGTAGCTAGTGAGAACAGGAGATACAAGACCTCATTAGCTTCTGCATTTTTTTTCATTCCATTTCTTCTGAATTCTGTGAACTTCATATATTAACTCATGGACCATGCCTGGCTTCTGAGGACAATTTTTCAGAATAGTGTACAGCCACAGTTAGCTGAAGTCAGTAGAGGTAATAAAAGCTGAAGGAAAAGTCACTGCTCTCATTCTAGTTCCTTTGTACTATGCAGAAAAGCCTGATTTCCTACAAGGGAATTTCCCTTGTTGCTGTACTGTTGAGGATGTCTGTTTGGAGGAGCCTCATAGGACCCCTTGGAAAGTGATGGAATAACAGTGTACTAGAGAGATGTTGGAGAGCTCTGAAATGGCACATGCTGTCATTTTACGGACTCTGTCCTTAAACAATGCTAGGCCACGTGTGAGAGGGCAAAAAGCTTTCTTAAAACTGACTACACTCTTTGTGGCCTGAGGAAACCATGATCCACCTCTTAGCAGTAGAGTAGAAAATCACAGAGTATCCCGAATAAAGTGTTTACAGGCAAATTAATAGCCTGCAGAATTAGAGTGTAAGCGCATGATGCTGTAAATACTAATGGCAGGGCATACCACAACTCAGCTGTTAGGTCTAATTAACTTGATGTAGACTATTTGGTAATAATAAGTTAATGTTATATTCCTTGAAATTAGAACATGAAAACATTGCAATCCTGTTGATAAAATGACAAAATTATGTTCAATTAGCTATTGGGAGATACATTCATTATTAAATCCCGCTATCTATGAAATGCAAACTCAAATGTGTCCTTAGAAATAAATTACTTCATCAATAAAAGCTTTACCCCCTTGCTATAGCAAGGCTGCTGTGTGTACTGATGAGTTGGATCTTTGCCTTACTTTGTTTTCTAATGTAACAGATGTGCTGCTTCATGTTATTATATATCCAGCAAATCCAGAAAGCACTTGATTTTTCTACTTACATCTATCTAATTTCCATGCTCCTACAATTTTAAGAGTAAATGGCTGAAAAATCTTCCCAAATATCTTTTTCAAAGCTAGAAGAGATCAAGTTAATACCAAGTATTTTAAAAATAAACATTCTCAGAAAATATAATGTTCAGAACATGGCTTCAATTGTGTTAAATGCAGTCACACAGGCAGGATTGTGCTGTTGATGGCATTATTTATAAGTGCCTTAACTGACAGCTGGTGACAACTGGAATCAAATGCCTATGTATGACTACTTAACCCAGCAATTAGAAGTATTTGCATATAGTACCTCTCCCTCTGTCTTTTCTTCCTTAGGAGCTTGTCTTTTCCTTCCTAGCACAGCCTCACAGGTTATGAAGGATGTTGTCTTTTATTTACAAAGTGAAATGTCTGACTCAAGTTATGTTTTAAATTTGGCTTCTTGCTGCATATACACAGACATGTGGACTCCTTTAAGACAGAGTAGAAATATAAGACGTACACTAGCAACAGTGAACCATATGAAGAATTCATTTCGACTACTGATTCTTTTAATAACTAATGGGAGCTTTAAAGTATTTTCCTGTTGAATCTTACATGCTTCTACCTATAGTCAAGGCTTGATCCTGCAAACCTCCACACTTGTAAACATGCTGAAGATTTCAGGATCTCTGTGGCAGGCTTCACCTGAGCTCATCTCATCCAACTGTTTCCTGAATGAGATATCTTATAACTCAAGTCAACACTACAAATGAAAAATCACACCATTAATTATTGAAGGAGACAGAGCTATGTGAAACTTGCAGAAAAAACTGTTTCGTACTTGTCTATCAAATATTTTTATATTCTGAGGCCATACCATCACAAGCTGATTACAAAGAAGTGCTAGTTATTTTTTAGAACTGTTTTGGGAACCTGCAGTGATGGTAGTTTATCAACAGAGTAAATATGTTACCTGCTAGTAATAAATTTACAAAATAAATTTTGAAAAATGTGAGTCTGTAGAGGCAAATATTTAAGTGTCTTACAATTTGTGAGTCTGCATATAGTTTCCCTTCTCAATGATAAATGGTTTATTGTAAACAGTAGAAACTACTATGGAAATCACACCTCACAAAATTTTTGCCAACTTGCAACTGAGGTCTAAAGATTGAAATCCATTCAGTTTTCCTGTTAGACAACTGCACTTGATCAAATTTACAATAGTAAATTAAAATTACATATTAATGAAAGTGTAGCTGTCTATTGCTGTATAAAGATAGGACTGTGTTCCATCAATTTCTGTGCCATCTTTAAGTAGCCTTGTTTTATATTATAAATGTAACTAAAATGCCCTTACTAGCATATTTCTAAAGAAATCCATTCTATTCATGAAATAATTCTTGCAGAAAAACAAAACAAAACAACCGAACAATAAAAGTAACTGCATAAGGTGGATTTTAGAAAGTTACAATTTTAAACTATAATCATACTACCCCCCTTCTTCTATTTTTCCTGTTAGTTAAGAGGTGTCAGAAGGACATCAGAACAGCTGTTTGAATGCCTAATCAAAGTAGAGTTGAACTTCTACGTTAAAAAAGGAAGATGCAATGTGGTTTAAATAGCATCCTTTCTCTTTCTCTTTGAATTCTTACTCCATCAGAGTTTTACTGGCTGGCTGGATCTAATCTTTCAAGCTTTTTTTTGGGAGGATTCCATAATACTAGCACATACGGGATGTTTTCCCATATAAAAATAGACTCTGATCAGCTGATCCAAATGATACCCATCCATGCATGTAGAATTCCAACGGTGTCAGTGGAACTGCTCAAGTAAAGGCTGCTCATGGGGCACCTGGGAACACTAGTCTGTATTTTGTGGGGAGATTAAAAATATCACTTCGTCAGTATTGCTTAATATGTAAAACACTATGCAAAACCCAGTGCTCAGGGCAAAAGCATACATTTTGCTTTTGTATTCCCATTATGCCAGGAGCTTTGCCAACTCATAAGCAAAAATACTATTTTCTATGTTCTTGAAATATAAAACAGGCAGTAGACTTGAAAAAAATAATCTCTAGAGTTTTGTGACCTACTGGTTTGTGTGTGTAATTTGTGAAAGAATTCCTGAAAGGCAAAAAAATCCTCTGTTCCTATTAAGACTTGGGATCTTCATTAAGCTCTAGCATGTCTGAGAGTCTTTTGCATTCTGAACTGGTGATTCTGTTAGTTTTCCCCACCCACTCCAGATTTCTGAGACTATATTCAGAAATAAAATTTCACTGGGGAAAAATAAGCTGATATTTTCATAGTCAAAAACAGATCACTGTGAATTGATTAGCAAGAGAGACAGAAAAAAGAATGGGAAAAAAAATCTAGAAAGTAATATTTCCCACCTCTTTCATCTTCTGAATATATAAAAATACAGATAAAGAAGATGCATATCTATAGAAATACATATAGAGAAGTTTATTATCAACAAATATATTCAAGCCCAATTTACAGTTTGTTGAAATAAATGAGAATTTTTTCCAACTATCTGTGGATCATTGCTAGGAGAATTATTATTCTGAATCCAGATTTGTGAATTTTGGCTTTTGTATCATCATCATTTTAAAACATTCTTTAGATGAAGATATGAAAATCAAGGTTCTCATTGTCTAATCAGAATAAATTTCCTTTTACATGGATCTCATTTTCTTTCAACCCTAAAATTTGTGGCACAACATGAAGCATCCTCTGTAGATTATGAAAGATGCAGAGAAACTGCATTGGTTTTGTTTCAACTTGGGTGATCTAACAGCATGCAAGTCCACAGCTGGCCAGTTACGTGGCCACGGGACTAAAACCCCAGTATTCAGTGACATACAAGCTAAAATTTATTTGCTAACCAGGATGAAAATAGTGATTCCTACTTTATGGCACTTGCACACTACACACGTACAGCAATCTAGGTGTCAGATCCTCTAGTCCAGTGTGGACAAGCACCATGGACCTAGGGGGATGGGGCATCACTCTCACTTGTCAGTGTCCTCCTGTCTCATGGCCCGGCCCCACATGTAGTGGTTCCACCTCGGGCTTAGCTTTCTATTTGGTGTTCAATACCCATGTAAGTATTCCACACACACCCTTTAATTATGTATTTGTATTCTCACTAATTTAAAGTGTGTGACAGATGAGTTGTGAAGTTGACTGAGGTTTTGTGATTATACCCCAAAGGAGACTCTAGCCAATACACACATTAGCAGAGCATAAGTCCTGGGCAACTTGATTCCTACCCCAAAAAAAAACCAACCAATCAAACAAAAAAAACCCACCAAGCTGCTTTTTTTGTGCAGGACACTAATTTTGAGTACTTCCCCCCCCATTTGGTATGTGATAGTTAGAACCACTTACAGCAAAGGTTTGTCTCCAGGCCCTGAGCAAACCTTCCCCACTTCCCCCTGCCCTCTCTGCAGTTGAATTCTGCCAGCTCCTGGATGGAGCGCAGAGCTGACTGCACAGGGGGGCATCCTCCTGTGAAGTCTGGGCTGGAGGAAGGGCTCTTCCCCAACCTTTCTCCAGCTCAGTGCCTAGCTGTGGCACTCCAGTTAATGGTTTAGGTGGGCCTGGCAGTGATGGGGTGGGGTGGTGAGGAAAAGAGGAGGCTGGCTGCACTGCTCTCTCTTTGGAGGGCTCATTGGTGAGCTAAACACAGCTGCTCCTGAGCTGGTGCCTAACAGCTTGTGTATCAAGTGATGTTCTTCAGTTACCAGTCAACAAAGACTTTAGTAGAGATTTTCTTTGTGTCCCTTTTGGCTGAGGGCAAGGACTCCACTGACGAGAGGGGGCTGAGAGTTTTTGAACACAGGGGAGAGTCAACAGAGGATATTCTATTGTTTTTCGAGAGCCAGGGTTAGTTTTGCCTTGTCTTCTGTGTCTATTCCTATTCCCCTGTCACTTCTATAATTTGTTCCTAACTGTACCTGCTACAGGCCCTGTGCTCTCGTCAAGGTGTTTGTATTGTATCTGCACATGAGGATTTGATAAGGAGTTGTTGGAGTGACAAAAAGTGCTGATAGGTCAAAGCTGCAGCAATAAAAATAATTGTTCAGAGACCTTGTGTCTCAAGCCACCCATAAGCAGTGTAATTGACTGCATGGACTACTACTGTAATTGACTGCTAGCCTGTGGGTAGCAGCTGCCTCAACTATGTTCCTGACAGGAGGTGGGAGGAATATATTCATGAGGGGTTTTATTGGGTTAAAGCTTTGCTCTATGGAGGTTCTGTTTTTCACCTAATTGAAAGGATCTACAGTACTGCTGCCAAAGAAATGCTAGCAAGAGCCAGCCTGGCTGAGAGGGCCCCTTGCCTTGAAACCATGAATCACTGCTGATGGCTTCTCAACTTGTTAGACCTGAGGATAAAGGTCTGTTTATCAAATAAAAATAGTAGCAAACAGGAGGATCACTGAGGTGATGACTTCTTGGGCATCATCCAAGGGATTGTCATTTGGTTTTGCTTCAGAAATTATTTTCTTGAAGCAAGGCACCTGGCCTCTTATAAATACAGTGTGGTCCCTGGCAGACATCTCCTTGCATTGGTAGGGTGTTGACTTCCCTTCAGAATACTTGCATGAATAGGCTTGCTGACAGCTCTAAACAAGCAGTGATGGGATGGCAGCCTGACGGAAGTTGGGATTTGGTTGTATTTGAGAAATGTTTCATTGTTGTAATTGGCTAGACTTGACTTGTTTGAGATACTGTATGTCCTTGATGTAGAAGCACTAGAGTGATGCTTAGGAGGTATGTGCTTAAATTATGACTTAAATGAAATTATCTTATATAATTTCTTTAGTATAAGTGAATTAAAATTATGCCATCAGTAGTAAGATGGATAGTATCTAACATAAATGATAATCACTTGAGCAAGTATTTCGGTTTACTTCCTTGTTCTAGCAAAGTGAAGAATATACTCCCTGTCTCTCAACAGCTGCTGTGTGCTTCTCTGGGCAGGGGCTACCTGTTGCTGCGACTGTGTCAGCACAGCAATTGTGCAGAGGTGTGAACTGGTGGTGCCCGTGGTCTGAGCTGGGCACATAGGAGGTTGGAGCATGGGAGTTGTGCTGGAGTAATGCTGAGTTGGGGTGAAGCAAAGTGCCTGTTGGAGAGGGCATGACTGTGTTAGTATGAAGTCTGTATGAGGTTATGCTCCAGCCACGTGCTACTAGTGCCTCTCCTTACTCCAGCTCTCAAAGAGATGCTGAGGCTGCTCTTCTGCTGCAGCTGTGCTGGGGAGTCTCTTCCCAGGTGGAGACTGGGCTTCTAAGGCCTTGGCATTTTATCCCTTTTTCCTGTATTTATACTGCAGTGGTGCCTGACGGTTTCCTACAATGTAAAGGCCTAACGGGAACGCATGGATCAAGACTGTGTTTGCAGCTTCAAAAAGCTTATTGGGAACCTTTCTCCAGGTTACTACTAGTATGTCTTGACCTAGAGTGCATTACAGTTGTCTGTCTGTCACACACAGAAAGAAGTGTGTGACACCTAGTCTCAAAAAGGCAAGTTTTGGATGTGTTGCAAGACCTCCTCTTCACGTATTTCTCTCCCCTCTGTCTCGACAGAGAAAGACACATGGGATAAGACGTGTCAGAATGGTGTGGTGTAACAGACCCTGCCCTGCAGCAGGTCCCTGGAGTCGGGTAAATTCCCAATGTCCTTCTGGCTTCTTACTTCTTGAGTTCAAGTGCTACATAGTCCATGAGTTTTTCTGATCCAGCTGCTTTGGTCAGAGGGCGTTCAAATTAGTTGTGAGTCTTGAAGGGCAGGAAGGGAATCAGTCACAAAAAGGAAGGTGCGTCCTTAGTCTGTGTGCTGTCCACACAGGTGTCTGGGAGGCAGTTGCTCATTGTGGGGGTTTATTTGTGTGGGGTTTTTGAGTTCTCTAATACATCAGTGAAGAAACGGTGAAGAAGCTTGCTTCTTGAGAAGAGAGCCACATATTCATTTGTCCAATTTTGTATCAATTCCGTCTTTTTTCATCGCCCTGGTTTTGGGGCATCCTTACCACCTTCAGCCACGCACCCTACTCTTGCTCCAGCAGAGCCATTCTGCCAAGCTGTGCAGGGAGGCCAAGTGTGATGGTTACCTTTTCAGATGCAGAGGCACTTTTGTTCACGTGTCTGCATGTTTCTGCCCTCAGAACATTGTTGAAGTAAATTTCTGCTAAAAGGTAGTGCTGGGAGAGAAGAAGGTTTCTTGAAAAGGTCCTTCGACAGGCCTCCCTCAAGCTTAGAGATTTTCATGCTTTTGCTTGTTGCTACTGTGGACAACAATTAACATTTGAGAAGAGCGTAGTCCCTGCTGTGCACAGATAGAAATTAATCTCTCACCTGGTGGCTGGCTTTACATACCAGATGCTTGCAAAATGTTGTGTCAAACCCACCAGAAGGGGATTTTCAGCTCCATTGTTCCTATTGGGCTGTTAAGTCCAGCCAAAACACAGACTTGGTTTCCTTGTACATGCAGGTGAATGATGACCTGTTTGAACCTTTTGGGTTTATCTTGGAAGTGTTTACCCATTGACCTTCCCCTTTGGTGGCTTTCATTGACACTGTTATGTACTCAGCCTGCATTACTTTTCTATACTGGAGCCTGGAGTATTAAAACGGTGTAAGTCAGAAAGGTGTAAGCCTCTCTATCCCTCTGTCCTTCTTGTCTCTCTACCACTCTGTCCTGCTCGCTGCCCCTTTTTCTCATTCAGTCCCAGTGTCCTGCTCCCTGATGCTCTTTCCCTCTGTTGCTCTGTCCTTTTATCTGTCCTTCTCCCCGCCCCCCACCCCATTTCTCTCATGCTCCCTCTTCCTTTTTTATTCTCTGTTGGTCTGTCCTGCTCTCTGTGCCATCGTTTCTCATTGTATCCTTCTGTCTTGCTCCCTGACCCTATTCTTTTTTAATCCCTCTGTCATGCTGCCCATCCCAGGCTTTTTCTTCATCCTGCTCCCCGTCCTTACTTTTCTTTCTCTGTCCTGCTCCCACTACCTTTTCTGCCTCTCCTCCTCTGTCCCTGCTGCTTCCTTCTCCAGCTCTGTCCTGCTCCCTTCCCCCCCCCCCTCACTGTGCCTCTGTCCTTTTTCTTGTCTGTGTCTTTTCTGTCTTTTTCTCGCTGTCCCGTTCCCTGCCTCATGCTTTCTCGCTACACCCCCGCTGTCCAGCCGGCTGGCGCT
>NW_008795702.1:0-3051 GCF_000699145.1 Aptenodytes forsteri | reverse complement strand
ATAAAACCTGTACTGCCGCTCAAGTGCCGCGCATGCGCCGTTGAGCGTTACACCACACTCTGCTGCCGCCCGGTGATCAAAAGCCGGTACTGCAGCTCAGTACACCTTTAAAAAGGTGTAAGTCAGACATGTAGGGTGGTGTTAAAATGGGCTTGTGAACCTTGTGCAGAAATGAGTTCATCAACTCCAGGTTTGTTCCAACACAAAATAGCTTGTGTTTGAGGTTCCCCTGCTTCCCCTGCCTCGTGGAATTATACTGCTGTCCCCTCAAAAATTTTATAATATATAGATTTAGAAAATAGACTTTGCTTAGCATTTTTATTATGGCCCTAGGAAGATTTTAGGTCCTAAGTTTCACTGATGCCTTCTTTACAGCTTTGCTAATGAATGGAAGATTTTCCTTCGTATTTTTCCAGCTCCCAAAGTGCCTGTGGTAACACAGCTTTTCCATACATCTCTGGCATTTCCAAGGGGGCCTTAAAACCCAAGCTGAACCACCTTATATATGGCTATATATGAAGGTCAGATGTGAGGATATTCCCAAAGTCCTCTAAACTAAAAAGCATTGCAACAGGTACACTTAAACAACAGATTTGCGAGGAGCTTCCAGTGAAGCAAAGGTTTTGTGCATAGCTGTGAGACACCCTCAGCCAATCTTCTCTTCCCTGTGGTATATGGAAAGTGGTCTTGGCCTTTCCCTCTGTCCAGCAGAGCCTGAGTCTTTTCCCTGCTTACTGAAGTTAAGGGCAAAGCTCTCCAACGGACTTCGACAGTGGGGGCCGGAGGCTGATGTGGAAGGATACTGGGAGAGGACTGTTTGCCTCAGCAGTTAGCTGTGAGACACCCTCAGCCAATCTTCTCTTCCCTGTGGTATATGGAAAGTGGTCTTGGCCTTTCCCTCTGTCCAGCAGAGCCTGAGTCTTTTCCCTGCTTACTGAAGTTAAGGGCAAAGCTCTCCAACGGACTTCGACAGTGGGGGCCGGAGGCTGATGTGGAAGGATACTGGGAGAGGACTGTTTGCCTCAGCAGTGGGCAGCTGATACCTGATACCATAACTTCATCCCTGTCCAGTAACTCTGATCTGTTGCTAATAGTATTTCTCAGGGTGGATTTTTGTTCCCTGTGACAGGTTATCTAGGTAGCATGAACTGAAATTAGTTTGTGTTTAATGTTCAGTCTTGCAGGAGGATCCGCTGTGATGTTTTACGTTAACTGAAAGAACAAAGTTAAATCTAGAAAAAGGCTGTAGCTGGAAGATCCAGCAAACTTCTGATACTCGGGCATTGTTGTGTTGATGCCACGTACCAGAAACATGGGGAGAAAGATTACAGAAAATTGCTACAGAACTTGTAGTGAGCAATGAGTCAGACACATGTCAGAGCACAGATCTGGCTTCTCAAGGCAGAAATTGCTGCTTTTGTCAGACACTTGCAACATGCATCTATGAGATGCTTAGTGCCCTGTGCTGCTTTTCAAAGCACAGTAGTGCTGAGACCACTACTGAATTGGCCTGCATTTGCTGAACAGAGAGTGGCTGAGAAACAAAGTGAAACCAAGAAAAGCAAAAAGTTCATGCCAGCTCTGATGAAAATCTACATGTATATTTTTCTGCAGGTTGCTGTATTGCACCAGGTGCTGGTCTGTCCTGCTCCCAGTAAGAAAGGTATTCACTCTGTAAAGTATCATTTCGGAAGCTATTTATTAGTGTAACACTATCAAGAAAGACAAAAGCATAGATAGTCTTAGATCTTTTTAGATGCTGGGAACCCGAAGAAGTGTGGCATCCAAGGGGCCTCTGACTGATGTGCAGCATGCCGTGTAGACCCCAGCCATAGAAGAGGACCCCCATTTCGGTCCTGTGAGCTATTATAGGATTTTCTTACAAGGCAACAACTCTGTTCCTTCTTTCTGTTGTCAAACAGGAAGGTCATTTGCATGAGAGTTTGTTGCTCCACTTTTTGATTAAGGCAAGGCTATGCAGGTGGTGTAATCCTTGGTACTGAGGTGGAGCTGCCTGCAGCCTGTTCTGCTGCAATGAGCTGATTCAGTATATCCTTTGGCCAAGGGATATGTGCAGCTCAACACAGGCCTGAAGGCCAGGCTGTACATGCAGTGCGGCACAGCCCAGACCTGTGCCTACTCAGCAAACTGTTCTATGGATCGCTGACTCCACGATGTACAGCAGTTTTCCAGTCAGGATCACTCCAATGACTTAAGTGGGTTGCATTGTTTCCTTATGTGTCCTTATAAGCAATGCAATTTGCCATTGTTTCTGAGCCAATTTTTGCCCTTGTAAATTTATTGTTTGCCCATTGCCTGTGGGTGTTGCTGCACAGCTACGCTGAGTGCTGTGTGATGTGGGGATGGCACATCAGGAAAGCTGATTTGTACCTCAGGTGTGGGGAGCATCTCACCTCAGGTAGAGCTGCATGGTGCTGGCACTGTTGTGCTGCTTCTGAGGGTAAGGACAGAGTTTGACTGAAGGGGATATCTGGACAATGTGAGAAAGTGTATGTTGTAGGAAGCAAAAGAAGTGAATAGCTCTCAGCAGTGAGTGAGAATGTGCTTTCCAGCTTGCCTGTCTAGAAGAGACTGTGTGAGAATTCCCACAAGAGTCTGGTTTGATTACAAAGATTGGAACTGGAACTAATGATTTCTTTAGCATGAACAGGGCGGTTTTGCTGAGATGGTTTTATATGCAGTCGTGCAGGGCATTTTCTATAGCACTTTCCTCGGGCTCCTCAGACTCCTTTAAGCAAGGTATTGGACAATGGTAACACCTGCAGATAAAACACATCCTGGTTAGTTGTCACAGTGCTAAGGCAGTTGTCCTCTGATAAAGCAGCCATCCTTGTTGCCTCTGGATGTGACTTGGTAGTTAGCTTCTCATAACCACAGTAATAATACAAACAGCTTCATTTCTGAAAAATGGAGTTTGCTTGCAGAAATCTGAGAAGACAACAGTCAAATGCATGAAAACAAAGCATGAGAGGTCACCAAAGAAAACTCAGAGGGATGGTGGTGTGGTTTAACCTCAGCCAGCAATTGAGC
>NW_008795701.1:0-340 GCF_000699145.1 Aptenodytes forsteri | reverse complement strand
AAGCTTTTGGTAAAGAGGATGTCAAACTAGGCATCGGCTTAGTCAATATTGAGCAGAATCTAGCCCAAAAAGATAGCAAAGTGACAGCGTATTTCTCCGATGGTTCGTCTGATACTGCTGATTTGTTAATTGGAGCGGACGGTACACACTCATTTACTCGCGAATATATTCTTGGCAAAAAACTCGAGAGACGTTACGCAGGGTATGTGAATTGGAATGGTCTAGTGGAAATTGATGAATCCATCGCACCTGCTGATCAATGGACGACATTTGTAGGTGAAGGAAAACGGGTGTCACTCATGCCAATAGCAGGTGGACGGTTCTATTTCTTCTTCGACGT
>NW_008795700.1:0-356 GCF_000699145.1 Aptenodytes forsteri | reverse complement strand
CCTGACCGCCAGTGAGTATTTAGCATTGTCTGGTACCAAGCCGCCCATTACCGCAGTCAAAATTGGGCTAATTGTCCGAGGCAGTTCACCTGTCATCGGTAGCGATGTCGCGACCAGTTTTAAGTTATTAGGCGCAACCGCACCTCAGCCATTAAAATCAGGACAGCCTAAGCTGGTACGTACTACCTATGAATCTACGACCTTATTGAGAAACGCGCGAGTTATCAATATTGACACCAGTACGACATTAACTGCGGGGAGTTAGCCAATGAGCAATCCAATCCTATTGATCAGTACGCAATCCGCGCTTATCCGTCCAATAAACAAGGCGCATAATTTGCCATCTCATCAACGTG
>NW_008795699.1:0-353 GCF_000699145.1 Aptenodytes forsteri | reverse complement strand
CTGTTAAAGACTGAGGCAAAAAAGGCAATAAGTACCTCAGCCTTTTTCTCGCTCTTTGTCACTATGTTTCCCCCCACATCCAATAAAGGGTGGAGATTCTCCTTAGCCCCCTTTTGTTGCTAATGTATTTATAGAAACATTTTTCATTGTCTTTTATGGCAGTAGCCAGATTAAGTTCTAGTTGGGCTTTGGCCCTTCTAATTTCCTCCCTGCATAACCTCATGGTATCCTTGTAGTCCTCCTGAGTTACCTGTCCCTTCTTCCAAAGGTAATGAACTCTCTTTTTTTTTCCTGACTTTCAGCCAAAAGTTCTCTGTTCAGCCTGGCCGGTCTTCTTCCCCGCCAGCTCATCT
>NW_008795698.1:307233-307957 GCF_000699145.1 Aptenodytes forsteri | reverse complement strand
GTGCTGGGAGCCGGGGGGCGCCGGGGATCCCCCGCCAGGGGCTGTTGGCAAATGATCTATTCATTAAAAAGCGCCGACCTTGCCGCCCGCACCAGAGCGGGGCTGACCCCGGCTTCATTACGCAGCGAGCACGGAGGGGAGCGGTGGCGGGGACAGGGACGGGGACGGGGACAGGGACGGGGATGGGGACGGAGATGGGGATGGCCCGGGGCGAGGAGCATTGGGGGTGCTGGGGGCATAAGGCACACAGGGCCCGGCACACGTCTCAGCTGCTCCCACACGCGTGTGCCGGTGCAGGTGCAGCCTGTGCAGGCGGGAGCTCACACCCGTCTGCCTGATGTTTACATGTGTGCACAACCACCTCCCCCGGCAGACACCCCGCAGCTGCGTGTGCGGGCGCAGCCGTGTGCAGGCGTGTGCAGGCGTGTGCAGGTGTGCAGCGGCCATGCACGGAGGCGCTCACGGAGCACCAAGACGCCAGCTCACGTGCAGAGCCACCACACGCGTGTGCAGGCACGCGCACACACAGGGAGGCACACGTACCAGTGAAAGGGACCGGCCGGGCTGGGGGCAGGAGCGGGACACGGCTCCGGGGAGGGGCACCCAGGCGGGGACGAGGGAGGATGCTGTGGGGACCCCTGCTCAGCGCCGTGTGCGGGGGAAGCGGTGTGCTGGGGTCAGGGGGTCCCGCCGGCCTGGACCCAGCTGCTGCCCCCCCACCCCC
>NW_008795698.1:303799-304612 GCF_000699145.1 Aptenodytes forsteri | reverse complement strand
GGCTGGGGGGGCCCAGCTGTCCTGGCAGGGGGCATGGTGAGGGCCGTGCCACGCTGTGCCATGCCGCGCTGTGCCGCACGTGCCGCATGGCAGAGCTGGGCGGGAGGAAGAAGAGCTGTCGCAGAGGAAGCCCCATCCTTCCTCCTCCTCCCATCCCAGCCTGGCTCTATTCTTAGCCCCGGTCTGTCCTGCATCCTCCGTGCCGGGCCGGGGTCCGGCCCTGCGCCCCAGCGGGACCCTCGGGGCAGGAGAGCCGGGAGACCCCACCACGGGGACCCCGTCCCTCCCCGGGCCCCACTCCCCGCCCCACAGCCCAGCCCCGGGGCCCGGAGCAGAGCTGCCACTGTGACGGGGTGGGGGGACGGGGCTGGCCCCTCTCCTGCTGTGGGGCCCAGCACCTGCGGGGATGGGGCTGCCTGGCACTGACAGCCCCACAGAGCCCAGCCCAGCCCCACACAGCTGAGCCCAGCCCAGCCAGGCCTGGCCAAGCCCAGCCCTACACTACACAGCCCAGCCCTACACAGCTCAGCTGAGCCCAGCCCTACACAGCCCTACACAGCTGGGCCTAGCCAAGCCTGGCCCCCCCCCCCCCCCCCCCGCCCCAGCCGAGCCGAGCTGAGCCCAGCCCTACACAGCTCAGCTGAGCCCAGCCCTACACAGCCCTACACAGCTGGGCCTAGCCAAGCCCGGGCCTAGCCAAGCCCAGCCCTACACAGCCCAGCCGAGCCCAGCCCAGCCCAGCCCTACACAGCTGAGCCCAGCCCAGCCCAACCCAGCCCTACACCGCCGAGGCCAGCTCAGCGCAGCGCCCCC
>NW_008795698.1:302099-302482 GCF_000699145.1 Aptenodytes forsteri | reverse complement strand
CGAGCGGCGCCGGCACGGCTGCAGCAGGGGCTCAGGCCGGTGTGTGCGTGGTGCGGCCGGGACCCCTCCGGGGCTGAGCCCAGCAATGCCCTGGCAGGGCTGGGGGTGTCAGGGCACGGTCCCAGCGCCCCGTCCTGCCAGGTGGGCACTGCTGCTGGAAGCCGCCGTCCGGGAGTGGGAATGCAGGGGCCAGCTGTGCCGCGCGCCAGCGGGGAGAGGGCCTGGAGCGCTGTCCTGCTGGGCACAGAGCCGCTGGCTCCGCCGGGACCGAGGGCTTCCTGCAAGGAAGGTGGGACAAGGAGGGGAAGACAATAAAACCCAGGAAATGCTCTGAATAGCGAAGGTAACCACTGTGCCGGGCCTGCGCCGCCGGCACCGAGCCG
>NW_008795698.1:301849-302075 GCF_000699145.1 Aptenodytes forsteri | reverse complement strand
GACGCCTCGGGGCGCTGGGGGCGGCCGGGCAGGGATCGGGGCAGCGGGGACCCTCCTGCAGCCCTGGCACGGGCAGCACCGCGCGGTGCATCGGGCCGGGCTGAGCCCTCGCTGTCCGCGGGTATTTCCAATCTTGCCATCATTTGCCCTAAAAGCCTGACCCGAGGTAATGCCCGTTAAACCGCAGCCTGTTTTACTGCCGGGGGGTCTGGCAGGGCCGCGGGGG
>NW_008795698.1:299644-300355 GCF_000699145.1 Aptenodytes forsteri | reverse complement strand
CCCACATCCCACATCCGCGGGAAGCCGGCCGGGCGCTGCCGTCCCACCCGCCCCAGTCCTGCTGCCTCTGCGGGGGGCAGGCGGGGGGCGCCGGCCCGTCAGAACCGCACGGCGTCGTTTAAAGACGATCAGGCGGTGACAGGAATTAAATTGTGTTTTGATTTTCTCATTAGCCTAATCTCCAGCGTGCCTCGTTACGGGGTAATTTCCCCGCGCCGACATGACAGCTCATTCCCACCATGACAGCCATATGCCAGCGTGCCCGTGCCGCGCGCTGGCGGGCACTGGGGTGCCCAGCAGGGACGGCCCTGTGCCCCAACGGGCCCGGTGGGTGCCCCCGGGGTGGGCTGCGGTGTGAGAGGGAGTCGGGGTGCGGGGCGGCGCTGGCCAGGCCCCGGCACCCGTGTCCCTGTGGTGCCCACCCCGCACCGGCCCCGCAGAGAGGCGCTGGCAGGTCCCGCTGTGCCGCGTGCTGGCAATCAAGTGGGACCCTGCGGTGCGGCCCGGGTGGGCTGCGGTGTGAGAGGGAGTCGGGGTGCGGGGCGGCGCTGGCCAGGCCCCGGCACCCGTGTCCCTGTGGTGCCCACCCCGCACCGGCCCCGCAGAGAGGCGCTGGCAGGTCCCGCTGTGCCGCGTGCTGGCAATCAAGTGGGACCCTGCGGTGCGGCCCGGCAGCTGGCCCGGCAGCACGGCGCTGGCATGCTGGCAGTG
>NW_008795698.1:288965-291055 GCF_000699145.1 Aptenodytes forsteri | reverse complement strand
TCCGACCTCGGCTTGGCAATGCAGCTGACCACCAGCAGCTCTCGTGCCACCAGAAACCCAGACCCTCCCCTTCCCCGTTCACCTTCTCTGTGCCCCCGGGGGTCTCCACCAAGCCCCCGCCGCAGGCCGGGGGGGGTCCTGTCCCTGTCCCCGTCCCTGCCCACGCAGACACGTCCCTGCTCTCATCGTCCCTCACGCCTTTCCCCACTTTTTCCCCTCTCCACTGTGGGGTGGGAGACCAGGGCCCATGCTGCGTGTTTGCTGTGACCCCCCCATCCAGCCGAGGCCTCCATCCCCCCATGGCAGTGCCCAGCGCCCCGCTGCCGCGCGGCAGGCTGACACTTCCACAGAGGTGCCCCCATCCCCGTCCTGAGTGACGGTGGCTAATCTTGAGCCCACCGCTGCGTCTGCGGCGCGGGGGCTGCCCTCCCTGCACGCTGCTTTGCATTCACCACCACCAACCGTCGGTTCATCACGCCGTCACTCAGCTCCCGGCCCCAGGGACGCTGCTCACGGAGGCAGCCCCGGCTCACGCAGCTCCTGTCCCCACAGCCCAGCCCCGCTGTGCCGAGCACGGCCGGCTGCCGGAGCCCGAGCGCCGAAAGCAGGCAGCTGAGCCGGTTAAACGCACCCCGACGAAGCGCCCACCGCCCTGCTCCATTCCCCACCCAGCCCCTGAGCCCAGTGGCCCAGACCTGGGCAGCCGCACCCACTCCACCCGCTGGCACAGCCCAGGGGAAGGCGCAGCCAGAGCCTCCTGTGGGTCCCAGTATCTGAACCTCCCAGACCGCGCGGTGCCATCGCCGAGCCCCCGCCTCGCTCTACTCCCCGTCCCCGAGCGGCCCCACATACTTCCCGGGCACGGTCCCCGCAGCCCTCTGACACCCGCCTCCGCGAGTGAGGGCTGTTTGTCCTGCCTTACCCCTCGCTCCGTAACTGGTTTTACACGGTAAGATGCCCCCCCCCGCCCTCTCTTCCCATCCGAGAAGCCCTAGCAGCCGCCACGGACATGGTCAGCAGCATTTTGAAGACCCTAACCCACAGACAGAGTCTCCCACACCCAGTAGGGAGGTGGCCCCCTGAAAGCGTCCCGTTCTTCCCTGTGCCCTTCTCCTCACAGCTCCTCCCCACATCGCTCTACAAGACGCCGGTGCCAGGGACACCAGATCCTGCCCCCCCCCCCCCCCCCCCCCGCCGGAGCCACTCACTCTCCTGCAGGCCGGGCACCAGCTTGTAGACGATGTCCTGCATGACGCGGTCCAGCTTGAGGTTGAGCAGCGGCTGCGTCTCGTGGATCTTGGTGTTGCACATGGGGCAGTACTTGCTGGTCTGCAGGTACTTGACGATGGAGCTCTTGCAGACTGTGGCCAGAAGGACGGAGGGGCGGGGCGTGGGGGGGGGGGGGGGTTTGACACCCCCGACACCCAGCGTTGAGCAGCGGACACACGTCCCCCTTGGCCCCCCAGGCAGGAGCCACGGCCCCAGGGCAGCGCTGGACCCACCAGCGGGCAGGGGAGGCTCCGCTGGCCCCCGCCCGGGGGGACCCCACGGGACCCCGCGCCGCCGGAGCCGGGCAGGCAGCTGCCGCCACCGCGTGGGGACTCACACGTGTGCAGGCACTCGGTGATGGTGGTGGCGTCGATGAAGTACCCGGCGCACAGGCAGCACACGATGTGCTCGTTCAGCTCCTTCATCTTCACCTTCACCTCCTCCTGCGGAGACGTGCCACCGTCACCCAGCCTCTGGCCCCTGCCCGCCGGGCTGGCACCCGGCAGGGGCACCCTGCGCCGCTCGGCCCCGCCGCCCCAGGCTCGTGCCCTCTGCAACAGCCCCTGCCTGCCCCACAGAGCCCCTGCCTACCCCACGGTCAGCGGGAACCCCCAGGGACGCTGGGGCAGGTCCCCCAGGGACAGCACGGCGGGGGGAACACGGGGCTGCTGGCAGCTCCCACCCCTGCACGGGTGGAGGGACCCCCCAGGGCGATGCAAAGGGACTTGGCTCCTGGGGCAGCAGCCCCGAGAGCCACCCCGTGCCCGGCCTCGCCCCGTGCCCCAGCTCACCCATGGCCTCGCCCCACAGCCCAGCCTCGG
>NW_008795698.1:284336-285153 GCF_000699145.1 Aptenodytes forsteri | reverse complement strand
GCCCCCCGCTCCCGGGGGGCTCCCGGGAAGTCATTAAATGCCAGCGAAGCCGAAATGATGCCGTCCCACTGGCCTGGCCCTGGCAAGGCCCCGGCACGGAGCTCCTCGGCGTGCAGCCATGCTGCCAGCCCTGCTCCAGCACCGGCACTGGCACCGCGCTGGCTGCCATGGCCCAGCTGGGCAGGGACAGAGCTAATGGGGGGTCTGGCCCCCCACAGGGCTCCATCCCAGCCGTGCCTGCAGGAGCAGTCTGGCTCATCAGGGCTGTGCCAGGGCTGCGATCTCCGGTCGCCTCGATTGAGCGTGCGGGGCTGGGGTGCCTCTGGCGCAGCGGGGAGTGGCGGGTGGGGGGCCCCGGGCCCCGCCAGTCTCCCTGGCTCACCAACTGCAGCTGGCCCCCTCGGCTCAGGTGCTCCTGGATGGGTCCTGGTCCTGGTCCTGGTCCTGGTCTCAATCCCAATCCCAATCCCAGTCCCGGTCCCGGTCCCGGTCCCAGTCCCGGTCAGCTCAGCCTCTCCTGGTCCTGGTCAGAGCATCTGTGTCCCAGCCCCTGTCACCTCAGCTCCTCCAGGTCCCAGTCAGCCCAGTGTGGCCCAGTCCAGCTGGTCAGGTTGGCTCGGCCCACCATGACCGACTGGAGTGGTTCAGCCTGGCCCTGTGTGGTGCAGCCGGCACCGGCTGAGTCCCGGCGTCCCCTGGTGTGTCCCCATGGTGCCAGCCCCTCTGCCTCTGCCTCCTGCCCGGGGCCAGGCATGGTGCGTGGCCAGGCTCCAGCACCCGCAGCCCCTGCACCCCAGGAGGGGACCCCACCGGTAGC
>NW_008795698.1:283348-284230 GCF_000699145.1 Aptenodytes forsteri | reverse complement strand
CCCTCCGGCCCGTCCTTGCCGGGAGGTGAGAAATGAGGCTGGGGCCGGGGTGACCCCCGTGTCTGGGGAGGGCCCGGGCCCATTTGTACCTGCCAGGAGCAGTTCCTGGGAGGGACTGGGGGCTGGGGGCTGCGGAGGTCACAGCCGGGCCAGCGCAGCCCTGGGGCAGGGCAGCATCGCTCACTGCCAGCGCCGCACCCAGCACCGGCACTGCAGCGGTACCAGCACTGCAGCGGTACCAGCACTGCACCATATTGACCCCTGGCACCAGCACCGGCACCACACTGAGCACCAACACCACAGTGAGCGCCGGCACTGCACCACAGTGAACACCAGCACTGCAGCAGCACCGGCACCACGTTGAACACTGGCACCCCACTGAGCATCATCACCAGCACCCCACTGAGCACCAGCACCCCATCGAGCACTGGCACCGGCACTGCACCCAGCACCAGCACTGGTACTGCAGCAGCACCGGCACTACGGAAAGCCCTGAGCCTGGGCACTGCAGTGAGCACTGCCTGCCTGCTGCCCAGCCCCATGCATGCCCTGCGCATGCCCCTTGCACCCCCGTGTCCCTTGGACACCCCGGGTCCCGCTGGGCCGTGGCCCAGGCCAGCAGGACAGGCTGGTTGTGGCGGCGATGGCTCTTGGGAAGGAAGGACCAGCCCCCGGCGAGGGGGCACTGGGGCAGGGACGAGCACAAGCGTGTGCACATGCCCAGCGACCCTTCGCAGTTGCACCTGCTGGTGCACGTCCCTCTGGGACCCGCTCACGCAGGCACAGGGCTCCCTGCGCCCCGCACGCCATCTCCTCCCCCCCCCTGCCCATGCACCCCCCGTGCTCGCGGCACCGCCAGGCACAGGACCCCCAGGGACAAAG
>NW_008795698.1:281964-282411 GCF_000699145.1 Aptenodytes forsteri | reverse complement strand
CCCCCGTCCTCGCGGCGCCGCCAGGCACAGGACCCCCAGGGACAAAGGGCTGCGGGGGGCCTAGGGGTCCCGCAGCGCCGGGGCAGGGTGCCCACCCGTGCTCCCTGCTGGTGCTGGGCATGGGGGCCGGGATGCCCGGCAGCCGGCGCTCCCCAGGGCCGTGCTTGCCAGCCTGGCACGCGTGAGGCCGCACAGCTCCATCTCTCTGTAAATAATTAATGCCTGGGCGGCAGCCGGCACTTCTCCCAGCCTCAGAGAGGCTCCGGGGCTGGGCAGGCCGGTGCTTTTAGCAGAGACCTGCTCAAATATTCAGCTCCATTTCCGCTGCGGAGCTGCACAGGGCCTGGGCGGCTCCTTCTGGTAAGCGCCTGCCGGGGTCTTTCCCGTCCGGGCTCCTCGTCAGGGCGCTCCTCGTCAGGGCCGAGCGAGGCTGGGGCTGAGGCTGAA
>NW_008795698.1:279680-280246 GCF_000699145.1 Aptenodytes forsteri | reverse complement strand
GCACCGGGCACCGGGAGTGTTTCATGCGAGTGTCTGATCGGGAGTGTTTCATGCGGTTAAGAAGTGTCTGATTGAGGCAGGAGGCGCCAGCAGCTCCCCCGGGAGCCGCAAGCCAAGGACTGGAGGACCAAATGCAGGCTAAAGTAATCCAATCTGGGCTGGCTTCATCTAATTAGCCCAGAATTAACCCAGCAGCCAGAGAGGAGCTGACTGTCCCTACAGTTTGCCAGCGGGTTTGGGGGGAAGCGGGAGGAAGAAGGGGACGTCCAGCGGTAATGAGATTACAGGGGGGAGCGGGCGGGAGCGGGCGGCTTGGCAGCATCTTGCTGGTGGTAACGTGGGGCCCTTCCAGGCCTCCGCCGCTTAATTGCCGCGCGCTGGCCGGCGCGTGGGGAGCGGGCTGTCAGGAGTGAGGGGCAGGCAGGGACCCGTTTTAATAACTCCTGCCCCAGCAGCAACACCTGAGCCCGGCAGGAGTTCCTGTGGGGGACAGGGACACCGGCATGGATGGCCTGTGGGGATGTGGTGCCGTGAAGCCACGTGGCTGCATGAGCTGTGACCGGCAT
>NW_008795698.1:258449-259660 GCF_000699145.1 Aptenodytes forsteri | reverse complement strand
GCCGAGGGCTGGGGGGCCCCGGGGCGGTGTGGGGGGCATGGGGCAGTGGGATGTTGGGATGCAGCTCCACTCCGGCAGCTGGCCCTTGCGGGAGCCGGTGTAACTCTGGTGGCGGGAGGGCTTGGTGCCGCCGTGGTCACAGGCAGAGTCTCGCGGCCAAAGGCTGATTTCCTACCTGGAACCAGGCAAACGCCCCTTCTTCTGCAATGTCCCCGCCATCTGTCCCTGCCACCCAGGTGCCAGGTCACGCTCCTGCCCCGGCATGGGGACACATCCCCTGTGCCCCGCGGGGACCCCCAGGTCCAGCCCTGCAGGGCAGGAGGGGGCACATGCCGGGGACCACAGGGGTGCACACCGTGGCCGAGAAACGAGGAGCAGGTTTGTACCAGTGCGCTGGGTGGTCCCAGCCCTCCCAGTGGGTGTCCCTGCCACCCAGGTGCCAGGTCACGCTCCTGCCCCGGCATGGGGACACATCCCCTGTGCCCCGCGGGGACCCCCAGGTCCAGCCCTGCAGGGCAGGAGGGGGCACATGCCGGGGACCACAGGGGTGCACACCGTGGCCGAGAAACGAGGAGCAGGTTTGTACCAGTGCGCTGGGTGGTCCCAGCCCTCCCAGTGGGTGCGTGGGGGTCCCCCTGCCCGTGGCCTCCTGGCCACGTCAGGGGGGGGGCGGGGCGGGGGGGGGCAGGGGGCCAGGACACTGCCTGCCCCCCCCCTCAGGCTGCACAGCAGCTCTGGGGACCCTGGGACCAGGCATGGGGAGACGACCTTGTCCCGGCTGCTGGTGGCCTCAGTGTCACTAGGCAGACAGGGCCAGTGGCACGAGATGACAGCGGGGGGGCCTGGGGCCAGTGGGGTCCCTGGAAGGGTGACCCCCTGCACCCAGAGCTGGGGTGGCATGGGGCTCACCAACTCTCTGAGCACCCTCAGCCCTTCCCCGTGAGCCCTCGAGGCTCTCCCCGCTCTGCGCCATCCTGGGGCAGCCCTAACCGCGGTACCAGAGGAAGCCAGGCAGGGGTGTCTGCCCCAGCCGACGGGCTGTGCGTGCTGCCAGCCCCCCTGCCTGGTGGTGCCGGCCGCAGCCCCTGGCTGCAGAGACCTCCTGTCCTTCCAGAGCGAGTACCCGGCGCTGGAGTCCCACCCTGAGCGGGGGCCGGGGTGAGCACCCACCCAGCAAGGCCCTGGCTGGGGGTGCCGCCCAGCAGACCCCC
>NW_008795698.1:252980-254481 GCF_000699145.1 Aptenodytes forsteri | reverse complement strand
GGGTGAGCGCCCACCCAGCAAGGCCCGGGCTGGGGGTGCCGCCCAGCAGACCCCCATGGGCGCAGGGCGGACCGTGGCGCAGGCAGGCGCCGCGTGAGCCTGCGCCGCCCCCGGCCTCGTCACCTGCCCCCCAATCCATCTCCCAGGACCGGCAGCATTCCAGCCCCTGGGCACGGCAAACATCTGCCTCCTGCTCCAGGTTTAATTAACCTGCTGCCGCCTCCCTCCCCCAGCACCAGGCATTTCCTCCCCGCCACTGCTCGGGGCCGGGGCAGGCGCCGACAGGGTCTGGGCCAACACCAGCACCAACGCCAGTGCCAGTGCCAATGACAGTACCAGTGCCGGCTGCACCCCACGGGGCCACGACGAGCCCCTCTGCCACGGCAGGCCCAGAGCCGGTGGCTCTCTGCGGGTGGGAAAGCTGCAGCCGTGCTGTGAGCATGCAGCCAGAGCACCAGGCAGGTTTCTCCCGGCACCTGCTGGGCCGCAAGCAAGAAATGCCGGGAAACTCCCAGGGCTCAGCCTGGCAGGGCCCCTGGCAGGGCAGGGTCCGGGTGGTGCGGGCCGGAATGCAGCGTCCCCCTCCCCTGCTGAGGCGCACGGGGACCTGCACCCACGGCATGGGGCTCCCTTGGGAGCAGCAGGAAGGGAAATGCCTCGGGCATGGAAAGGGGCAGCTCCGTGCCTGCCTGGCGCTGCGGTGGGATGCAGGCATGGCCAGCTCGGCATGGCACAAGGGTCGGGCAAGGCAGCGCAGCGTGTGCCCAGCCTGGGCTGGCAGGGATGGACGTGTGTGTGTGTGTGTGTGCACGCGCATGCATGTGCGTGTACACCAACACTGTGTAGTCGGGTCTATGTGCGTGCGTGCAGCTGTGCTGAAGTGTGAGGTGAGCATACGTGTGCACACTGGTGCTGTGTGTGCCGGTGTAGCTGTGCCGTGCCCTGTGGGATGTGTGTGAGCGTGTGTGTGTGTGTCTGCATGTGTGTGTGAACGTGTGTGTGTGAGCACTTGTGTGTAAGCACGTGTGTACGTGTGCATCTGCGCTGCACAGCGTGCGTGTGCGCGTGTGCAGCTGTGCTGTAGGCTGTGCGTACACACGTGTGTGCGGGCAGCTGTGCCCCGCTGGGGGTGTGTGTTTGTGTATCGCCACCCCACGCTGCCGGGTGAGTGTGTGCCCCGTACAGCCCCGGGTGCCTGTGGCCCCACGCTCCGGAGGAGCTGCGGGTGCAGGGATGGTCACCCCACACCACAGCAGGTCCAGCTGAGCCCGGGTCCACCCGGTGCCCCCGGTGCGTGCGCTGCCCCTGCGTCTGCCTAGTGCCCCCGGGACATGCAGTGCCCCCAGGACATGCAGTGCCTGCAGTGTCCCCGGGGCGTGCAGTGCCCCCGGGATGTGCAGTGCCCCCGGGGTGCGGCAGCTGCGGCTCCCGGTGCCGCTGTGATTTACAGGCGCAGGCCCCGGTAATGTCATTTACCCCAGACCGGTGGCGCCAGGGTGGC
>NW_008795698.1:249309-249846 GCF_000699145.1 Aptenodytes forsteri | reverse complement strand
GCGCTTAAGGCTGGGACTCAGAGACCCGCGTGTGCAGGGACGGGCGCAGGGCCCAAGGCGCCGGTGCCATGGGAGAGGCTGGGGCTGGTGTGTGCCGGGGCTGGGGAGGACGAGTGTCGATGCAGGTGTCGGAGAGGCGGTGCAGGGTCCTGGTGCTGCCTATGGGGCCAGGGGCTGAGTGCCCGTGGTGGGGGCTGGTGCACCCAGTGCTGGGGCGAGGATGCCGGTCACTGCACCCCGGAGGAGAAGGTGTGGGGTGCTGCAGTTGGGGTGCTGGGTGCGAGGGCTGCATGCCGGGTGCATGCTGGTGCCGGGGAGCTCCGGCCTGGCTCGGCTCAGCTCGGCTCCTTCCCAAGATGGCGGCGCTGCCACGTCTGCAGCGCACGGCTCCATGCGGGGACGAGGCTGGGGGCCAAGCGCTGGCTATGGGGGCTGCTGGGGCCATGTGGGGCGGGAGGCCAGGGGCTGCAGGGGCCCAGCCTGGGCGCCAGCAGAGCCGGGTTCGCCTCCTGGCCCACCCTGCCATCCCGGCGGTGA
>NW_008795698.1:247761-249079 GCF_000699145.1 Aptenodytes forsteri | reverse complement strand
CCGGGCCGGGCTCCTGCGGCGTCCCCCCGCGCGGGCGGGCGGGCTGGCCTCCTGCCCGTGCTGCCTGCCTGGGTGCTGGCGGGAGGGAGGGTCCAGCCTCATGGGGAGGGTCTGCCGGGCGCCAGGCTGTCCCTAGGGCTACTGTGGGGTCTGCCCCACACCCCCGCGGGCATGGGGTGCTGGGGCCCCATGGCAGCCCCATGGGCCCGGCCATGTGCAGCCCTGCCTGTGCAGTGCCAGTGCTAACGAGGACCGTGGGGCCGTGGCTCAGCCGTGGGCTGCCAGCAGAGCAGGAGGGGAGCGGGAGCTGGGTGCTGTGCTCTGGCCGAGCTCTCGCCTTTCTCCACACCCCTTCGCTGCCCTGACGCTCCCCGTGGCTCCGGCTGCGTCCGGCCTTGCCATCCCTGGCTCACGCCCCAGTCGTGCAAGGACAGCCCCTTCCCTGGCCCCCATCACTCGGACGCTGCTGGCGCGCGGAGGGAGACATCGGCCACCTCGCGACGGCTTCTGGGGTCCTGTCCCCTCCCCGGGAGGGCTGGGAAGCCCCGGCAGCACCGCAGAGGCTCCTCTGGGGCTGTGGCAGGGCTCGGCGCATGGGGAAGGATGGGTTTGTGCTGCCGGGAGCCTCGCCAGCCCTGCACTGGCCCTGAGACCGGGCCTGCCCAGCCACCCCGCCAGCCCCAGTCCCCACCCGCCAGGCTGGGGGAGCGATCAGGCTGTGGCTGTGGGGTGTGGATGGGCTCTCCCACCACGTCTTGAGCTGCCCTGCGTGTCCCTGGGCTGTGGGAGTGGGTGGGGACGACTCGGGGTCTCCTCCTCCCCTCCTCTCTGCCAGGCAGCGCTGGTGGTCCCTCCGGAGCTCCCTGTCCCCACGGCCCCCCTGGAGCTCCCCGTCCCCATGGCCCCGAGCATCCCTCCCCAGGCTCCCACTCTGCCAGGGCTGCGCCCGCTCCTGCCCTGCCCTCAGCAGGGGCTCTGTCCGGTCCCTGCCCGTGCGGCAGCAGCGATGGGCAGGGCATTCTGCCCGTGGCTCCCCTGAGCAGCCCCTCACCCCCCCTGCTTGCAGCTGCGCTGTCGCCCTTCGCGGCAACCCGGCGAATCGGACACCCCTACCAGAACCGCACACCGCCCAAGCGGAAGAAGCCACGCACCTCCTTCAGCCGGGTGCAGATCTGTGAGCTGGAGAAGCGCTTCCATCGCCAGAAGTACCTGGCCTCGGCCGAGCGCGCCACCCTGGCCAAGGCCCTCAAGATGACGGATGCCCAGGTCAAGACCTGGGTCCAGAACCGCCGCACCAAGTGGAGGGAAAAAAGACCGC
>NW_008795698.1:246789-247718 GCF_000699145.1 Aptenodytes forsteri | reverse complement strand
GCCACCCCCCCCCATGGCTGTGCCCCCTGGGAGAGGCTGGGCTGGGGCAAGATGGGGTGCCTGTCCCCACTGCGTCCCCTGTGCCCGGCTGGGTGAGGCATGGTGGTGCCGAGGGAGAGATGGGCTGGAGGGAAGAAGCTGTGGGGCATTGCTGCACCGGTGCACAGCAGTGCTGGCAGCAGGATGGGCTGTGGGCAGAGGCTACGGGGCATTGCTGCATCGGTGCACAGTGGTGCTGAGAGAGGGACAGGGCTGTGGGCTGGAGGCTGTGGGGCAGTGCCACACCAGCACACAGCGGTGCTGGCAGCAGGACAGGGCTGCAGGGCACTGCCAGACCGGTGCACAGAGGTTGCCAAGAGAGGGAGGGGCTGCAGGGCAGAGGCTGTGGGGCAGTTCTGCATTGGTGCACAGTGGTGCCAAGACACTGACAGGGCTGTGGGGCATTGCCACACCGGCACACAGCGGTGCCAGCAGCAGGACGGGCTGCAGGTGGCAGCAGGTGTGGGCAGCGGGGCAGTGCCGGATGGGCCGTGTGTGCTGGCAGGAGGCAGACGGCGGAGGAGCGCGAGGCAGAGCGCCAGCAGGCCAACCGCCTGATGCTGCACCTGCAGCAGGAGGCCTTCCAGAAGAGCCTGAGCCAGCCACTGCCCCAGGACCCGCTCTGCATGCACAACTCCTCCCTCTACGCCCTGCAGAACCTGCAGCCCTGGGCTGAGGACAACAAGGTGACATCCGTCTCAGGGGTGGCCTCCGTGGTGTGAGGTCCCCGGGGAGCCGTGGACGTGCCGGGAGGCTGTGGTGGGTGGTGGGAGCCCGGTGGGGTCTGAGCCTCGCACCTCTAGTCCGCGGCAGGGAGGGGGCGGCTGCTTCCCGGGAGCCCCCCCCATTGGCAGCCCCCTCCCTGCCGTGGGCCAGCCCACTCGGGCCCC
>NW_008795698.1:245852-246341 GCF_000699145.1 Aptenodytes forsteri | reverse complement strand
CTTGCCTTCTCCCAGTCGGATTTTGCTAGCTCCGGCTTCGAGCCGCAGCCCCCGGGCTGGATGAGGAGCCCAGCCCCACGGCCCCCCCAGCGTCAGGACCAGCTGATGGACTGGGCTTGTCTGCCCCGTGGGCTGGGCTCCCCGGCGCTGCCGGCCCCCACCAGTTTGCTGGCTCCCTGCGGCCCTGGGCCTGGACGTGCCCCTGCAGCACCCTGCAATGGACTCAGGGTGCCCCTGCGTGCCGAAGGATTGCACCAGCCCCCCCCAGAGCGGGGCTGCCCTCGTGCCTGCCCCCCCAGTCTCTGGCTCCTGGGACCCCCCCCACCCTCCCCTGCGCTGCCTGGGGTTGGACTGAACCTTGGTCTGGCGTGACCCACAGCACACTCGTGGGGAGGCAGAGGGGTCCGCTGGGGTCTGAAACCCCCCTCCCGCTGGGGTCTGAAACCCCCCTCCTCCAGCAAATGTCTGCCCCCCCCTTCCCTGGCGACC
>NW_008795698.1:242301-244138 GCF_000699145.1 Aptenodytes forsteri | reverse complement strand
ATGGCCGGGGTCGTGTCCTGCCCCAGGACCGGTGATCCTGGGGTCAGGCAGGGATCCTGCACCCCGGGGTGGGGATGGGATGCTGAGTGGGGCACAGGGGCCTGGCGCCGTGGTCGTGTCCTGCCCCAGGACCGGTGATCCTGGGGTCAGGCAGGGATCCTGCACCCCGGGACGTGGGGATGGGGTGCTGCCCCCCCCAGGGCATGCCCCCTTGGTGTAGGGCAGTCCATCCCTGCTGGGGTGCTGCCCCTGAGGCTGGGGATGTTGCCCCACTGCAGCCCCCAGAAAGAAGGCAGATCTGGGTGTGTGTGATGAGGAATAGGAGGGTCCAGGGTGCCTGTGTGCCCTGTCAGACAGCTGGGCAGGGCTGTGGGGATCCCCCCCATCCAGGCCAGGGCTGGGTAGGGCCGCTGAGCTGGGCTGTCCCCGGCTGGGCTGGAGCACGTGTGCACATATGTGTGTTACACATCTGTTTTCAGCTGTGCGTAAGGACGCCACGGGCCGAGCCCAGCAGCCCAGCACTGGCAGGGAGCAGGGGCTCCTCAGGGAGCTGTGGGGCAGTGGGGGCCTTGCACAAGCCTGTGATCCCCCCTGTAGGGCAGGGGCCAGTCTGGGCACCTTGAGCAGAAGGGCAGGGCAGGCAGGAGCCCTGCCTGTGGCATGCCCAGCTGAAGCCTGTGGAGGCTGGGGGCTGGGGGGCCCAGCACCCCCCCACCCCACACAAAGACTAACCGAGGTTTGTCGTAGTAAAGCCAAGCCCAGCTCTTTAACAGAGGTAAAAAGCCTCTTCCAAACCATACAAGAGAATGGGAACATCAGTGTCGGGTCCCTACGTCGCCTGCCACAACTAGGGGGTGCCCCTCGGTGTCCCCGTGCACACGGAGGTGCAGTGGGGTAGGGGACGGGTGTGAGGGGGAAGAGGGTGTCCATGCGCGGGGTCAGCGTGCTCGGAGCCGGCGCTGCTGGGCTGCATCAACATCCTCTTGTCAACCTGCAAAGCGGGGCAGGTCGTGGCCTCGGGGAGCACCCCAGCACTGGGGCGGGGGGGCAGCCGTCACCAAGCGAGGCTGCGGGGAAGGTGGGACAGGGCAGGAGCAGGGTTCGGCGCTGGGGGCTCAGGAGTGGGAGACACCAGCACCTCCCTGACCCGCGCAGCGATGCTTCCTTGTGTGGGCAGTGCTGGGTCCCGGGGGGGGAAGCAGAGGTGACAGCAGAGACAATTCACCGCCCCAAGGAGAGAAGCAGTGTAGCGAGGAGGGGGGGCATTGCTGAGCCCTCGACAAGTCCCTGTTCCAAATGGCACCCCTGGGTGGAGGGAAGAGCCCGGGCTGGGGCAGGGGCAGGGTGGGCGCAGCAGACTGAGGACACAGGGCAGCATGGGCAGGGGCAGGCTGGGCACGGGCATCCCGCAGTTACCTGGGTGCTGTTGGGGAGCTCGTACTGCAGCCGGTAGAGCAGGGCGAAGTAGGACTTGGGGAGCGGCCAGGAGGCTGGGGGGGCCCAGGCCAGGTGGAGCTGCTCCCCCCGCCGCTGCCAGCTCCTGCGGCGGGTCAGGCCGCACTGCGGGCAGAGCGGGGCTCAGCACTGGGCAGCGCTGCCCAGCCCTGGGGCTGAGCCCTCCCACAGGGCCCCCAGCACCCCGAGGACACCCCCTGGACCCCACTGCCGCCAGTCTGAGCTCACCGATGTCGCGGACGAAGAAGTGGATGGAGAAATTGAGGTAGGAGGTGTCCGAGAACCCCTCCAGCTGCAGCTGCAGCGGGTGCAGCTCCTCAGCGAAGGGGCAGAAGGAGGGGTCCGTGAAGCTGGCACTGAACCGGCCACGGCGGGGGGGGGG
>NW_008795698.1:241861-242119 GCF_000699145.1 Aptenodytes forsteri | reverse complement strand
TCAGCCCCTCCTCGCCTGGTGGGGCCGAGGGGTGGTGGCTCAGGGGCTGCACAGGGCTGGGAGCAGTGCCCCTTCCCGTATGGCACAGGCGAGGCTTCCCCCGAGGCTGGGCTCCCCCCGGCCCCGCACAGCCCTGCCTGGTGCATCCCCACAGCCCCGTGGGCTGGGCACAAACACCTGGAGATGCACGGGCATCTCCTGGTCCCCAAGCCTGCCCCCAAATCCCTGCATCCCCCCCCACCCCATCAACCCCCGTCC
>NW_008795698.1:239945-241823 GCF_000699145.1 Aptenodytes forsteri | reverse complement strand
GGTACCGCTGACCACCACATAGGTGGTGTCCAGCAGGACAGTGCCAGCCCAGCAGCTGTAGTTGCCTGCGGCTGGCAGGTCCAAGCCGAGGATGGTGAGAGTCCGTCCCTCGGCCACAAGCTCGGCCATGGGCTCCGGCTCCCCGTTCTGCGTCCAGGTCACTTGCTGCTCCGAGGTGTTGCATTTCACCACCACGTCCTCGTTCAGCTTCCCCACCTGAACTGGAGATGAGAGGCAGAGACTGGGGTCAGAGATGGGCTGCAGTGTAGGCAGCCCGTCCCCCACACCACGATGGGGCTGGGTGCCCCCTCGTCCCGACACACCACATCCATCCTTCCCCATGGTCCCCACCCTGCTCCCACACCCCATGTCCATCCCCCCTGCCCCATCACCCCACATCCATCCCCCTGCTCCCTCACCCCACATCCACCCCCCCACACACCCCATCACACTCATGCCCATTCTCTAAGCCCCCATCCCACCAGAAGAGCTTCCCCAACCCAGGCTCATGTCACCCCATATCAGGGGGATGCAGGATGCGGGCGCTCCCTGCTCCCTCCAGATGCTGCGTGGGCCCTGCAGTCCCCCACACACCGGGGTGTCTCCCCTCCAAGGCCTCCCCTGTGCCCAAGCGGGGCAGGACTCACACTTAGGGGGGAAGGCAGTCAGGGCATCCGCAGGAACAAGGCACAGCACCAGCCCCACCAGCACCAGCATCTGGGAGGGGAAGGGCAGTTGTGGGGGAAGGGGAAGCGGAAGGGCAGCCCCACACCGGGGAGGGGGACCAGCTGTACCCCAGGAGAAGGGGAGCCAGCTGAGCTGGGATGCAGCCAGCAGGACCAGCAAGGGCAGAGCCCTCAGCCCTGGGACGGCAGCAGGGTCAGGCAGGAAGGGGAGCAGTGCAGTGTGAGAGGAGCCCCACACAGGGCCGGCAGCCGACGTGACACCCCGACCCTTCCCACCGTGGCCCTGCCGCATGCCCCCCCAGGCAGGTGGCTGCAGTGCCCCCCCGGAGCAGCACCGTCCCGGGGCTCCCTGGTGCCCAAACCCTGATGGGGCTGCAGTGCAAGCACCCCTGCAGCAGCCGCTGGTCTGTGCCTACCTCGGTGCTGTGGTGTGCGCTGATCTGGTGGGCTCAGCCTGGGCTGGGGGCTGGTGGGTGGCTGGGTATATACTGAGCTGGGACCCCGCGGGGCTGCCCCAAGGTGAAATCAAACCACAGAAGCATCACAGTTCTCAGAAGAGGAGAAAGCTGCACTGGGTGGAGCTGTGAGCTGGGACCCACGCTCAGCCCCCAACCCACCCGGCCCCAGCCTTGCTGGGACTCACCACGGGTACTTCCCAGGCTGGAGGACACTGGGGACCCACTGCCCTGCCCTGACCACAGGCACCGCCGGGGCAGTGAGGATGGGTCTCCTCCTGGGAACCGCTGGGTGAAGGGGCAGCGCTGGGCACCTGGGACAGTGCCAGAACCCTGGGTGCTCCCAGCTCCCGCAGAGCGGTCCTGAGCCCCAGGACCAGCTGAGGGTTTGCACATCACCACATGCTGCACGGAGTAACTGCAGCCCCCTCCTGCGGGGGGAGCAGGGGCTGGAGCGCGGGGAAGGGACCACCGAGGTCCAGCAGTGCCTGTCCTGGGGGTCCAGAGAGGGGCAGGCGCAGTGCTTGGCCCCGGCCAGTTGGGCTGCGGTGGGTCCCTGAGGAGAGGAGCGGGTCCCTGCAGAGGCTGCATCCAGGCAGGCACGGGCTGTCTCGCCCCTTCCCTCCCCGTCCAGGGCCACGCAGCTGCCCTGGCTGCTTGTCCCGCGGGATGCTGTGCCAGGACGGGGACGTGGGGGCAGAGGCAGCCCCAGCCACCAGCCTCCCCTTCACCATCCC
>NW_008795698.1:235948-239372 GCF_000699145.1 Aptenodytes forsteri | reverse complement strand
GGAGCCGCCCACAGCCACCAGCCTCCCCTTCGCCATCCCCGCGAGCACCAGCCCAGCCCCGCTGCATGGCCGTCTCCACTCAGCCTGGCAAGACACAGCCCCTGCGCCCACATCGGGCACCGGCCCTGGCCCCCACTGCCTGTGGCCCCGGCCCAGGGAGAGGGGACAGGGCAGCCCCCCCACCCCAGGGGCAGGTGGCCCCAATCGGGGGAGGATGGGGAGGCATGAGCTGTGCCCCGCTGCTCCTGCTCACGTACTTTCTGGGGTTCCTAGAAAGCGAAGGGGAAGTTCGGGCTCTGAGGAGGCCCAGCCCTCACCTTTCCGCCTGATCTTTGAGGCACTGCGGCGGAGCCTCCAGGCCCCTTACCAGGAACAGCAGAGCCCCCGCGCGTGGGCTGCAGGGAGGGAAGGAGGGAGGGAAGGAGGGAGGCGGGGGGGTCAGCTCCTGGGATGGAGCAGCCCCGTGCCTGCGCCAAGGGGCCCATCCTGGGGTAGGGACTGGAGCACAGCATCCGTGCTGGGACACCCGGACCCCAGGCAGAAGCTCAGCCCTTGGCCATGGTGCCAGGGAGCCACGAGAGAAGCGGGACTTGCTGGAAAGGTGGAGGGGACCCCAAGGCAGGAAGGGGGACCCCGAGGAGGGGGAGGGAAGGGGGCACCTCGCGCCAGGGGAGCACCCATGCCCTGTCCCGTCCCAGTGGGAGCAGAAGCTGGCTGCACATCCAGGCTGCCGCCTGCCTCTCTGCCAGCCGCAGCTTCCCCTCTGCTTCTGCAGAAGAGCACGCAACCGCAGAGGGGAAGACCCGGCACAAAGGCCAGGGCTGCCCCTCGGCGCGTCGGCGTGACGGGGGGCAGCGGCACACTACCCAGAACCGGAGGCGGGAGGTGAGCAAGACCAGAGATGCCTCATGTTCAGAAACCCCCCGGGAAGAGGGGAGGCTCGGGGTGTGGGGGGGGTTGCAGAGCTGTCCCACAGGGGCATGGGGACCTGGGGGGAGCCCTTGCCCCACTGCAGGCAGGACCCCAGGGTGGGATGGAGCCCACCCTCGCTGGACCCCTCTGTAGCATGAGCCGTCCTTGGCTGCAATCACAGACGTGAGACCAGGAGCAAAGGTCACAAAACTTTATACAGGAGAGACCTGCAAGTGGCCCCTCGACCCCTGGGCGCTGCTCCCCTGGGCGTGGGGGGAGCAGGACAGGCAGGGCCAGCAGCCCCAGCCTCATGGCAGCCCCCGGGGAAACGCGAGGTGAAGGACCCCGGGCGGGGAGGGCCTGCACGACTCCCCAGGCCCAGGGCCAGCACTTCCCTGAACCGGGCTCTGTCCCCAGGGGAGATGCCGGGGGCCGGTCCTGTGGCCACTGGCACTAGGAGTGTGGTGCAGAGCTGTGGTACCAGCAGGCTCTGCCTGCGCCTCCCTGGGGATTGGGTCAGCCCCCACAGCAGCACAGCCTCCCCGGGGCTCTCCCGTCCCCGGCAATCACAGCCAAGCCCAGGTGGCCCCGACGTGGGGGCTCTGGTGGCTACGGCTCACTGCAGCATGCAGACTTCCCTCTCCTCATCCTCTCCCGTCCCCGGCAATCACAGCCAAGCCCAGGTGGCCCCGACGTGGGGGCTCTGGTGGCTACGTGCAGCTGCAGCATGCAGACTTCCCTCTCCTCATCCTCCCCGCCGGCTCCCAGCGGCTCTGGCACCGCCGGCACGTCCTCCACAGCCACCACCTTCTCCCGCAGCTCCATCAGCAGGTCGCGGCTCTCGCTGGGCGGCAGGTTGCTCAGGTAGTACTGGGGTGCCAGCTCCACCAGCCTGCAGGGATGGGGGTCAAGGAGGGGCAGCCGGCCCCAGGGGCCTCCCTGGAGCAGCCTCCTCATGCCCCCCCATGGGGACAGTCCCCCACCTGCCCACAGGGGAGGAGGCCCAGGCCAGGCATCGCATCCCAGGGCCCCGCTGTGCTCCCGGGCTAGCGCCAGCTCCGGAGCCACACACGGACGCAGCCCAGGCACGACCCGCCCTCCCCGTCCCCGAGGTCCTCACATTTGGGGTTGGATCTCCGAGACCACGCGGAGGCAGTTGTCCTGCGAGATGGTGAACTCGTGGTAGAGGCCCCAGGGGGGCGGGCGCTGGGGGGGCTGCCGCAGCAGGTAGCAGCAGGCAGGGGGCAGGTGGGCCACGTGCTTGTGCGTCAGCATCACGTAGTTGCCAGAGCCGTCGATGTCCCGGGCCACCTGGGGAGCGGAGCGGGAGGGGAGCGGGGCTGGCTGGCACAACCCTCACCCCACGGCCGGGCTCCTCATGGCCCCCCAGCCCACCTTGAGGAAGTAGCCGGAGATGAGTGCTCTCTGGATGTTGAGCACGTTGGCGTCGGTGCCGAAGGCGGGGGGCGAGACAGGCAGTTCGATGCGCTGCATTACCTCCAGCAGCTCTGCCCGGACAATGCCCGCCAGCCGCAGCGCCTCCCCACTCACCGCGTGCTTGCGGCACCAGCCCTCGTCCGCGTTGTCTGCAGGGAGAGCGGGGTCAGCACTGCGGGGACAGGGCTGGATGAGCAGAGACCCCGTGTGAAAGCGGGTGGCCTGGCTGGGCTGGGGGCTCACAGGCCACGAAACCAGGCACTGCTGCTCCCACAGTCTGCATCCCCTCAATGCAGCGGGGACGGGGACCGTGCAGAGTGTGGCTCCCAGGCTGGGGCTGGGACCCCCTCACAGCCAGGCTGGGGCACCTGGATGGGGTCACGAACGTGGCTGCAGTGCTTGCTCCCAAAAGGAGCAGAGGACACGTGAGGGAGCTGTGGGACACTCGCGGGGTGAGCAGCCCGCTGGCAGTCAAGCCCCTGCCTGGCACTCACGCTGCTGGAAGGCGTTGAAGATGTTGATGAGGGTGAAGTGGTCTCCGTCCGGGTGGAGCAGGGCCCGCCGGCGCATGGTCACGGCCTCCTCCAGGTGCGTGGAAGGGGGCACAAAGCAGGGGGAAGCTGGGGACAGCACAGAGGGAAGGTCACTACGTGCCCCCCAGCACCACCCCTGCCAGTGCTGGCTCTCCGGGGGCTGCGCTGTGCCTCATGCCAGCAGCAGAGCGGGTTCTGAGCCCCTCGGCACAGTACCTGTGAGCATGGCAGCCAGGCTGACCATCTCCTCCACACAGTCAAACTCGCAGGAGGCGATGAGCGCCTTGGCCAGCTGGGGGTCCAGGGGGAACTCTGACATGATGATCCCCACCTCTGACAGGTTCCCGTCATCATCCAGGGCGGCCAGGTAGTCCAGGTCCTCCAGCGCTTGCATCAGCGACTCGGGGGCTGGGGCAGGACGTCAGCTGGCTGCCAGGACCAGGCAGCCCTGCCTATCCGCCTCCTGCGCCCACAGGACCCTCCAGCCCCTCTCCAGAGACAACCCAGGCTGCGGTGACGGCCACCGCCATGGCCCGACCCCC
>NW_008795698.1:235090-235484 GCF_000699145.1 Aptenodytes forsteri | reverse complement strand
GCTCACCGGGGGCTGCGCTGTGCCTCATGCCAGCAGCAGAGCGGGTTCTGAGCCCCTCGGCACAGTACCTGTGAGCATGGCAGCCAGGCTGACCATCTCCTCCACACAGTCAAACTCGCAGGAGGCGATGAGCGCCTTGGCCAGCTGGGGGTCCAGGGGGAACTCTGACATGATGATCCCCACCTCTGACAGGTTCCCGTCATCGTCCAGGGCGGCCAGGTAGTCCAGGTCCTCCAGCGCTTGCATCAGCGACTCGGGGGCTGGGGCAGGACGTCAGCTGGCTGCCAGGACCAGGCAGCCCTGCCTATCCGCCTCCTGCGCCCACAGGACCCTCCAGCCCCTCTCCAGAGACAACCCAGGCTGCGGTGACGGCCACCGCCATGGCCCGACCCCC
>NW_008795698.1:233348-234594 GCF_000699145.1 Aptenodytes forsteri | reverse complement strand
CCGCCCACGGCCATGGCCAGCCTCCAGCTCCTCCCGCATGGCCGCCCTATTGCGCCCCTCTGCTCCAGCCCCCCCATGCCATGCCCGTCCCCTCTGCGCCCCACGGGCACTACCTGGCCGGTCGAGGAAGTCACACTGGCCCATGTCAGCGATGTCCAGGCGCTTCAGCAGCAGCACGAGGCGGCTGAGGCTGGTCTCGCTGACGTGAGGCGCGGGGCTGGGGGGCAGGCGCTGCTCATAGAAGGCCTCCGAGTAGAGGCGCAGGCAGGTGCCTGCAGGAGAGGGGCCATGAGCCATGACGGTGGGAGGGATGGAGCCCAGCGACAGGGCAGCAAGCGCAGGCAGGCAGGGAAGCGCGCTGGGCCACGGGCTGCCTGGGGCCCCAGTGGGGTGGGATAACAGCCCTCTCCCGCTGGAGGCACATTCAGGGGACGCCTGGGCAGGGGCTCTCACCTGGGGGGCTGCCTGCGGCTCGCTGCATGCGCGACTCTGCCTGGCTCTTGCTGATGGGCCGCAGCACCTGGGACTCCGCCCGGATGCGGGGGTTGTAGACCTGCAGGCGAGGCTGTGAGAAGGGGAGCCCGCAGACGAGCCCCCACCTTCTCCAAAGGCCCCTCCACCCTGCTGGTGCAGTGCCACCACTGCCACCTCCCCGGGGCAGGTCCCGCGCCCCGCACAGCATACCCCGGCCTGGGGCATCAGGCAGAGCCTGGGCTGAGCAAGACAACGCAGACCGCCACGGCCCCGCCGCTCCCTCCCCGGACTTGCCTCTGCCCATGCTGCCAGCTGCGCCCCAGAGCAGAGCCAGGCCCCCCGCTCACCGCCGCCTGGCTCCCTGTCCCAGGCTGGCACACTCACGTTGCGCAGCTCCAGTCCCGAGTCGATGACAAAGCGCACGGTGCCCAGAGAGAAGGACGAGTCCGCAAGCCAGTGGGTGACTATCACCCGCCTTTCTCGGCCGCTCTCCTCCAGCACCTCGTACACCTTCTGTGCCGCGCGGCCCATGCCGGGGTGCAGGGGCAGGACCAGCAGCGGGCCCAGCCCCGGGTTCAGCGCCACGGCCTCAGTCTGGATGGCCCTGCAGCACTCGGCGATCTCCTGTGGGGAAGGACGGGGGGACACGAGTGATGCCTGCTGATGCCCGGAGTGGCCCCATCCCTGGGACAGGGTGCTGCACCATGCCCTGTGGCTGCCTCCCGGTGTCCTGGGGGAAAAGACCCCAGGTCCCGCACGGTGCCCACAGCCC
>NW_008795698.1:231135-231339 GCF_000699145.1 Aptenodytes forsteri | reverse complement strand
GCCCACAGCCCCTCCACAGAGGAGCCCCAGCTCTCACAGTTTAATCCCCAGCAGCCCCCGCTGTCCTCAGGACTCCCTGCACACAGCTGAGAGGGATCCCCCAAATCTTCCCTGTTCCCCCCCCCACCTCATGACTCCCCCAGGAGCCAAACCACAGGTGCCCGCAGCCCACCTGCTCGCTGGCCAGGAAGAGCAGAATGCGGC
>NW_008795698.1:227827-231108 GCF_000699145.1 Aptenodytes forsteri | reverse complement strand
GCCGCCGGTGGATGTCCAGCACGGCCTGGCAGGCAGCTGCGATGCGGCCGCGGGCCGGCGGGTCCCTGTAGAGCAGCTGGGGAGGGGGCCCAGGCCCCGGCACCCGCACCACAGGGGGGTCCCCGCAGAAGGCACGGAGCCGCTCCTCCATGGCCGGCGAGGTCACCACCACCACCTTCAGCGCGGGGCGCTGGCGCAGCACGTCCTTCAGCAGCCCCAGCAGCACATCGGTGGGCACTGTCCGCTCCTGCGCCTCATCCAGCACCACCACCCCATACTGCCGCAGCAGTGGGTCCGACGTCATCTCCCGCAGCAGCATCTCGTCTGAGCAGTACCTGCCGCAGCCCAGCCCTGTCAGCGTGGGGCGGCCACGGGGACCCCTGGCACCACGGGCTGCACCCCTGTGGGCATCCCCGCACACAGCCCCGGGGGAGCATGCCTCGCCCCTTCCCCAGCGGCAGGAGCCCCCACCGCAGCCCTGGGAGGGCCTGGGCAGCCAGCAGCCCACTTCATCGCTCCCCACAACGAGGCCAGGCTGGATTAAGAGATTACGCTGCCGCTGGGGAGCTCAGAGGGATTAGAGTGCAGTGCGACGGGCGCTCTCGGCACAGGCAGCCCACGGGGGCCCCCCCGTCCCCGTACCTGAGGATGGTCTCGGTGGTGCAGCAGTCCTCGTGCGGGACGCAGTAGCCGACCTCGTGGCCCAGGTTCAGGTCCATCTCGTCTGCCACGCGCAGGGAGAGGCTGAGGGCGGCCAGGCTGTGGGGCTGGGTGCAGGCCACCAGGCCGTGGGCGAACTGCAGGGAGAGGGCGTACTCCGTGCACCACTGCGGGATCTGCAGGGCCAGAACGCCGGTCAGGGCCTGGGGACAGCGTGGCCCCAGCCAGAAGCGCCGGGACGATCCCCTCTCCATCATGGAGCAGTGCCCGCTGTGCCCCCCCAGAAGGGCAGAGGGACCCTCCCCACAGCAGGCCCCAGAGATCCAGCTATAGGACCTCCCGGGCCAGAGGCCATACAGAAGCACTCGACAGCCCAGGCGGGACCTTCCCTCCCCGGTACCATCACTTCTGAGCCCCAGCAACCTGTGACACGAGCCCCACAGCCTCATCGCCCCATGCCTGCAGCTTTCTGCCTCACCATGGGACACCACGGCCCCGGCTCTTGCATTAGGGACATGGGACAACAGTCCTCTCTGCCTCCACCTCCCCAGGAAAAATGGGGCTGGGGGGGTACGTGCTGTGCTGCCTTCACCAGAGCTGCCAGCTCAGAGCAGTGACTCCAGGTCACGCCTGCCAGGGCTTGAGAGGCATTTGGACAATGCCCTTAATAACGTGCTTTAATTTTCGGTCAGCCCTGGAGCGGTGAGGCAGTTGGACTAGGCGGTGGCTGCAGGTCCCTTCCGGCTGGTGCCATCCTGCTCTATTCTAACCGGCCCCCTATTCCTCTCCAGGGAAGGCTGGGCAGGTCCCCGGTCAGGTTCAGCACAGAGCAGTGGTCACTGGCTAGGTCCACGAGACCCAGACCTTGCAGCAGCTGCAAGCCCGGGGCAGGGGCTCGAGTGTCCTTGCACGGGGCCAGAGGGATCACACACTACCCCAGGAAACCCCATGGTGAGAGATGGGGAAGTGCGTGCCAGGGAGCAGCCGCTGCCCAAGCCCTCAGCCAGGCGGCACAGGACGGTCCCGGGGCTGTGTGGATGTCCTTTGGGCACTGGGGACCAGAAATCTGCTGTTTAACTGCTCCCAACACACCTGCCCGCCTCGCTCACTCCTCCCGTGCCGTGTGCCTCCCACAAGCAGGTGCCTGCACCCCTGTGTCTGCCCAGCACCTGGGGTCACAGACAGGCAGAGTCCTGCCCAGGGGCTGCCTCCAGAGAGCCCAGCTCACAGCCGGGCAGGAGCACACGGGTCATCCACACACCCGGCAGTGACTGTGGGCGGGCGTGCAGCCTGCCCTGTTCCTCCACCTGGCCCCACAACTGCCCCACGGACTGGCTGTGCTCGGCCGTGTCTCCGTGCATGGCTCTGCACCCTCCCTTCTGCCACCTCGCTGCCTGCAAAGACCGTCGAGGGCGGCGGCACAGGGCGCAGACAGCCCTCGGCCACGACAGCAGTGAAGGGACCCGGCTTGTGCATTGGCTCTTCCCACTTTGGGTGGAAACACTGCGTTTGAGGGGTGCTGGTGCACCAACGTGCAGGATCAGATACTCCACGTGGATCGAGTCACTTCCCCTGGTCTGCTGAGGGCACGGTGGTCCCAGAGCCCCGCAGGGATTGTAGGCAGGGTGCCTGCACCCAAAAGCAGCCCGGCCCTGGGGCCAGACCAGGCCAGGGCCCGCACAAGGGCTTTGTTCCCCAAATCCAGCACCCCACAGGTCAGCCTGTGCCACGGGCTGAAGCCAGGCCCATGCTGCAGCAGGGTCACGCCCAAGGGAGGTGGTTTCGGCAAGCGGCCCCAAGCCCACTGCCAACACCCTGATAGCCCCAGAGGCCGGCAGCTGCCACGTGGTGACCCAGCCTGCATCCGGCCCTGCAGAGGCCACGGCTGCCCCCGCAGCTTCCAGGTGATCCCTCCCCTGGTCAAAGTCTGCGTGACGATGTCTCCGGGTGCCGCGGCAGGGGCTGTCAGACGGGACCAGCTCCCCAGGGTGGGCAGGCGGGATCCTGGCACCCCGGACCTGCCACTGTCCAGCCTGCCAACCCACACCCACCGCCGCCCCGTGCACCCGGGCCCAGGTCTGGGCAGGGGCCGTTTCCCACTCCCTGCGCCGCCTCCTGCGCCTGCCCGACGCCCTGCGCCGCTGCTGCAGCCACTCCCGGGACGGCCGTGGCAGCACTTCCCAGCTTGTGCTGAGGCTTTGCCCGGGGCCCCAGCGCATGCCCCGGCACATCCTGGCGTGCGACTGCCTGGCTCTGCACTAGCCCTGCCCCACGCCGGGCTCACTCCAGTGGCACGCTCCCAGGTACCGCAGTGGAGCTGAAGCCCTGCGGGGCCTATTGCCCCCTCTGTCCCCCCGACAAGCTCAGACGCTGCCGTGGGGTCAGGGAGCTGCTGTCCAGCCACAGTCCCGTCTCGGTGCCTTCTGCCTGCAGACCCACAGCCGCCCGGGCTCCCACCTCCCCACTCCACCACGGCCCAGGGCCTGCCAGCACACGGCAAATGCGCGGTAAAGCCGTGCAGGGGGCTGCCGGGAGGGGAGCGTGCGGGGCCTGCCTGCGCTGCTCTGGCAGGGGCGAGGGCGGCAGCTCCCCCGTGCCACGGGGCCTGTGCCTCGCCCGCC
>NW_008795698.1:226693-227318 GCF_000699145.1 Aptenodytes forsteri | reverse complement strand
GGTGCCTGTGCCTCGGCGGCACGGCAGTAGGATCTGCGTGCAGGCCCCGAGGCAGGACCCAGCTGCTGCCGACAGCGGTGCCGCAGGTGCTTTGAGCAGGAGGGATGGGACCCTCAGCTGGGAGTCCAGCGGGCACGGGGAGAAACTGTCGGCAGAGCAATCGGTACCACAGCCCTGTGCCGGGCTCCCAGGCAGCAGCATGGCCCTGCCCAGGCGTGCGCAGCCCCCAGTGGGGCCGGCCGCTCCCAGCTGCCCTGACACGGCCCCCCCATTCACCTGGGTGCTCTTGCCAGTGCCGGGGGGCCCAGACACCAGGACGATGCCGCTGTTGCCTTCCAGGTGCTCCATGAAGCTGTACTTGGTGGTCCAGACGGGCAGCTCCCGGCGCTGCCGCAGGAGCTCGTAGTAGCGGGAGGAGAAGGGCAGCCCGTCGTAGGGGTTCACCTCCAGATCGCCATCGCAGCCCAGGGATGGGTCGTCATCCTCCTCCTCCTCCTCCAGTGTGGAGCCAGGGCCACTCTGCCGGGGCGGGGAGCCAGGGGCCCCGCAGCCGGCCATGGCGGGGACGCTGGCACCGGTGCTGCAAGGGCAGGCAGGAGATAGAGTGGGACCCACCAGGCCACAG
>NW_008795698.1:226280-226503 GCF_000699145.1 Aptenodytes forsteri | reverse complement strand
CCCCCGTGCCCACGTCCCTGGCAGCAGCCTTGTGCAGCCAACCGTACCGTCCCGCTAGGGTGGGGGGACCTGCGGGGCACAGGGGACAGGGACAGGGACAGGCAGGAGGGCGTGGGCAGAGAGGGGCAGGGACAGGCAAAGGGGGGTGACACGGCCTGGGCGTGGGGAGCAGGGACAGGCAGGGGACCGGGCTGGGGTGTGGGGGGCCGGGGGCAGGCAGGGA
>NW_008795698.1:223140-225186 GCF_000699145.1 Aptenodytes forsteri | reverse complement strand
CGCAGCTCCGAGAGAGACCCGCCGTCCCCGGCCTGGCACACAGCTCCGAGAGAGACCCGCCATCCCCGGCCTGGCACACAGCTCCGAGAGAGACCCGCCATCCCCGGCCTGGCACACAGCTCCGAGAGAGACCCGCCATCCCCGGCCTGGCACACAGCTCCGAGAGAGACCCGCCATCCCCAGCCTGGCACACAGCTCCAAGAGAGACCCGCCGTCCCTGGCCCCTGCCTTGGCGTGCCTGTGCCACACTGTGCCATGGGGACGGCTGTCTGACCCAGCCTCGGCCACCCTTGAGCCGTGGGCCCTGGTGTGGGCAGGTCCGTGCTGGCGTGGCGATGGCAGGGCAGCTGGCTGCACATCCTGACCTTTGCCGCCGAGGGATGGCGGCTGCTGCGGCTCCCGCCCTCGCACCTCAGCCCCGGGTGTCAGCTCTCCTGCATCGAAGGTCTGTGCTGCAGGCTTCAGTGCTGGCACAGCCCCACGGCAAGCGCCCACAGGCTGTGGCGTGCTGCCCCAATGTGCTCTGCAGGCATTGCCACCCCGGGCAGGGACCTGGCCGTGCCACCACCTGGGAGCAGACGCCCAGGCAGAGGGGAGGACGCTGGCGGAGGGGTGATGATCCTGGGTTATCCCCTCCAGCTCTCTGGGCAGAGGCCACATTCGCAGCCCCTGTGCTCAGGGGCCCTTAAACCCTCCTGGCCACCTCCTTGCTCCCGGGTTCCCCTGTATGCCCATCTCCCCTCACCCAGTTCTGGTAGCTCACCCAAACCTGCTCGAGCTCCCTTTCCCGTGGGGCTCCCCGTCCCCTCCATCATCTTTTCCACAGGCTGAAGGCTCTGTGAGGGCTGCCTGGAGCGGGCTTTGGGTCAGGGGTGTCTGCCATGGGGCCAGGGGCGACCCGTGGGATGGGGGAGCTGCACCCAGGAGTGACCCCGGTGCAGGCTCAGGCTGGTGGGGGCCTGCAAGGCGGGGCGCAGGCAGCACAGGGAAGGAGCCTGGCGCTGCCTCGAAGGGGCCAGTGGAGAAGTGGTTCAAACTGCGAGAGCGGCAGCCCGGCTGCGGGAGCCCTGCCTGGGCTGGCCAGGAGCAGGTCTCGGGGGGAACGGGGGGTCCCAGGGCAGCATGGCCATATGGGGAGGGAGCCTGGCCCGGGCTGGGGCTCCTCTGCCCAGCGCCGGCTCGGGGCTGAGCAGAGCCAGGGGACGAGCATCCAGTCCCCGTGGACCCACAGGTGCCGGACAGCCAGGGTTTGCAGCAGGCGGGAGGAAGGAAGTGGTTGATGCTGAACCGTTGCTTTGCTGACCGTCCTGGTGCCGCAGGGAGCAGAGGGCTGGGCACGGGCCCGCAGAGCCCCAGGCATGGCCGTGTACTGTGTCGGCATTCGTGGCCGAGCCTCATGCACTGAGGGATGGGGACGGGCCAGCCCTGGCCAGGGAGGCAGAGGCCTTGACCCAGCAGTGCTGGTCTGGAGTGGCGCGGCTGGCCTGAGCGCATGGTTCCCTGCGTCTCCCTGTGCCATGGGGCAGCCAGTGCTGCCCTTGCTCCGTGCCCCGGGCTCCAGCCCCGTGTCCCACTGACTGCCAGGCTCTGGCGGTGGTGCTCAGCAGGAGTGGCTCGCGGTGCTGCAGCATTGCCCGGGGCGACCAGCCCCATCACGCCCCATGGGCAGGGCCAGTGACCCACCCGAGCCTGGGCCCCCGGGTGGGTGGCGTGGTGGGGTCCCAGGGGCTCCATCCCCACCACCCCTGCCCCGATGCGTGGAGGGGCTCAGGGCGGTCGGGTGGGTCCTGGCAGCGCCCAGCTGTGCGTTGAGGAAGCGGAGGTTTGCACAAGCCGGTGAGATACACGTGACCTGGGGAGCGCGGCAGGAGGAACCAGCAGCTGTCCCACACAGGGCCCCGGTCCCCGCGGCACAGCCGGCCATGGCCCCGTGGCTGCCCACCAAGGAGGAGAAGTATGGCGTGGGTGAGTGTAGGCTTCGGGGCTGGACGAGCGCCAGGCCCTGCTGGGCTCCCCGGCTCGCCGGAGGGGTGCAGGGCTGGCGGG
>NW_008795698.1:221845-222637 GCF_000699145.1 Aptenodytes forsteri | reverse complement strand
CCGGGGTGTCGCTGCCGGTACCCCCCGGCTGTGGTGGCCCCGTGGCAGTGGGCTGTAGAGAGGCAGGTGATGGCGGCTGGGCGATGGTGTGGGGCTGCAGGGTCTGCAGGGTGAACGGCGCCAGTGGTGCCGGGCTGGGTGGGACTGGCAGCCATGCTCAGCAGTGCAAGGTGGGGGCCGGGTCCCTGCGATGCCAGCGCTGGGTGGGCCGGTGGGTTGGCGGGGGGCTGCAGGGCTGGTGATGGGGTGGCCCATGGGATGGGGGCTGAGCAGGGCAGGTGTCAGTGGGACCTGCACACCCAGAGGCTGAGCATGGCTGATGCTGGGTGGGGATGGGGAGCTGTGGGGCTGAGCAGGGCTGGGGGCAGAGCACTGGGGCAGGGGGCTTGGCACAGGATCTGGACCTCCCCTCTGAGCTAGGGGTCTAGGCTCAGCCTGGCTGTTGAAGTGTGGAACCCTCCACCCAAGGGGTGGTTAGCTTGTTAACAGGGATCGTTAGCTCATGTATGACCTGCTCGCAGGGAGGTGCCTGGGGAGCTCAGAGCCACCCCTACAATTTGCCCCTGATCCTGGCTGGGGCTTTGCTCCCAGCCTCTGTGTCGGTTACAGCAAAGCCCTGGGCAGTCCCGTTCCCGGCACCACCCCCCAGCTCAGGGTCCCCACGCTGACCCCAGCCCCCATGCGAGCACACGCTCCCCGTGCCCCACGCTGGCCTTCGCAGCCTTGCACCTCTTCCCGTTTCTGGCTGGGGCTGTTTCCTGCGCCCTCCCCTTTCACTGCCGGCAGCACCCG
>NW_008795698.1:217878-219840 GCF_000699145.1 Aptenodytes forsteri | reverse complement strand
CCTCTGTGTCGGATGCAGCAAAGCCCTGGGCAGTCCCGTTCCCTGCACCACCCCCCAGCTCAGGGTCCCCACGCTGACCCCAGCCCCCATGCGAGCACACGCTCCCCGTGCCCCACGCTGGCCTTCGCAGCCTTGCACCTCTTCCCGTTTCTGGCTGGGGCTGTTTCCTGCGCCCTCCTCTTGCACTGCCGGCAGCACCCGGGTGCAAGGGCTGAGCCCCCACGGCGTCCTGGGCAGCACTGGGAGCAAGGGCTTGGTTCCTGCTTGTGCTCGGCAGGCATTAACCGTCCTGTGAGGAACCCTGCCTGGCTGGGGCCTGGGGAGGTTGGGAAGGGGCTGGAGGGGAGTGAGCCTGGACTGGGGCTGGGTGCTGGTCCAGGCTGGCTCAGGGTCCTCATGTGGAGGGCAGGGTGGCAGGAGGGGTCCTGTGGGACCTCAGGGCTCCCGGTGCCACAGGGTGTGCCGGGGCCAGCACGAGGGGTCCTGCTGAGTGGTGCGGGTCCTGGAGCATCGCAGTATGAGCTGGCCCTGGCTGGGGCTGGCAGTGGGCACAAGCAGCGTCCCAGCAGGGACCCCCTGGGTGCAGGCACGCCTGCAGAGGACTGTCCACTGGAGCAGGGTGCGGCCGGTCCTGGGGCCAAGCCAGAGCTGCCTCCACCAGACAGCTGTCACTGTCCCCAGGACCAGAAATAGCGGCAGGACTAACCGCAGCCTGGCCCGGTGCAGCCTGCGCCGCAGCAGGAAGCGTCTGGCCGCCAGCGAGCTCCTGCGCTTCCACCACCTAGCTCCTCTCCCCGCCTCGCTGCCCCCGCTGTCCCGCTCTCCCCGCTGCCCCGCTGTCCCCACCGCCTTCGCTGCCCCAATCCTCCCGCCGCCAGCTCCTGCTGTCCCCAGGTACTGACCCTGGGAGGGCAGTGCTGCTGCTCTGGGTGGGGGCTCAGCTGGTGCTTGCCTCTCCATGCTGCTTGTGGTGGGAGCGGGACCACCGGGCTTGGCACTCACTAGGGCCCATGCAGCTGGGCTGGGTGCCCGGGGTGCCGGTAGCAGGCAGCATGACGGGGAGGATGCCGCAGTGGCCGGCACTGCTCTGCCTCTGCCTCACACCGTGACCTGGCCCTGGGCCTGCTCGAGGGTCTCATGTTGTTTGTGTGCCACTGGGACCCTGCACTGTCGGGGCTGAGCGAGGCCGGCCGTGGGGCACGGTGCCCCGGGGGGGCTGTGCTGGGTAAGGGGGGGTCTGGGTGAGGGACCCCCACTCATGGCTCCCCGGCCCCTCTCCCTGCAGCTGTGTGGAACTTCCCGCGCACCAGCGAGCATCACCTCCCGCTGCAGATCGGGGAGACGGTGCACATCCTGCAGGCCTCCGAGGGTAAGGGGGTCCAGCAGCCCCGGCCAGGCCCCATGCCGTCCCCTCCCGGGGGGAGGCTGGGCTGGGTACGCAGCTGCACCCTGACACAGGGACTTCATGCACCCTCTCTTGGCTGCGCTGCCGGTGGGCACCAAGCCCTGCCCTGCCGCAGGCTGCCGGATCCCCAAGCCCGGCTGACGGCTTCCCCTTCCCTCCCCTTGCAGGCTGGTACCGCGGGTATTCGCTCAGGAACAGGGCTGCCCAGGTAGGTGAGGGGCTGCTGGGGGCCAGGGTGCAGGGGACGGTGTGGGCATGGCTGTCGGCTTGCCCTGTCCCTGCTGGGGGGACGTGTCAGGCACCTTGTGGCATTGCCAGGCTGGGACCCTCTGTGGGACCCTCGGTCCCAGGGTGGGGAGCCCCTGGCCGTGGCCCCTGGGGAGGGCTGTCTCCTGCCCAGCCTGGCCCGTGGGTGCTGATGGCTCCGGCTCTCCCAGGGCATCTTCCCGGCCTCGCTCATCCACCTGAAGAGCGTCGTGGTGGAGCGCAGGGGGTAGGTACTGGGCATGGGCACAGGTGAGTGGGCCCCATCCGCCTGCCTGGTGCGGGGGCCCGCG
>NW_008795698.1:209544-217719 GCF_000699145.1 Aptenodytes forsteri | reverse complement strand
GCCGGCAGGGGCACGTGGTGACTCTGTGCTGATGCCCACAGGCAGGGCAGATGGAGCGGTACCAGCAGGTGAAGCGGATGATGTACGAGCTGATGGAGCAGCGCTCGCAGCTGCTCTCGGGGACGCTGCCCAAGGACGAGCTCCTGCAGCTCAAGAAGGAGGTGACCGGCAAGATCGACTATGGCAACAGGTGAGAGCAGGGACGGGAGCATGGGGGGGCCGGGGCCTTTGCCCCCACCCCAGGCACAGGCTGTGTGGTGCTGAGGGACACTCGGCCCCTCTGCTGCAGTGTCCCTGATGGCCTGGCTGGCTGTCCCAGGGTGGCTGGGGACAGCAGGTGCAGCTGAGGGTGTGCAAGCCACCTAGCCAAGGGCTACCACCAGTGAGCTCTGGCTGGGGCAGGAGAGCATCAGTGGGGCAGGTGCTGCCTGGCTCTTGTCCTCTTGCCAGGGCTCTGCTGCTGGCCAGGGCCCGTTGGGATCTGTCCTGCCCCCACACCGTGCCTGCACCCCCAGACCCCATCCCAGCCCATGCCTGTGCAAGGGCAGGCGGGTCCCAGTGGGATGCACAGACCCATGTCCTGCCAGCCCAGCCGGGCACTGGGTCCTGCCTCACCCTCTCCCGGCCTCTGCAGGATCCTCGCGCTGGACCTGGTGGTGCGGGACGAGGACGAAAACATCCTGGACCCTGACAAAACCAGCATCATCAGCCTCTTCCAGGCGCACAAGAAGGCTGCGCAGACTATCACACAGCGCATCCAGGAGGAGACGGTGAGAGCCAGCGCTGGCCCCAGTATGCCGACCCCACTGTGCCGAGAGCCTGCTGCCCCACGCATGGCTGTGCCATGCCAGGGACCCTGCCGTGGGGCAGAGCAGTGGGGCTGAGCAGCCTCATGCCCCGCAGAGCCTGCAGCAGAGCGCGCTGGGCTGCAGCGCCCACCTGGCAGCTTCGCCCTCCCACAGCCTCTACCTCTGCGTGCGCAACTTCGTCTGCAACATCGGCGAGGAGGCACAGCTCTTCATGGCGCTGTATGACCCTGGCGAGCAGCGCATGATCAGGTGGGGCCCCAGCAGCGCAGGACCGGCCCTGCTGCCCGACCCCTGCCGCCGACTCGTCCGGGTGCCTGTCCCGCCACTTCCTGCAGCGTCCCCGAGTCTTGTCCTCCCTGCGCAGGGAAGCCCCTGCCCCTTCATACCCCATTGCCCACTCCTGGGCTGCCTGTCCTGCCCAGCCTGGCTGCCCGCCCAGCTCGGCATGAGCCAGCACATCTCACAGAGGGGAAAGAGGCACATCCCTTCCCGCTGCGTTTTCTCCTCCAGAGCAGGAAGGATTGTCGGCAGCGTGCAAGGTGTGCAGCCCCGTCCTGTGGGACAGCCCACGGCTCACCCTGCCCAGGGCCATGTGTGCCCGACACGGTGTGGCCCATTGTGGGTGTGCTGTGGCATGCTGCCCTGCGCTGATCTGCCCACAGCCCCATGGCAGGCAGGAGCCAGCTCAGCCCATGCTAGATCCCGGGTACTGCTGGGGCAGCGTGGCCCCATGCAAGGGACCAGCAAGCCGGTGTGCCCGGAGCACCTACGAGCTGCCTGCCCGCAGGCAGGGCTGGGTTGACAGCATCCCGCTGCTGGGGACGGCCAGGCTGGGCCAGTCTGTGTGCTGTGACTAGAGCCACTGGTTAGATGAGGGGTCTGCGTGGTGGGAACTGGCAGGGGCCAGGCACGTGAACTGGGGCCCGAGCAGCACCCTGCCCATGGCCACAGTGCTCCAGCCCACATCGTGGTGTTTGCTTGTGGGCTGCTTGCCGGCAGCCTCTGCCTGGCTGGACCCCCGCTGTGCAGGGACACGCTGAGCTCCAGCTCTGACGTCCTGGTGCCTGGCCCCTGCCGCAGGCTCCTCACCCCCTCGCCTTTCCCTCGCAGTGAGAACTATGTGATCCGCTGGGCCAGCACGGGCGTCCCCCAGGACATCGAGCTGCTCAACAACCTCAAGGCCGTCTTCACGGTGAGCGCAGACCGCTGCGGAGCAGCACTGCTGCTGCCTGCCTCTCCCCTCCTGCAGAGCTGCCTGCGCCTCCTCCCCTCCCTGCTGCCTGCAGAGGTGCCCCCCCCATTGCAACATTTCAGATGCATCCAGCACCATGTATGGGGCCCTGAGGCTCCGCCACAGCCTGCGTCCCCCTCCGAGCAGCCGAATCCCTGCTCCTTCCCACTGCTCTCTCCTTGCTGCTTGTTTCTTCTGTGCCCCCCCAGCCTGGCCAGCCCCGCGGCTCCTGCGCAGACCCCAGTCCTGGCACCAGGTTGTTGGCACCCTTGCGGCCTCCCTTCCCAGGTTTGGGGCTGCTGGGGCTGCTGTCCCGTGCCCCTGTCCCCGCTCCATCCCTCTCCTGCAGCTGGGCTCGGCAGTCCCTGGCCGCGGGCGGGAGGAGGCGCAGGCAGTGCCTGCTGACCCAGCATTTTTCCAGCTGCACCAGCAGAGCTGAGCTGACCCTCAGGATGGCCCAAGCGGAGCCGTCTCGATATGCAGATGAGCTGGGAAAATCAATGCTAATGAGCAGCATCAGCAATTCCAGTCCCCACGGCCCAGCTCCCCTGGCTCTCGCCCACCTCCGACCCCTGCCCACTGCTGGTGTTGGCCGTGTGTTCCCGTGCACTGCGGCGTGACCCTGCCCTGTGCTGCAGCCCCGCAGGAAGGTTCTCATGCAGGGGCAGCACCTGCGGGACCCGGCCCCTCCAGGGTACCTGGGGCTGGGGCACGTGGCCACCCCACCAAGCCCTACACCATGTCAGACCTGCTCCTTCCCAGGGCAGCGTGACCCCCTCGGCCGTGCTGCCTGGCCTGTGCGTGCCTCGTGGGGCCATCGGTCTCCACCAGCCCCAGCATTGTCCCCCTCACTCGGGCTTGGGGCTGCCTGGGGTGCACAGAAACCCCAGGCCCCTGGGGCAGTGGGGCTGTGTGCCCCTCCAGCCAAGCCCCTCTGCGGGGCACAGCGGCAGGGGGACTCCTCGGCCCCTGAAGGCAGAGCCGGGGCGCCAGGAGCAGGGACCTGTGGTGGCTCTGCACCCGCTGGTTCATCCTCCTGCATAGGCCCTGGTACCCCGTGGTCACCTGGCGCCAGCAGAGGCACATCCCCGCGCGGTGCTGCCAGTGCCCAGCTCACGCAGCCCCTGTCCCCCCCGCCAGGACCTGGGCAGCAAAGACCTGAAGCGGGAGAGGCTTTTCCTGGTGTGCCAGATCATCCGGGTGGGACGCATGGACCTCCGGGAGACCTACAGCCGCAAGCTCAGCACGGGCCTCCGGCGGCCCTTCGGCATCTCAGGTGAGAGTAGGGTCTGCCGTGGGTGCAGGGAGGACAGCCTCCAGCACTGTCCACGCCAACACCGCCCAGCACCCACCTCTTGGCCACTGGGCTCCATGGGGCTTGCTGGCTGTGGGGTGCAGTGGTTCGGGGCAGCAACACCCCAGGGCTGCTCCTGCCTCCGGCCAGGCAGCCCCCATCCCCACGCATGGACCCCGACCCTCACTTGCCTCTGCACAGCCGCGCTCACCCCATCCCCCCGAGCTCTCTGCCCTGTCTCCCCCACCCCAACGGGGGGGGGGCCCCCCCCAGCCGCTCCGGCAGCTGGGAAAGCCTTGGCTCCCTGCTCCTGTGACGGCTGGACCAAGTGCTTCCCCTGGCCGCCCTCGTGTCATCCCCCACGGGCTGGCCCTGCCCTACTGGGGCTGCGGCCGTGGGGCCCACGGGGATGCAATGCACCCGCCCCGGCAGAGGAGAGGGATGGGGGGGGGCAGCCATCCCTCCTTGCTGTGTGGCGTGGGGGACCCCCAGCCCGGAGGTGCCCCCCGGGAGCAGCCCTGGCCCCTCCGTGACACCTGTCCCCAGCGGAGCAGGGAGCTACCCGCCCTCTGCCTCGACCCATGGTCCTGCTCTGGGTATTAATCCCCATCAGATGAGCTTGCTAGGAAATTACTGATTTTACTTGGCTAATTAGTGTGTGCTAGGACCTCAGCCACAGAAATTACTAGGTGAATTATGAACGTATCGGTGGCTAATTGCACTCTGAGCTGAGTGTGTCCCCGGGGAGGGGCCAGATGGATTGTCCTGGTGCCCACTCTGCGGTGCCCTGTGCGTCCTGCACTAAACCCCCTGTCCGCGGGCAATGGAGAGGTTCTGGATATGGCTTATTTTGGCCAAAATCTGCCCCAGAGCTCTGAGGACACCTGTGGTGACTGTCCAGTTGGTGGCCGCACCATCTCTGCGTGCTGTTCCCAAGAGGCGCGCAGCTGCAGGGGACGCTGGGTGTGTGGTGCGAGCACCGAGCAGCCAGCTCCGCCCTGGGGCAGCTGGAGAAGCACAGGGCGAGGAGGAGAAAGCCTGAGGGGCAGGTGGCCTTCGGGCTGTGCCCCAGCACGGGACCCTTCCCTGCACTGGGGGCTGATGCTGGTGCTGCTGCAGACCCCCCCGGGAGCATTTCCCATGGGTGAGCTGTACCGGGATGCCAGGTCCCAGCCCGTGTTGGCAGCACGTCCATCCGCCACGGAGCCGTGTGGGCGTGGGGTTTCTCCCTGTTGGGAGCCCCATGCAGCTCGGTGCCGTCTGGCGCGGGGTGGCAGAGGGGTCTCAGTGGGGCACGATGACCTCCCCGTGGAGCACCAGCCGGGGCACAGCAGGGTCAGTGCTGGGGACACAGGTGAAGCGGTGGCTGCAGGACGGGACAAAACTGTCCTGGATGCTGGTCCCGGAAGGATTTGGTACGGAGGGCCCTGGCGCTGGGGGCTGGGGCCACCAGTGCCTGTGGCAGCCGCCCCACGCTGCTGCCTCTGTGCTGCTGCAGTGATGGACATCACGGACATCACCAAGGGAAAGTGCGAGAGCAACGAGGACAAGCAGCACTTCATCCCCGTGCACCTGTGAGTCCTGCGGGGCCGGGCAGCGGGCAGGGGGGCAGCGGGCAGGGGGGGCAGTGCTCCGTGGGCCTGTCTGGCACGGGGCCAGCAGCTGCAAGGGGGTAAGAGGTGCCAGGATCTAAGACAAAAGATTTTTCTGTTAAATGTGGCTTTGCAAAGGGACCATGGATCCTTGGGACATGATGTCACCAGGTCCAGGACCTCAGTGAGGTTAGAAAAGGGGTATTTCTATGGGCAGCGACGTACTCGGAGATACTGAAGCCCTGCCAGAGCTCTGCCTCCCGGCCCCTCAGGGCACACGCATGCTCAGCGTCCCAGGTCTGCTGTGGATGCCGTCCTGCACCTCCCTCTCGGCGGGCTGGAGGCCGGCAGGTTGGGGAGCCGCAGTGGGACCCGGGCTGCTGTTTGGTTTGCTGGTGGTTGGTGCCTGGCTGCGGGGAGCAGCCGCACAGGGTTCCCCATGTGCGCCCAGTGGGGAGCTCCTCCGAATCGCCCCGCTCTGGTGTTTGCAGGGTGGCTGCTGACAACGATTTTCTTCACAACATGATCAGGAAAGCAGTGGAGGGGAAGGACATCAACCACAAGGGACAAGGTAGAGCCCCCCTGCCCTGCGTGCCCCCTGTGTGCCGCAGTATGTGGTGGGGGACGGCGTGAGACCCCTCCCCAGCCCATCACGCATTTCCCTGTGGCTGCTGCTTGTGCTCGGGGTCCTGGGCTGCCCCCCGGTCCCCTGCGCTGGGGCAGCCCCCCTGTGCACTCCTCGCAGGGTCTGGGGGCTCGCTCTGGTCCCTGGCTGGCCCTCGGCCCCCTCCCGCTGCCTCCCCCAGGCTCTTGCACGCTGTCACCCGTTGAAAAACCGCAGCAGCCACGGGGGTGTGAGTTTGATCCTGGGTGTGGCTGGGGCTCGCTGTGTGAATTGTCCCCGCAACTGGGATCAGAGCCATATGGGGTGACCGGGAATTGACCACCGCTGCAGAGGGGAACCAGCCTCGCTGACAGGGCTGTCCCTCCAGGAGACGTCAGGAACGACATCTACCTGACGCTGGTGCAGGGCGATTTGACAAAGCAGGGTTCTGGGTGTCCCTGAAGATGCTGTGGGGAGACTTGAGCCAAGCGCGGAAGGACCATCCCCACCTCGTGGACCGCAGCACGGTGGTGGCACGCAAGCTGGGCTATCCAGAGGTCATCATGCCAGGCAAGCAGGGTGGCTGGTTGGACTGTCTCTGGGAGTCCCAGTGTGGGGTTACGGGGTGTCCCGCTGCAGAGGGGACCCAGCCTCGCTGACAGGGCTGTCCCCCCAGGAGACGTCAGGAACGACATCTACCTGACGCTGGTGCAGGGCGAGTTTGACAAAGGGAACAAGAAGACGCAGAAGAACGTGGAGGTGACAGTGTGCGTCTGCGACGAGTCGGGCAGCGTGGTGCAGGTACGGCAGGTGCTGGATCAGCCCTGGGGTGAGGGACTGTCCCCCACATCACCCCACCTCGGGCAGAGGGAGCAGCTCCGTAGCACGCCGATGCCAGTGTTGGTGCCAGCACGAACCAGCTGGAATAGCCTCTTTGGCTACTGGAGCCCTTGAATCTGCCCTTTAGAATAAAGATCTGGGAAAGTGGTGGGAAAGGATAGAGAGAAAATTGTCCTCCCTTGGGGACAGCCAGAACCCCTGGCCACCCCCAGAGGCCCCCGGGCATGGGGTGTCCCAGCTTTCCATCCCTGGGAGAGGCAGGAGGGGGAAGGAGCTAGGAGGTTGCCAGGAGGGCGGGGCGAGACTCAGACCCAGTTCCCCCTGCCCCAGGACTGGCTGTTGCCTTGTTTCTCTCTCTCCAGGGTGTTTGCTTTCATTTCAAACGCAATTCTCACCTGGCCCCCGAGGAACAGTCTGTGAATTGCTGAGGGTCCCGCTGGGCTGGTCCGGGAGCACAGCCCCCACCTCCTTCTCTGTCCCCGATAATGCCCTTCCCACAGGGCAATGGAAGCCAAGCCATGACCGTGCCCCGGGGGGCCGTGTGTCCCTTGCTGGCTCCCTTTAGAGGTTGCACCAGGCCTGGTGGAGGTGGAGGGGACGGGGATGGGGATGGGGAAGCTTTTTGCTGCCCCTCTGAGGCTGGCTGGGAAGGGACAGTTGGAAAGATGTCCCCGTGCCGGCTGGGTTGCTGTAAAGGGGCACCTGTGCTGGGGGCGCTCGGGTGGGGGCTGCCGTGGTGTTGGCATGGGAGAGTGGCTTGGGGGGCTGGTCCAGGTTAGCAGGGGATGCAAAATTCTTCAGCCCTTTGAGTTTATTCGATCTGGCCATGAAGCGTCTCTTCTGCTGCTGCCTTCTCTGCAGAATGTGATTTACCACGGCGTGGGAGACAAGCCGGCGAGCGAGTACCGCTCTGTGGTCTACTACCAGCAGCGGCACCAGCGGTGGATGGAGACAGTGAAGGTCTGTACCAGCCTTGGGGCGCAGGGACTGAGGTGGGACTGGGGCTGCAACCCCTTGCTCCTCCCATGCAGCAGGACTGAGCTGCTGGAGGGGACTCCCCATCAGGGCTGGCTTTTCAGGGGGCAAAGTCCGGAGGATGCGAGGTGCTGCTGGTGTCATGGCTCAACCCCTGGATGGAGAACCAGGGAGACCTGCAGCAGGGAGGCGATGTCTGCCGCCCCTGCCGACAAGCAGTGCTGGGGCAGGGGCTCCGGGTACGCTGCATTGCCAGCGGTGCTCCTGCATCGCTCCTGCCTCTCCCCGCGGGCTCATGGACGTACACCACTGGCCCTTCACAGACACCTGTGTCTCCAGTTCAGCCTTATTAATTGAAAGGAAAGCACGTGGGTTTGGATTTAAGCAACTGACAGTTCAGCACAGCCTTTGCCCAAGCACAGGGGTTCTCGGCTAGCCAGGTCACTCAGCCCGCGCCCTCCTGTCCTCATGCAGGCACATGTTCTCTCTCTCAGATTGCTGTTCCCATTGAAGATGTCCACAAGACCCACCTGAGATTCACCTTCCGGCATCGCTCCTCCAGTGACTGTAAGTATCTCCTTTCTTCAGATCTTTCTCTGCTAACTTTCCTAGCAAGGGCTGCAATGGAGGTGGGCTGTCTACAGCTCAGGGGCTGCAGGAACAGGAGGGCCCCACGAGTGGCCCTTGTCTCGCACCGTGTGGGGATACATCAGGGACGCTGGATTCACGTGTTGGAGGAAGGAAGCTGTCCCCCCTGTTCTGCTCTGTACCTGCTGCCCGTGGTGAGGCAGCAGACCTCTGGGAAAGCTGCCCCTCTTTCAGGCAGCCCC
>NW_008795698.1:203356-209321 GCF_000699145.1 Aptenodytes forsteri | reverse complement strand
GCTGGAGGAACAGGGGGGCCCCACGAGTGGCCCTTTTCTCGCACCGTGTGGGGATACATCAGGGACGCTGGATTCACGTGTTGGAGGAAGGAAGCTGTCCCCCCTGTTCTGCTCTGTACCTGCTGCCCGTGGTGAGGCAGCAGACCTCTGGGAAACGGCTGCCTCTTGCAGACAGCCGCTCCCTGGGTGCCTGCGCTTGGCTCTCCGGAGCACCCACTCCACATCCCGTGGCTTTTGGCTGCAGCAGGGCCGTGGGCTGCGGCATGTGGCCAGGAGGATGGGCTGCTCCCAGAGCAGGACTGCTGTGGTCAGTGCCTTCACAGAGCTGAAAACCATACATGATGAGACACGGTGCAGCACATCCTGCAACTGCGGGGACCTTCCCCAGGGCCACTGCAGAGACCTGCAGCTGAGGCTGCTGTTCGGCAGTCTCATCCTGTGCAAGCCAAACCCTACCTGCCCCAAACCCTGCCTGCCCCAAGCCTGTCTTGTTCCCGCAGAGGCAGCTCTCTGATGGCTGCCTGCCCGGGCAGCACACGTGGGCGGCCGGCAGCTCCTCTGGCCATGCATCGGCTCATCACTGCGTCTCTCCCCTCTCTCCCCCTCCAAGGTTCCCAAACAGCTGCAGCAACCACTTCTCCTGAGTGCCCCGGGGGTCTCGCTGTGTGTGGGCACAGCCTGTGGGCTCTGGGCTCCAGGAAAAGAAACATGATTTCCCCGGCAGCCCCCTCCCCGACCCGCTCCGGCTGCTGGGAAAGGGCAATCTTTCCCTGCCCACGCGGTGTGTCCTCGGGTTTCTCCTGAGCCGGCTTCACTTCGCCCTGTGTTTGTCTCTCCCAGCCAAAGACAAAAGTGAGCGGATTTTCTCCATGGCCTTTGTGAAGCTGATGCGACCGGACGGCACCACGCTGCGTGATGGGGAGCATGACCTGGTTCTGTACAAGGTATGGGGGGGCCAGGCAAACCCCCCTCGAAGCGGGGAGGCTGCAGGATGGCAGCTCTCCTGGTGCACAGGGCTGGGGTCCCAGTCCCTGCCGGAGCTGCCGCACTGGTGCACGTACCCAAAGTCCCCTGGAGGGTTTCCAGTCCCTCCCTCCCGTCCTTTCTGTCCTTGATGGTGGGCTCCTGCCCACGGCTCCCTGCACATGGCGTCTCTAATCTCCACGCTGTTCCTTTGCGAATGACAAGTTTTGTTTAGAAAATGGGAACTTAAATTTATCTGACTTGGGAGGGAACGTCCCCATGAAGATACTTGCTGCACTTTACCTGATTTCACCAGGGTTTGTCTGCCTAAAACTGCTTGGTTTTTCTTCTGAGAGAGCAGAGAGAGAACGCAAGGAGGGAAAATTCACTGTTCATTTGGAAAAAATGCAGTCAGCTCTGACGCCAGAGCGTGAAAGACCCCATGAACGTGCTGCTCCCCCCTTGCCTTGGTGTCCCCCTCTCCCACACTGTGGCTGGCTGCAGCCAGGGGACTGGGAGGTACGAGCTGGTCCCTGCTGCAAGGGTGAGCTCAGGACTCTTCCTCTGTGTGTTGGCACTGCTTTAGCGTTCCTCACCGGCAATGAAGCTCCAGCCTCCCCAGGAGGTGACCTTCCCACCTCAGCCCCTTTGCTGCTCTGGTATTTAACTGAAGTTTTCTCTAATTTTCCCTGCTGTTCCTGGAGATGTGACCAGTTACTCGATGTAGACCCATCTCCCTTCCCAAGTCCCGCATCTTTTTGGGATGAGCAGATCTGTCTCCTGCCTGCTGTGGCAGCTGTGCAGCTGGCCTCAGCTAATGCTTCCCATGAGCTTGATGGAGGAGTTCCTCCTCTTCATCACTGTGTTTCCCTCTTAGCACCCCGATACTGCTTCTGCAGCTACATAATGTCCCGGCAGCAGAGGTGCCCCAGCAGATGGGCTGCTGCCAGCACACTGCTGTGCTCACCGTCATCCCAATGTGCTGTGGGTCTGATGCGGTGTCACCCCGGTGCGCTCCTGCCCCGCGCTCACATAGCTGCCCCGCTGGGGGCTGAGCCACCCACGTGCCCCTGCAGGTCTCTGCTGTCCATCTGTCCATCCACACCGGGGCTGCCCCATCCACCTCCCGCCCCGAGGCAGGACCAGTCCTCCCCGAGCCGTCCTTGCTCCGGCATGCTTCTGCTGACGGGATGGGCTTGCCCCCACCCACCGGGCCGGTCTGTCCCAGCGCCGCGCTGCCGTTTCTACCGCTCTTGTGATGCCCGACCTCGCTCCTGCAGCGAGCCCACGTGCCCTGCCCTGCCCAGCCTGGGGACGGGGACAGAGCCACGCTTTTCTTCCCCAGCAGCTCCTATGCTGTCCTGGTTTTGGCTGGGATAGAGTTAATTTTCTTCCTATAACAGTTTGAAATTGTTATCGTGTCCCTCCTCCCTGTTCTTTTTGGGCAAAACACTCAAATTCTTTAAATGCTGCCATGGCCTGCAGAGCTGCAGACACTGTCCCTGGCTCTCCGGGGGACTGTCCCCTCCGCAGCCCGCACAGTGGGGGGAGCACCGAGCGCCTTCGGGACTTGCCGGTGCCAGCTGGGGCAGCGAGATCAAACCCTGCGCACCTCTCTCCTGGATGCATTTTCTCCTTAAAGGATTGTTGCTGCCCTCGCTGAACCATCGCGTTCACCAGCATCCTCCACCCCTGAGCAAGTGAAAGCCGGCATGCTCTGCTTCGTCTTCTCCCCAGCTGACTCCTGCTCTTCCCAGCAAACACCGGGGCTTGATTCTGGGAGTCAGAAGCTATTTCATCTTTCTATTTTTGTTTGCCAGAGGAATGTGAATTATAGGCTTTTAGCTCCTCGGACCTCTTGATCTCATGCTGGTCGAGAAACATCTGAAATTAAGCCAGTTTACCCCATGAGGGCTTAGTTGCCCTCAGAAGAAGTGCAGTGCCTCCTGCAAGTCAGCTGGCCACTGTGGGTACGCTCAGTGGAGAGAAAAGCCAACAACAAACAATTTTGTGATCTTCAGCAGGAAGAATTTTATTGTGCAAGGTTGCAGGCAAGGAAGGATAAATGCCAAGCCATAAGCAAGCGCTGGTGAGCTCGGGGCAGCACGGCCATGGTCCATTGTCATGTGTCCGGCTGTCTCTGGACATCCACCATGTCCCAGTCTTGCAAACGAGCACAGAAGGATCATTTCGAAAGTCACCCCAGTGAGTCCTAGATGTAACGTCGTCTTAATTCTTCAACTTAAGAGTAGGGACACAAAGAAATAGGCTGTTTTGCCACTGTGGAGAGAGACCCCAGCGTGCCCACGCGGGCAGGAAACATCCCGTTGGGCTGACGACGGTGACGCTGCGGGACCACGCCAGCTGCCTGGTCAGTGTCCTGCTGCGTGTCCATCCCCGCAGCGGTGCTCCAGCACATGTTTCATTCCCGGCACGCTGCTGCCTGGCCCCAGGCTCCTCCATGTCACTGGCCTCCCCACGTGCTTTTCCTCCTGCCAGTTCTTGTGTCTTCCCTGAGTGGCACTGGCCAGGATTTGGCGTCTCTCCCGGTCGGTTGTCCCAGCTGAGCACAGGTCCCCACGGAGCCCCGCAGGGAACAGCTTTGTTGGATGCTCTGTTGAAATTAATGTCAGGCAAGCCCGCTGCACTGCCTGCACAGGGCTCTGCACTGCAGGCAGTGATTCCCCTGGGCCAGGTCCCACATCCCAGTGACTCCCACGAGCCAGAGGCTACCAAACCATAAGGATGCCATTAGGTGGGAGCCACTGTTACCTGTGCGTGGCTCTGCTGACCTCCTTGCTCTGCCCCATTCTGCACGGCAAAGTCCCCCGGACAGGGGACTTGAAGTGGGGTCAAAACCGAGCCCATGGGCCAGCCCTGTCCCATGGGGCTCCCGTGGGGCTGCGCTGCCTGGTGTGAGCCGTGCTCTGCCTTGCAGGGCGACAGCAGGAAGCTGGAGGACGCCGATGCGTACCTGACCCTGCCCTCCGTGAGGAACCTGTCGGAGCCGAAGCTCCTCTCCGGCTCCTCCTTCCGTGTGAGCGGGGGCGCGTCGGGCTTAACCATGTCAGCCCGGGACAGCTTCCAAATCTCGACGCTCGTCTGTTCCACGAAGCTGACTCAGAATGGTGAGTCCTGGCTCTCCATGGGGGTGGCGGCGGGGCTGTGCCCCGACCCCACCGGTGCATTTCCACCCGCTGGACCATTCTTCTCCCAGTGGCCAGCCCTCCAGCTGCTGCCTGCCGGCACATCCCACATCCCAGCTGCTGTGGCAGCACTGGGAGGCTGTGCCGGGGAGGGGGGAAGGCTGGGCTCTGCCCACCAGAGTGGAGACATTTGTCCTCAGGCCAGGGAACAGGACCTGACCTGCCCTCCTTCCTAAACCCATGCAGTAAATACAGCTTGTACCCATCTGTCCTGGGGCCTGGCTGGGCAAGGAATGGCTGTCATTCCCTCACGAGGGCACAAAGCTGCAGGCGGATGAGTGATTTACTGCCCCACGTGAGAAGGTGAGAGTGGGGGGGCTGTGCAGGGCCCCAGGGCAGCTCGGCTGCTGCCCGTGCTGAGGTGCTGTGCCGGCACTGGTCCCCTCCGGCACAGTGCAGCCAGACTGGGGCTCACTCCCATCACAAACAGCACTGAGACGGCATGCTGAAAATGCAGGGAGAGCAGGAATGGTGAGTGCTGAATGAGCGTTTTGACGTAGTCAGAACGGCCAAGGCTACCGGCTGTTCCCGGGGCGGGTGCAGGCCGGCGGGGCAGCATGGTCCTGGGGGCTTTGGGGCGCTGCCGTCCCCTGGAGAGGAGTGGCAGTGAGCAGGAACGCCTGCGGCTGGGATGGTGCTGCCCTGCCTGCCGCCCCGTCAGTCCAGGTTCGCTGTCCTTGCCCCGTGGCACCGCTGCTGCAGCACCCTGCACCATGCTGCCCTGGCGCCTGCACTGCTCGGATGGGATGTGGTTTGCTGCAAGCTCTGTTTGCATATCGCTGGGTCGATAGCTCCGGGCTGTAACTCAGAGAGTTTCTCGTTTTGTTCTCTTCTTTATTAAGGTTGTCTTTTGGCTTATCTGTCTCCTGAGCCATCCTGAGTTAGCAGCAGATAGTTTTCCAAGGCAGGGGAATGAGAACAAACAATAACAGGCTGCGTGTTTCCAGGCGCTCTCCCACCTTGGGGGTGCGGAGCCACTGCCAGCGGCTGTGGGTAGTTAGCAGTTTCTTGGCTGGTGCACACCCTTGCAGATGGTAATTAATCTGCTCTTGCCCCCCGGGGGGCTGAGCCGCTGCCTCCGATCTGGGAGCTGAAGCGAGCTGCTGAGCATTGCTGTCGAGGGCTCCGTGACCTTCCTTGGGCCCTTCAAAATCAGGGTGGGAATTGGGAGTCCTTGTTTTTAAACCCTGTCCTCTGTTAGCTAGCGTGGGCTTCCAGCCCTGGGGTGCTTTGCGCAGTTCACTGCAGGGCAGCCAAGAGCCAATACAATCCCATCTGTATTTGTAGATGGGATTTTGCCTTGTACAGAATGTTTTGGGAGGTGGCAGAACAAAGAGGTGTCGGCAACCTTGAGTGAGCGCTGGCAGTTACCAAACTGCTTCCCATGCCCCTCTGAAGCGAGCGGGGAGAGCGGGGCTGGCAGCGAGCAGCCGGGCACTGGCCCTGCGGGGAGGTAGGGCTGATGGGGCCACGCCGTCCGAGTGCCCTCACAGGCGTTCAGCTCGGGGTAAGCGCGGCGTGCGCACCTCTGCCTTAATGGGGACAAGCAGCCCGGCCGTTTGCCAGGTCTAACGGCACTGTGCTGTGTGGTGGTGCCGGGCTGCTACCACGTTTTCAGCGTGTGTCTGCGTCGCTACAGAAAGCCCCGCAGCAGCCACAGCAGCCACCTGTCCCTCAGGGCGGGCAACACGAATGCCTGGAGGTATGCCGGCTGAACGTGAGCCGTCAGTGTGCCCAGGCGGCCAAGAAGGCCAAGGGCATCCTGGCCTGTATCAGAAATAGTGTGGCCAGCAGGA
>NW_008795698.1:195514-203045 GCF_000699145.1 Aptenodytes forsteri | reverse complement strand
TAAACATTGGAAGAGGCTGCCCAGGGAAGTGGTGGAGTCCCCATCCCTGGAGGTATTTAAAAGATGAGTAGATGAGGCGCTTAGGGACATGGTTTAGTGGGTGGTGGTGTTGGGTCGATGGTTGGACTCGATAATCTTAGAGGTCTTTTCCAACCTCAGTGATTCTATGATTCTAGGTAATGTCTCCAACTGCCTGGAGAGTTAAGTGCTGCAGGGGAGCACTGGTGGCCAGCAGGCCCCGCACTTGGGAGGCGAATGGCAGTGGTGCTTGGACAGGGGAAGAGCGCGCAGGAAAGCCGGGTTCCCTCCTGTCCGGCAGTGCCGCCTCTGCAAGGCCAACGGATGGAAACGCTTCGTCCTGCTTTTGCTGAAGTGCAATGATGCAGCTGGGGAAACCGCAGCCCTGGTGCGGGGCTCGGGGGCCGCAGCCTCGTGGCTTGGGGGACGCAGCGCGCGGTGACTCATCGCTGCCGTGCTGACGGGATCTCGGGCCGCTGCAGTTCAGTGCAAGCAGGGCTCAGGGCCATTGCTGTTCAGTTAATTCCCTTCCTGCAGCACAATTACAGCTTCCACCATAACAACCTTTTATTTAGCCGAGTTTTATGCTTTTATGGTACTGAAGTCAGGAAGCTTTCTGTGCTGAGCAGCAGTTGCACAGGGAGTTGGAGGTCGGCAGGGTCCTGACTGCTCCTGGCAGTGCTGTGCTGATCACCAGCTGGTGCGGTGCCGAGGCTGTGCTCTGCATGTGCCGCGGCCGCTCCCTGGGAGCAGCGCTGGCAGGTCGGCACACGGCCCCGTGCACATCTGACCAGCAGCGGTCAGCTCTGCTTGGCACAGGAGAGGAGCTGCGGAGTGGCTGCCGTGGGTGGGCAGCGTGGCTGGGAGCACGGGGCAGGCACCTGGGATGGGTGTCGGGGAGTCGCAAGGGGCGCGGGGGCTCTTGCCGGGTCCCAGCTCCAGCATGGTCCAGCCAGTGGAGGGCATGAGTGGTGGGAGGATGGCGACCCACGGCCCCCCTGCCTGAGGTCCCTTCTCTGAAAGGTTCATGGGGAAGCCGCAGCTCCAGGGCTGACTCCTGCTGTTTTGGGTCTTGGTTTCTCTCCCATGGGGGTGTAAAGAGGAAGGCAGCACCTGCCTGTGCGGCCACATGACGGAGTGGCGGGAGCTCAGGCACAACGGGTGCTCGCCCTGTGCCCGCTGCGGGGCCAGCAGCGAGCAGCACTGTGTCCCCCCGGGATGGGACTTCTCCCGCTGGATGCCCTGGGCAGTGAGGGGGACGGGTCATGGGGAAGCCGCAGCTCCAGGGCTGACTCCTGCTGTTTTGGGTCTTGGTTTCTCTCCCATGGGGGTGTAAAGAGGAAGGCAGCACCTGCCTGTGCGGCCACATGACGGAGTGGCGGGAGCTCAGGCACAACGGGTGCTCGCCCTGTGCCCGCTGCGGGGCCAGCAGCGAGCAGCACTGTGTCCCCCCGGGATGGGACTTCTCCCGCTGGATGCCCTGGGCAGTGAGGGTGGGACGGGGAGCCTGGGGGGTCGGTAACGTTCGGGTCTGGCGGCAAGTGAAGCTGTGCTGACTCTCCCCTTCCTCCCACCCAGTCAACCTGCTGGGGCTGCTGAAGTGGCGCTCCAAGCCCAGCCTCCTCTCCAGGAACCTCCAAAAGCTGATGAACGTGGATGGAGGGGAGGTCATCAAGGTACAGCCGGGACCTTCCCCCTGCCGTGCCGGGATCTTCCCTCCCGCTTCCTCCCTTCCCTGCTCCTGCGCTCGTTCTCCAGCCATGTCCCCAGGCAGCTGCTCCCTGGGGGGGCAGAGGGATGTGAAAGCTCCCGGGGCGGCAGTGTCGGCACCTGGGGTTTCCTGGCAGCCTGTCTGGGTGTGCCGAGAGCAGCTGCCGGAGTTGGGGGAGCTGCCCTGGCCTGGGGCTGGACTGGGCGCACTGGGAGCATCCTGCATGGCCTCTGCCTCTTCCCTGGGGAGAGATGCTGCCTCTGCCTGCGGTGATTGCCCTGTCGGCCCCGGCAGCCCCGCTGAGGCTGCTGGGGCAAGCAGGCAGCTGGAGGGGCAGTGCCAGGCTGCCTGCCAGGGGACAGGCCGAGCCGGGGAGTCGTGTCCTGGCAAAGGGCTGGATGCCCCAGGCTGAGAAAGGCTGAAGATGGACACAGGAGCTCTGTGCCCAGGCAGGTTGCTCCCACGCTCAGAGGTGGGTCTGGGACAATGCTGGGAGTTAACACTCGAGTCCTCACAGTCCTCTTGTCTCCCCCAGTTCCTCCAGGACACGTTGGATGCCTTGTTCTCCATCATGATGGAGAATTCGGACACGGATGTCTATGACACGCTTGTCTTTGACGCCCTGGTAAGCGGGACCTGCTTCCCTGCGAGCTCTGAGTGTGGGTCTGACCCCACTGACCAGTGCGGGTGCCCAGGACGGGGTTGAGGTCATTCTGGGGCGGGTTTGAGATGGGGGTCACTGATCTGACCAGACAAGCCATGCTCAGAGCTGTGCAGTGCCTCCGGCTCCACCACAGTGCCACAGGTTAGTAGAGCCCAGCCGTCCAGGCATGGGGCAGGGCTGTGGCTCTGCAGGGACACTGCCCCTCCAGGGGACAATTCCAGCAAGATTTCAAGGTGTTTGTCCTACACCAAGACAAGAGTGACCCCAGTGACAGGACCAGGGGAGGGTTGGGGTGGCTCTCGTGGGACACTTGGGATAGATGATGGTGTGAGCTCCATGCAAACTGGCTGTGAAGAGTCCTGCGGCCGCTGTGCTTGGGGCTTGTTTTGGGCTTTTTGTGTCTTGGAGCTCTGCCCGTCCCGGCAGGCTGGGCAGGCATGCAGGGGGCTCTGGCAGCCTCAGCAGCCCCCACGAGGGGTCAATGCCGCTCTGCCTGTGGCTGTGGGCACCCGGCTGTCCCCGGGCATCCTGCTGCCCGCACTGAGCCGTGCCCACTGCCCACTCCACCCAGGTTTTCATCGTGGGGCTGGTGGCTGACAGGAAGTTCCAGCATTTCAACGCCGTCCTGGAGGCCTACATCCGCCAGCACTTCAGTGCCACGCTCGCCTACAAGTGCGTACCCGTCGGCCACGGTGTGGGGAGAGACAGGGCTGGGACGGCAGGCATGGGGAGTGATGGGGCTGTAGCCTGGGGAGCGCCCGGCGGGCAGCATGGCACAGCTCAGCGGCTGCCCCAAAGGCTGCTCAGCCGAGGCCGGGAAGCCTGCTGAGTCCTGGCCACACGCGTCCCCGTCCTGCAGGAAGCTGATCTCGGTGCTGACACAGTACGTGGATCACGCGAGCCGGGGGGAGCCCTGCGAGCTGCTCATGCGCACCTTCAAGGCCTTGGAGTACATCTTTAAGTTCATTGTCCGGTCCCGGCACCTCTTTGCCCAGTAAGTACCGGCGACTGCTTCCACCGGTCCAGGTGCCGCACTCTGCCAGGCTGCTACTCTCTGCCAGGCTGCTACGCCAGTGCCGCGTGTTGGCGGCACCACTGGAGCGTCGGCCCCTGGAAATGGGGTCTGCGGGAGGGAGGAAAGGAAAGGTCCCACAGGGGTCCCTGTGCCACGGGAGTGGTGTCGGTGTTGACCATTGGCCCTGGGGATGCGGCACTGACACTTTGACCTGCTGGTGCTGGTGCTGGCTGCTCGGGTTGGATGCAGTACCGAGGGGTGGTACCCACGGCTCCTGGCACACTGTGGACGTGCTGCCATGTCGGCCGGTCCCCAACCAGGCTCTCCTCCACCACCGCGCTTCCTCTCCCTGAGGTTTCCGGCAGTTTTCTGCTGCACGCTGTCCTCTGGTTGCTGCTGGGAGCGGTCGTGGTCTGGCGTGGGTGGCAGGCAGCGCCGTTCACCTCAGGGCAGGAGAGCTCCTGCGGCATGAGGGGCAACAGCAGGATGGCTGCCATTGCACAAACCGCTCTCTGGCTGACGAGTGGTGTTTTACAGTGTTTGCAAAGTGCATTGGTGGCGAGGCAGCACACCCACGTTAGCACGAAGCAAGCCTGTGGTTGCCAGGCTAATTGCTGCTGGTTCCTCCTGCGTGTGTGCTGATTGAGAGCCTTGGCGCGAGGTGCTGGTGAGATCAGCTTTGGCGCCACAGCTGCGGAGTTGCCCATGAGCCCCGGCTGCAGTCACCCAGCGTGGGGCCCACGCTCCCTCCCCACCATGCCGGCGGCTTTGCTCTGTCTCTGCGCGGTCAGGCCCTGCCCTGGCTCCTGCTGCCACATGCTGTGGCTAACCCAAACGCTGTGTGAACAAGGCCAGAGGGACCTGCAATGACCTCCTGCCCAAGGCAGGGCTGGCTCTGCCCGAGCCGCCCATGACAGGTGGGTTTTTCCAATGTGCTCTTAAAAACCTTCCACGATGGAGATGGCAAAACTTCCCCGGGCAGCCTGCTCCCCTGTGTAGCTGTCACCGCGGCTAGGAAGGTTTTCTGGCGTCCAGCCTCGCTCTTCCTGCTTGTTCCTGGAGAGCTTCTGCCTGCCTGGCCCATGCTGTTCAGAAGCTTTTCAGCAGATTTTTTTCCTTGGAGAGGAAAACATTGCACTTAAGCCTTGCTGAGGGTATCTTACTATGGAGCAGTGCTCCGCTTGTCTCAGACTGTCTCAGCCCTCAGCCTGTCGTTGGCCTCCGTGCTGCCCCTGCAGCATCTCCAGCTCTGCCGACAGCGTTACCTGCGAACCTCCCTGCTTGGCACTAACGTCGCCATTAGCGGGTGTGGATGGCAGCTGGTGCGGATGGTGGTGGGTGTGGTGACAGTGATTTGAGCAGCGGGGTCTGTGCAAGGACCACCCCAGCACATCAGTGACAAAGACACAACTCTGGCGTTGGAGGGTTCGTATGAAGCACCCTCTACCTCTGCGGCTCCGGCAGCGCCCACGGCTCCCAGATCTCATCCTGGGCTGCTCTCACGCTTCAGCTGGTCACTGGGCTTTCAAATAACTTCCAATGCAAAGTGTGTATTTGGTCTCGGGGGGTCCGTCATGCCGCAACAAAACCAGAGGCGGCACGGTGCCTGCCCCAGGGCCTAGGGAAGGGGTGCCTGGGCCAGCCCCCCCCCAACTTGTCCTGGCTCAGTGGCTCATCCCCCCACTTAGCACAAGCTCTAAAGGGGGTTGTAAGAAAGAGAGAGAGACTTTTTACCAGGGCCTGTAGTGACAGGACAAGGGGCAATGATTTTAAGTTGAAGGAGGGTTGATGTAGATTGGACATAAGGAAGAAATTCTCTGCTGTGACGGTGGTGAGACACAGGAACAGGTTGCCCAGAGAAGTTGTGGATGCTCCATCCCTGGAAGTGTTCAAGGTCGGGTTGGATGGGGCTTTGAGCAACCTGATCTAGTAGAAGATGTCTTTGCCCACCGTAGGGGGTTGGACTGGATGATCTTTGAGGGACCCTTCCTACCCAAACCCTTCTGTGATCCTGTGATAAGCAGCATAAGAGGCTGGGAGCCTCGATGGCTCCTTGTTGCTGCTGAGGATAAGGTGAAAGTCCCCCCTGGGTATGTCCAGAGTCCTCCCGGGACCTGGTTTCATTTATTCCCCGTGGACATGAGGTTCCTGCCCTAATCTGCGTGATGGAACAAACAAGCCTCCTCCAGTGCACGCGTGGGTGAGCCTGGCCATGCTGCTGGGCTGAAGTGGAAAAATGAAAACACGACTGATCAGAGTTACCAGAAAAAGCAAGTTACGTTCCTCTTTCATTCCAAGTATACAGCACCGAAAGCTGAAGTGTTCCAAGGGAGAGGCGGGAGGCAAGGTCCCTCTGCACGCAGCATTGCCAGGCTGCGCTGGTAAAGCAGCAGGGTCACCTTGTGCTGTGGGGCCACGGTTCGGCAGGCAGGTGTTTTCCAGGGAGCGGAGCGAGAGACCAGGGTCTGCCACCTCCACCTGAAATCTCAACCACCATGCAGAAGTGCCAGGACGGGTGTCGTCATCCGTGTCGGTGCTCTGTGCCCCGCTCACGGTGAGGAGCTGTGTTGAGTTCCCGGTATCCCCAGGGACTCTCAGACCTCACTTTGCCCCCACTTTGTCTTTGCCGTCTCGCTTTGCTGTCTACCCGCGTTCCCCGTGTAGCTCATGCTGCAGAGCATGCGTCTGCTGGTGTACGAGCTGCTGCAAGCCCTGCCTGTCCTTCCTCATCGCTCTCGCCTGCCAGCCCTTCCCAGGGTCTTGTTCATGGCCAGGCGGCTGCTCCAGGGCTCTGGGGTGCTCCAGCATTAGACAGAGGTATCAACCTCCTCGTCATATATAAAAATACAGAGCAAATTCCCCGGCTTATAGAACTTCTGGCAGAGAAAATTAATTATATGGAGCATTTGCAAACAGCCCTGTGAATTAGTTTGCATTGGAATGAAGACATCCCTGAAGACATTTAGTGGTTTTATTCATCTTCCCTTTATCTTAGTGATCTTAACAGTGCAATAACATGGACTCCTCAGATCTTCTAAATACTTTAAATGGTGCTACAATTTGTACACAGTCTATAATTTAAAGAAATTAGATTGTAATTATAATAAGTTACTGCAGATTGCTGTATCTATTTGATTATGTGTGGTACTGCTGAAGTACCACATGTACAAGCAGCTCAAGTAGCTCGTACGAGGATCCCAGGTTGCTGCGAGGATGATTGAAGCAGGGCCCGGCCAGTGTGGGGCTGGAGGTTCATCGCACAACCCCCTTTGGCAGTTCTGTGGCTGCTGCATGGGGAAAGTGCTCCCCGATTCCCCTCCTGCCTTGGGCAGGAGGCGTGGGAGCTGGTGGGCTGTGAAGGGGCCAAATCCTGGCGCTGGCCGTGGGAGCTCTGTGCCCGAAATGTGCTGTCCTGTGGGAACGTGCCCCCAGCCCTTGCTGTGCCACATCTCCAGCCGCCTTCCTCTTCGGCACCCCATGCACCGCGCCAGGGCATGCGGGGACTGGCAGAGCCCCACAAAGCTCCCCACGCCCTTCCCAATGTCAGGGACTTCTCCCATCCCCTGCCCTGGCCGTGGTAACCCCAACTCCCCTCGGAGCCCCCCTGGCACCCATGTGGCTCTGTTGCCTCGGGGAGGGGGCTGGGGGAGCTGGGACTTTGACGGCACGGTGACGTGGTCTCCCGCTCACTGCTTCCTCCTTGTCAGTTCCTCCGTCTGCTTCTGCTTTTTGGCTGCCACCGAAGGTGCTGAAGTTTTCCTGAAAGTGCTGGTTGTGTCACCCTGAGGATCACCCTGTGCGGGGTCTGCTTTCCTGCTGGCGTGGGGGGAGCTGGTGTTGCTTGCTCCCGCCAGCATCTCTCCACAGCCGCCTGTTTTGCAGCTCGTAGCCCCCTCGCCCAGCCTCGCTCAGCCCCCCCGGTTTCTGCAGCCAGCGCCCCCCTCCAGCAGCACCCGCGGGCTCCGCCACAGCCCCGCTCATCCCTTCTCCTGTCCCCAGGGCAGCCCAGAGCCCCTGCGGGATCTGGCCCCTTACCCCCACCCTCTAGCCAGTCACTTTTGCAGCCAGGGACCCCGCAGCTGCTGAGCGTCCCCACCGCCCCCCCCCCCCGGGAGTTTTTTGG
>NW_008795698.1:186674-195298 GCF_000699145.1 Aptenodytes forsteri | reverse complement strand
ACTTTGCTGGGGTCCCTGGGGTCCCCAAAGGCTGTCACAGCTGCTGGGCTCCAGCCGCTGTCTGGCTGGAGGCTCCTGCGGAAGAGCTCTGGGGGTCCGCAGGCAGGGTGTTCCTTTCTGAGAGCCACGCTGACCCTTCCCAAGTAAATCACGTTCAGCACGGTTTTTATCGCAGTCCGTAATAATCTGCTTAGTGAGCTGGTGGACGGATAATTTTTCCTGTCACTTCACTGTCAGTACTCGCAGGATTTCTGTGCCGCTCCTCGAGCTTGGTTGTGTGCTGGAGCCTGAAGCTGTAGGAACTGAAACAGGAGCATGCCTGGTGTCTTTACACCCAAGAGGCATTGGGCTGAAGGACTGGGCTCTGCCTGCCAGTTTTCCTGATAAAATCCTCCAAACCAGTAGGTCGGTGATAATTAAAGACCATGTTGACCCACATCTGCTGCAGCAATGGAAATCAGCCGTTGTCTTGGCTTAATTGACCTGCACACTCTGACTGCTTTATACTGCTCTGGTTTAAGTCATTACACACTTAAAAGTTCAGAAATCAGTGCTGACAATATGTCTTACAGTTGTTAAAATAGCATATCATATTCGTGCATGCCCTCTTTAAAATAAAAATACAGTATTTTGTAGGCAAGAGTTTACGGTGGAGGTGAGCTTGAAAATCCACGCCAGTTGGTTGTGGGTAGGTGCATTAAAAAGAGGGACTGTGAAAAATCCAACAAATCTCTAATAAATTGATATAATTGCTGTGAGAGTAAAAGCTGTATGTGGACCTTCATTTCCTTTTGCTTATTTTAACACATACAGATTTCTTTAAATTTCCCGGCTTCTGGCGGGGTTTTGGGCCAGGCAGAGCAGCTGGGCCAGGCTCCAGGGCTGCGGGATGGGGCTGCGGAGCCGGGGGTGCTGCTGGGGGCTGCCACTGCTTAGTAACTTTTAACATAGGGGGTGAGAGGGAGGGACCTGTCTTGAGTTAGTCTAAGCTTTGCTTTGACTTGGAAGTCAGCCAAGGGCTGTAAACCAGCCGCTGCTCCGCCGATGCATTTGTCTGAGCACATCTGAGATGCCTCAGGCAGATCAACAGGCTTGTTACCGCTGCCAAACCTGCGATGTTTCCTATGTTCCCTTGGGCTCGTTTACCAGATACGAAAGATGAATCTGAAAGGAGAACTATCCAACTGTAATTATATAACACAAAGCAGCAAAGTTTTTACAAAAACTAGATTCAATAAAAATAGCTGTTAAGCAAAAAATGACAGATCTTGTTTGTTCTGCTGCTGTATGCACAATTAGAAACCGAAACACAATTAAGAACCAAACACATTTTGCTTGCCGCAGTGGTGGTCAGCGTGCAGGGGTCAGCTCGGGCTGGAAGACACATCTGTCTCTGCAGCCGTGGGGAGATCAGCATTTTATCCCTTATTTCCCCCATCTGTACCTGCAAATCGTTCCCCAGCAGGGCTCACTGCTTCATTCGCTGTGTCAATGGATGGGGTGAATCAGCTCAAACACGACCTGTTTTTCACAATGAGTTATTACGGTGACTTTATTCTTACGATTATGCATTTGATTAGCAGCTTTGAAACTTCCTCACAGTGTTGCACGTCTCATGGCTAAAATTCCCCACGTGTTTGGTTTGTTCTGCAACTGGTCACGCAGGTCGTGTTCAGGCTGGAGGGCGCAGGAGGTTTCCTGCTCAGGTGGGAAGATACTAACCTCCTTTGAGAGGACTTCAGTGTACAAAATCATGTAAAAGAGTCTATTAAAAAACAAACCAGAGTATATATGTGAGTTTGTGTAAGTGGTGTATATAAATACTGTAAGAGAGCAGATAGCAGTCTTCAATATGGGTAATTCTGCACATCTGAAGCATTGCTTCTGGCTGGCCCTGGGGCCGGGCAGTGGCCGTGCCAGGGCAGTGGCCATCTCGGGGCAGTGGCCATACCGGGGTAGTGGCCGTGCCAGGGCTTGCTGCTAGACCCACCTATGGAAAATGGTCACGAAGGAGCATAATTAATTGGGATCGCAGGTGACACCCACAGTCCCCAGGGGAAGGTGCACGGTGCAGTGGCAGTGCGGTGACTCTGGCTGTTGCAGGCTCTACGAGGGAAAGGAGACGGCCGAGTTCCAGTGCTCACTGCAGCGGTTCTTCCTCTCCCTGAACCAGCTGATGAAATCCCCACTGGAGGGTCCCACGCTGCTCTCCCAGGTATGGCGGGGGGCCAGTGCTGCGGGGGGGGCTCAGCTCTGGTGCGTGGCGGGATGGACGGTGCCCCAGCGGGGGAGGCACCGGCTGTGCCCGTGCAGGGGTGACACCGGCCGTCCTGCACGCGAACCTCCTCACGCACAGGGCATCAAAGGGAGCTGTCACCCGGCGCAGTGCCTTGTTCCACCTGGGGACCCCCACTTGTGCCCCTGGTGCAAAGGCCCCTGAGGCCCCAGACCACAAAACCCCACATTGCGCTGGTGCCGGGGGGCCACGGTGCAGGTTGGGGTCAGCAGCTCGGGCAAATGCTCCCCTGGTCATGCATGTGCCGATGCCTGGAGAAGAGGGTCTCAGGAGGGCTCCTGGGGCTCATCCCCGTCCCCGAGCTGGCCTGGCCCTGCTCCCTGCACCCCGGCACCACGCTGGCACGGGTGGGCCCAAGGGGGAGCAGAAACGGTGCCCTGTGGGTCCCTGTGGGCACGGCTGCGTCCTTTACTGGCAGCCAGTGTCGAGGTCCTCCAGCTGCTGGTGTGATGGTGCTGGGGGTGGGAGCTGGAGAACGCGATGGAGCCACGTGCACGCTGCGAAGTCAGTTAGCGAGAGGAGGCAGGAGCCGGTGCTGGGGCTGAGTCAGTCTCGCTTTGGTGCTGTGCCAGGGGTGAGGATGGGGCCGCACTCTGCACCTGCGGTCTCCCAGCTGGAGAGAGGCACCACAGAGTGCAGCTGGGGACCTCATCTGCAGGCTGGGACGCGCGGTGGCCCCAGGACAGCTGGCAGCTCCTGCTCCTGTGTTGTGTTATTTCATGGCATTCTTAGATAATCCCTTATAAACTAATCTAATTTTTAAAAAAGTAGTTTGAAGACCAACATGACAGTTATCCTCATGGAGAGGAGGAGGGCTGTCCCTCCTTATCCCCTCTCCCATCTAAACACTGATCATTATTCTGATTTCCATCTCGATACTGTCACTCTAGGGACTCTGTGCTATGGTAACCTGACGCGCTGCAGTGTTACCGACTGCTGCACATTCACCTGTGCGATTTCTGCATCACTCAGCACCTTGTTCAGGTCTGCAGAAAATAATTCTTGCAAACGCACCAGAGTAGAGAGGCCACTGTCCAGGGCAGAGGGGAAAGGTCTGCCCATGCATCATCAGAAAAAGCGTCCCTGCAGCTGCCTTTGGCTAAGATCAGGAATAGCAGTGGCAATAGCAAATAATAGCCACGAGGCACAGACAGTGCGGCAGGGTTTGCCACGAGGCACCGGCGGTGCAGCCAGGTCCGACAGTGCGGCAGGGTTTGCCACGAGGCACAGGCGGTGCAGCCAGGTCTGCCAGCTGCCTGTCGAAAGTGTCAGCGAGGAGTCAGAGGACTGTCAGGAGTGGACGAAGACCACGTCTGGGATCCAGCCGTGCCGGGTGTCCTGCCGAGGCGTGGGGAAACACACGTGTGCTTCACCCCGAGCGCCCTGAGGCTGCAGCCTTACAGCAGACGGCATTAACTGGAAAAGAGGAGGCTGCAGTTACCTCAGCTGGGCTGGCATCTCAGTGCTGGGGGAGTCCAGGTGTCACACAGCCAGCAGCGGCTGCATGTCTCAGCAGGACAATTTTCCAGTTGCAGCACTGTTGCGGTTCCTCCAGTGCACTCGAGGCACTGTGGGTGTGTGCAACAGCCAAACATCGTTAAAAAACAGACTGGAAAATGGTATTTCCTCACGTACTGTCGCACTGCTGTGGCTTCAGTGTGCGATCCCTTAGTTCGGGGTGAGGATTCGGCGGGAGCTGCCCTCCGCCCAGAGCAGCAGCCTGTAGGAAGCTGGGAATGGGGCTTGGAAATTTGCCCGCTGCTGCCGCTGCTGCCGGGTTTGCTGAGTCTGGCCATGCTTTCTCCTGGAAACGGCCAAATTCTGCAGTGGGATCCCAACTGCCGAGCGGGAGCTTCCCCTGTGAAAATAGCTTTTCTGGTTGCTATTACTGTGTTAGAGAGAGCAGGGGAGATTGAAGCTCTCTAGCAGATCTGTGCTGATTTTAGGGGAAATGTCCCCCTTGGAAGCCCCCCAGGCTCTTCCTTGGGGATTGCTGGAGTGTTGAGCAGGTCTAGGTGCTGGGGCGATGGTCTGTAGTGGGCTTCAGTGTTGTGCAGTAGCAGGACACAGTCCTTCAGAGAGACTTTCCCTCTGCTCCTGTCTCTTCTGGGTGTGAATACCTGGACTCAGAGATCTCGTCACCAGGTTGCTGGCTTGGCGGTGGCTCCTTGGAGGGTGGCAGAAAGGGGAGCTCGTTCCATCAAAGCGGGGTGGCATCAGGTTTGTTTCTCATTGACCTCCCCCAGGTCATTGCCTCCCAACTTTAAAGTTGTCAATTTTGTTGATGCAGCTTGTGTTTGGTATTTCTGAGTGTGGCTTCACGCTCAGCCACACTGCAGTGCGCAGTGTCAACTGGCCCCAAGCGTGGTGTCAGCCGGGTCTCCTCCTTGCCGTCACTTGTCCTCCTTGGTGCTCACCACCAGCTCTGCTGCTCCGCAGGCGTTACCGTGATGGGGCTTCTCCCATGTTACGGACAAAGTGTTTCACTGGGGGAGAGAGTGCCCAGGTGAAATTATTCAGTGTGGAAGTGAAAATCAGAAAATGGTCTTAAAAGCAAGAAATCCCTTAACTTTAAACCCACGGTGATGGGCTCCGAGCTGACTGACGTGCTGGCGGATGAGACCTGGGACTATAACGGATAGTACTCTGGCAACGTCAGCTCCATGCCTGGCACCGATCAGGGAACGCTCACTCAAAGTTGGGAATTATCAGGAAGGGACTCGAGAAGAAAACAGAAAATGTCCTTTGCCACAGCGTAAGTCCCTGTGGTGCATCTGTGTCTGGTGCCCACGCTTCAGAGCGTGCAGTCAAGCTGCAAAAGCCCCAGGGAAGGGTGACCAGGTGTATGGGGCAGCTTTCAGGTGGGATCACCTACCTGGCCAGACCAGACGCCTCCATCCTGGAAAAGAGACGAGCAGGGAGCTGGGACAGGGAGCTGCAGATTCGCCTCTGATCTGGGGAGGGGGGTTGGAGATGGAAATGGTTGCTCAAGGTCTCTCCTGACTCAGGAAGGAGGGAGCATCTCGTGAAATGGGCAAAGACAGTGCTTGTTCATCTGCTGTGTGATGAAGCTGTCGAGCCCCTTGTGATGGTCTGTATCTGCTCCTCAGAGCAGGGTGTTGATGCTGGAAGTTTATGCAGTTTGCAAACAGCTGTACTGATCCGTGGAAGAAAAATCCACCCAGGATTATTTAAATATAAAGACATTTCTGTCTCAAGAGGCCCTGACCTTGGGAAGCACCACTGTGGGTTTGTGAGCCAGCAAGGTCCCGTCCTCTTCGTCTCTGAGCCTCAGACCAAGTGCCCAGCCTCGTGCTGCCTGGCTCCCGGTGCCTCTGCCTGGCTCCCATTGCTCCCCCATCCGGAGGGTCCTGTGGCTTCCCTGGTGTCCTGACCCATGGTCACCCCGGCCACAGGGGTGCAGGACCCGCTGCATCCTGCAATGGTTCCTGCTGGACCCAAGCCACCGGGTCTTGCTATATCCAGCCCTGATGGTGTCTCCTGAACATCTTGAGCAGGTACTCCAAGAAGAGAACTTTTTTTTCTTGTTCTCTAAGTGGACTTTGTAGCTGCTTTACAGAGCTTGCAGACACCCCGTATCTCTAGCTGCAACGACCAGCTCCCATCTGGCAGCTGAAGGTGATACCCGAAAGATCTGTTAGTGGCTGACGTAAGCTTTGCAGCTTCATCCTGTTCTGCCTACTCTTTTTGTTAAAGCTGCAATTATCTGATCAGCCCAAGGCAGAGCTGATAATAGCTCGTTAGCTGCAACACTCCTGCAAAGGCCACCTCGCTTGTGGAGAGAGCTGGTCCTCTGTTGGAGTACTTCAGGCTGGGAGGTTTTGTACTATTTTGACTACTCAGAGCCGTGGAGAGGAGGCTGAGCCTCTTTTGGCTCTGCTTATTGGTATCAGACAGGCTGGGGGCCAGGGACAAACCCATGGCGTGGTCCTAGCCAGAGAGCAAGAGCAGCTCTTCACCCAAAGACCTCCAGCATCCCCAATAAACACTGTGACCCGGAGAGTGCCCCTGATGTGAAAGAGATGGAAGGCTACCTGCTCCCTGAGTGCAGCTGCCTTGCACATCTCCGGCCAGGAGATAGGGCTTCTGCTGCAACTGCTCCCTGCCATAGCCAGAGGGCCCTTGAGAAGAGCTTCACTCATCCCAATGCTTCCCTCCTGGAGCCCTGGTTTTCTCTGCACCCAAAGAAGTTGAGTTTTGAGGTGGGATTGGGGTACAGACTTAAGCAAACACTTAGGACTCACGCCAGCTGCCAAGGCATTGAGCAAGGCAGAGCAGAGCATCACGCTGCTGCCAGCACAGCTGGGAGCTTCAGGGGACCCAAACTACTGGGTCCTGTGCCTGCAGACAGCCCGCACAGGCATGCAGCAACGGCAGGTCACTACTTGTAGTGGGTGCATGTTTCCCCTTGTTCATGCCTTGAGAAGGACAACCCCCTCCCCTCCATCCTTCCTTGGTTTAGGTTCAGGCTTACCTGCAGCTCAGCAGGGTGGAGCGGAGGAGATGGCCCCAGCCCGCTGCAGACCCTTGGAGTATTTGGGTTTGCATTTGCATTTCACAGCCCAGATCAGGGCCTGCGTTTTCCTGAGTGGGTGCTCACAAGTGTCCATGGTTGGAGCTTCGCTGAGGTTGCTCTGACTCTTCCCCTGTGGCTGCTGGCAGGTGGGTGGCTTTCTGCAGGACAACCTGCCACCGGCGTTGCGCAAAGGTGACAGTCGCTGCCTGCCACCGGCGTTGCGCAAAGGTGACAGTGCTACGTGCACCAGAGGCAGCTCCCGAGCCAAGCTGGCGACTGCTGGGCTCTGCGCCCATCCCCGCTCTGCGCTGGCCTCCCTGATGGCTATCTCCCTGCCCGCTCCCACCGGACCCGGCGGGTGGGTGCCAGCGGTCCATCCTCCAGCTCCACCAGCGCTGCCAGAGCATCACCAGCGATGGCATGGACAGGGCAGCTGGTTCGAACAAACATTGCTGTTCTGCAGCTGGGGAGAAATCAGACATAATTTGTATGTTGTGGCCAGGCTCACACGCTCTTGCCACGAAAAATCAGTAAGAAGGGGCTCATCCTCAGTGGTGAAAGACATTTTCAGTTCTGCAAGGACAGGCAGGTACCTCAGCAGTTACAATAAAAGCCAGAACCAGTTTCTGGAAGAAATCCTCTCTGAGACATAGATGCTGATGTTTAAGAGATCTTGTAACACTGGAAAAATCCTTGAGGAACGGGAAAAAGTCCATATTAGCTCATTTTTCAAAAAGTGAATCAGATGACCTTGCTAACTGTAGGCCAAAGAGGCTGACCATTGATCCTGGCTCAGTCACGGAGAGGATGCAATCAATTCAGACTTAAAGGGTGGCAGTATAATTAATGTTAATCAGTCCAGCTTTACTAAGCATGGAGTTTAATTAAAAAAAAATAAAATTTAGCTGTTACTTTTTTGAAGTTACAAATGTGACTGACTAAGATAACTGACATAATAGGCGAGACTAACAACTGTTTGACTTGATACAGCATTCTGATTTAAAATTAGCATTGTGTAAGTTATTAAAATAACTACTTTTAATCTCCTTAATATATATCTTCTCAGTTCTAAAAAAAGTCATTACAAATGGAGAACAGTCGTACTGGGATGGGCATTTCTTTGGTTCCATTTCCAGGGGAGTCGGCTCTCGGCTCAGACATCTTTGCATGTTTGCCGTTTCGCCAGACGTGGCCGTGGCCGGTGCAGGGGGCACGGGCAGCAGTGGTGGTGCTGGATAACGGGGAAGCCTCTGCTCTGTGCCCAGGCTCTGTGGGCAGAGAGGTGCCGGGGCAGGGGACGGGGCTGCGGGGCAGCAGCTGGGAGCAGAGCCAGGAGCTGCCAGCAGCGAGTGGCCGAAGGCGACTGAGCGTGGTGTCATTGCAAAGAAATAAGTCAGTCCCTGGATTTATACGCAACGAGGCATTAAACAGAAATATCTGGAGGGGCACACAATGTGAACAAGGCTTGTTAGTAGATGATGCGCCCAGCCTTGCTGCCCTCAGTTGCAACAGGTATCTAAGTATCAGAGAAGGGTTTGCAAGAGCTGCAGAAATTACTCACGGTCTGGTGTGTTTGATGGAAATTAACACTATTTTAGTCAGCTAGAAGAGGGTAGTGGAGAACTTGATCGCAGTCTTTGCAAACCCAGAGGGAGAAGATGTTGCTGGAGCATCGCTTAGTGCCTCAGGCAAAGGCAGAGCCCAGTCCAGCAAAGGGCGCTGGAGCTCACCGAGCTCGCCGGGAACACGGAGCCGGGCAGCAGGATGGGCGAATGCCACTGCTGTAGACGG
>NW_008795698.1:164032-186603 GCF_000699145.1 Aptenodytes forsteri | reverse complement strand
GGCGACTGCCACTGCTGGAGCCGGCTCTGGGCCAGCAGGACCTCTGGGATGGAGTTTTTAATCACATCTGGAGATCTTCACAGAACCATCCCGGCTTGGGCCAAGGGTCCTCCCTGCCTGTTACTGCCCTGACGTGGGCAGCAGCCGCCCAGCAAGGCGTCAGAGCCAAGCAGAGGTTTCGGTCCCACTGCAGGGTGCTCCCGGGGCAAACCCCTCCAGGGACTCGCCCAGCCTGTGCCCGTAATCTCCATATTCGCTGTGCTCTGAGGGATGTGTCCAAGGTGAACTTGTCCAGGCACTTTTTAAAACTAGGTGAATTTGCAATAGGCACCAATCTCTCAAACTCCTGCTGAAACTCAGAGGGAGACGACAGACTCGATGCCGAAACCGCTGAGTAAAAATTCCTGGAGCTGAATCGTGTAGCGGTTGGCCCCGTGTGGGTCTGCAGGCATTGAACCTCCTGAAACTGATGTTGAAGTGCAGAAGTGTGTAGAGACCACCTCTGGCTGCACCTGGAGGCTGGAGGGTCCCCAGCACCACTTTCAGCACAATTTGAAGCCCAGGGAAGCCTGAAGGACCAGCTATCCTGGCAAAGCTAGAGATAAGCAGAACTCAGCAAGTTGTTTATGCTACTTAGTCACATCATAAACATAACAAAGTCGATTTTAATGCAGAACAGTTTGTGGTCTGTGTGTTTGCTGTTCCAAAAAACAAATAGCCATGTGTCCCCCACCCTTGCAGCCTTCCAGCAAGAGCGTGGAGCCGGGCTGGGTGCAGGGCAGCCCTGCTCCTCCAGCAGCCTCAGCTGCGGCAGCAGTGACTGCCAGCAGCCGTGAGCGGTGCTGGAGGGTTTTACAAGCAACACAAGCCAGGGCCTACATACCTCATAGTCATGTTGTAGGAGTTTATGTGGTTTCAAAGTAAAAGCTGGAGGCAGTTATTCTTATTGACAGTGGTAGAGGTATGTGACCGTAGCAGTTCTGGGTGCTTTGCTGGACACTGGTAGCTTGGCAAAAGGAAGCTGCTCCCGTCTGGACATGCCTTCCCCAGGGATGTCGAGGGCGATGGGCTGGCTGAGCGCAGCGCTGCTTTAACAAAAGGGGGAGCTGAACGAGGATGGTGCTTGCTCAGCACCCACAACCTGGGGGGGAAGCAGGAGGAGCCAGGGGTCACCTCCCTGCCCGTGTGGCATCTGTCCATCTGTCCTGCCCCGTGGGCACATGGCAAAGCAGGGCCAGTGCAGGCAGCTCTCTCATCTCTTTGCAGGGAGCAGCCCTGAAGTACCTGCCTTCCATCCTTGAGGACGTGTTTGGGATCTTCGACTCCTCTGCGCTGGGGTAGGGTCCCTGTCGCCCCCATCATCCCCAGTCCTGCTCTGCAGCGTGCTTGGTGCCTGCCACAGCCACCTCTGCCCCTGCTCCCATCCCACAGTGACGCCCCCCCATACCGGAGCTGCCAGCAGGGACGCAGGCTGACGCTGTCAAGCCGAGGGCCAGGGCAGGCAAAGGGGTCTGGGTGTCCTGATGCCTGGGAATTGCCTTCCTAGTGCAAAACCAGGAGAGGGTTTTGCTCAATTTTAGCAGTAGCCTGTGCTTCTGGCAGGGGCTGAGCCTGGAAACCCTCAGTCCCAGCCGGGTCCGTTTCAGGAATTCAGGCAGGGTTTTTACGCCGGGTGTCTCTGTGTGGCCGTCTGTGGTGGGCACGGGCTGCCTTGCAGCTTTGTGCAGTGGGACCATCCTGCCCTGCACCTACCCACACAGCTCTGCCCCCATCGAGCGGCTTCCCCCTGCCCAGCAGCCCTGTCCTGACCGAAATACAGGGGCAATCGGTACCCGACCCCCACTGCTGCATTTGTCTTCTGCAGAAGGAAAGGGGCTGCAGGTGCTCGGGACTGCAAAACAAGCGGGGTTCTTGCAAGCCCCATATTTAACACTCGTTAAATCCTCTCGCCTGGACGGCAGGGCCTTGCTGCGGGACTTCATTGGGAACCTGCCGCCCCAGCGCCTGCTGAAGCAGAAGCTGCAGTCCCTGACCGACATCGTCAACAGCAAGATCTTCCAGTCCTACGGTGAGAAGGGGCACCGAGGGGTCCTGGTGGCACTGCCCACTGCCCTCCCACTCCCTCTCTGGGAGGGCCAGGGCATCAGATGGGGACAAGTCCCTGCCACAGGGACTCCTCCTCTGCCCCTAAGACAGCACCCGTGCCCGGGGCGGCTCTGCAGACGGAGGCATTTCCCTCTAGCTTGTGCTGGAACCATGCGTTGCCCAGCCCCTCACCAGGGTGCAGCTGATCCTGTTGGAGTGAACCTCTCTTGCGCTCTGAAATGCTGCCAGGCTGCAGAGGGAAACACGTTTTAGCTGAAGCAATATGCAGTCATTGGACTGCATGGCAATGGTTTAGGAGTGGTGTTTGGGGAGGGTGTGTTGGGGGCTTGCTGTCAGACTGGAAGGACATACTGAGTAGGATTCCCCAGGTCTGCCCTGACTCTGATGCTGGTTGGTATTCTTAGGAGTAATCTAGATGATGGAAAAAAGAAAAGACTTGGTAAATTTTGCCCTGCAAGGCAGAAGTGACTGGAGGCACACTGGAGGACAGACTCAGGATTTGAAATAATCTCAACAAGTTGGAGAAAAAGTTTTGAAAGCTATGTTTAAGTTAAAAACAATCATGTGAAAGCAATCACTGAGCAAGCAGAGGATGGAGCCCAGAGCATCAGCAGGGCTGCAGGAGGGGTTTGGGGCCAGGGGAGCAGCGGGGCTCAGCGATGCAGCCCTCACGGGAAGAGTATCCCTTGGACATGGGAGCGCCCTGTACCCTACTCGGCGTCCGTGAGGCCTTGGCTGGCCTTACTTCCAAGTGTGGTTTTGGGTGGCACAAGAAACTTGTGGCTAAACTGGAGAAAGTCCAGAAGAAAGCAGTGAGAGCAGCAGAGCTTAGAAGACAGGGTGAGGAAGAAATGACTGAGGGGCTTGGGCAGGAAAGGGCACGGGGGAGACACGATGAGCTTCCAAATATCACAAGGCATCTTCAAAGAGAAGGGGACTGGGCTGCCCCGGGGAGCTGGGCCAGGGGCCCTGGGCTTCAGCCGCAACAGGGAGGCTCAGGGGAGCAGGGCAGCAGCTCAGCCGCAGGCAGCAGGAACCGTTTTGTGTCTCTGCCCGTGGAGACTTTGAGAGCTGGCAACATGAACTTGTCTAACTCAGCCATTGAGTGCGGGTGGCAGGTCACCTCCTGTCGCCTGCTCCAGCTCTGCTCTGAGCCACCACGATCCTGCGAGCGCCCCCGCATCCCTCCCTGCATTGTTCCCTGCATCCTACCCTGGGTCCTTCCCCGCATCCCTCCCCACGCCTGCCCTGGGAGGCGGTACGACACCGCTCCTCCACACCCCGCAATGGTAGTCAGTCTTGCCAGCAAGAAAACAAGAGAAACGTTTTCCCTGACTTTCCTTCCCCTTGCCCCCACTTTACTGGTGCCATTGTAGTGATAAGCAGCAACGTGGAGCTGTCAGTGCAGCGTGGTGTCACAAATACCAGCCCTGGGCAGAGGAACAGAATAATGCGTAATAGGAAGAGCACAGGTTTTTCATATATTCAGCACTAGAAACTCTAGTTTATCTAGATGGTGTCCAGTTTAAAAAATTTCCATCTATTTAGTTAAATCGTAAGCACCTTTAATAGAGCAGAGAAGCAGAACAAAGTCCGTTGGTGGAAGCCGAAGCAAGAGAGGTTCAGATGAGGCTTTTCTATTTTAGTTTAGTTTATTTTAGCGGAGAGGGTAAGTAGCTGTGCAACAGGGTGCAATGAATTCTTTGTGTTGGAGCCTTCCCACCAGGATTTAGTGTTTTTCTAAAAACCTGCTCCATCCAAGGAGGAAGTTGACAGCTCTGTGTGTGTGAGTCGCAGCCCAGACCAGGCGTCATGCTGGTCCTGTCCGTTCTGTTGGTCCCTTTCCTGCCCGGTCCTCTCCCACACCGGGGCGGTGCTGGCACGCCCGCCAGCCCCGTGCCTCCCTGTCTGCCCCAACAGAGTGCCGGGAGCTGCTGCTGCAGATGGCTGTGCCCATCCTGCGAGAGCTGATCGAGAAGGGGGAGGAGGAAGATGCCTGCATTGAGCTGCTCAGCAACATCCTGGAGGTGTTGTACAAGGCCCAGAAGGTAAATCCCGTCTTCTCTGCTGCCTCCTTTTCCCTCTCCAGTAATCACCTTGGAAATGACCTGACTAAACCCGTTTGAGTAGGGCTAAGCACAAATTACTGGCCACGATATGGTTGGGACTGATTGTGGTCCATCCAAAGTCAAAGGGGGCTGTTGGCACCCACCATCCCAGTGAGAACCTGCCTAAGCTGGGAGTAAAAACCTTTTGATTTCCACCTCAGCTGGTCTCTGGCGAGTTCCTGTCATTCCTCATAAGTGGGGAAGAGGCCTCCAAGCCAAGGGACAGCACCGACTGGAGGGCAAGGGGGTGCATCCCCAGCCATGCCTCTCGCTGTCCCTGCTCTGCAGGCCCAGGAGAAGGGCAAGGGCAGGGGAGAAGGCAGCTGGTCAGCGATTGCCTGCTGGCCCCTGGGCAGCATTGCACTTCAAAATTAGCAGTGATGGCCCTAAACGTGAGCCAGAGCCCTGCGGCACGGGGGTCCAGCCCAGCACCCCGCAGCAGAGAGCTGACCGTCCCTGGGGCGGCGGGGAGCCCCACATACCCCCTTCCCCCTGCACTGCCTGTAGGAGCCTGCCTGCTGGTGTGGGGTACCAAAGCAAGAGACCACAGTAACAACCAGTCCAGCTGCAACTCAGGGCTGAGCAGGCTGGGCATCCAGCTAGGCATGGTCCTGCTACGGGTGCCTGACTTGTCCTGGGCTGGCCTCTGGTGGGACGGGGCTGTCCTTGCTGGGCATCAGCCCAACTTCTCAGGGCACTGTTGTTGCAGAGAGCGGAGGAGCTGCAAGCGCAGCATGGCACAGGCGAGGGATGGCACAAGGACCGTGGGGACACCGAGCTGGTGAGTGCCACTCTGGTGGGCTTCGGCACTCAGCAGATGGTGAGAAGGAGCCAGGCACCCCTATGCATTTGGGAAGGGCTTGTCTGCATCTCACTACAGTGACAAACTCTGTACAGTCACCTGGAGTCAACGCGCAGAGCTGGGCTGCTGGCAGGGATGCTGCAGTGATGGGGTCAGGCCTGGGAGGTGCCCTGCAGGGCTGGAAGGCCGGGGATCTGTGTGGCTCTAGGCTTGCTGTGAGCCCCTAGTGCCCTGTGTCCCATGCAGTGATGGGGTCAGGCCTGGGAGGTGCTCTGCAGGGCTGGAAGGCCGGGGCTCTGTGTGGCTCTAGGCTTGCTGTGAGCCTCTAGTGCCCCGTGTCCCGCTCTGGAGTGGGGGGTGTCTGTGCCCAGACCGTCGCCCTGGCCCCCTGCGGCCTCGGTGCTTTGTTGTGCACTGGCGGATTGGCTTGGGCCGTTCCGGCTCCTCGCTTGGGTGAGGAGCAAGCGAGGTCTCATGGCTCTCGGGTGGCACTGGAGCTGCGGGGTGGCCCAGCAGTGTTCCCAGCATGGCAGGTGAGGCATGTGCGAGGCATGCTAGCACTCCAGAGCTGGCTTGCGCTGGGCCACCGCCCCGCAGCATGCTGGTGGCCCCGTTCGGCCCCACTGGACTCGCTCCCCAGGCGCTGGAAGGATAAAGCGTGGGCTTGCAACACTGGAAGCAGCGTACAAAAGACAGAGCACAAGCGGTGACTGCCAACAGCCCCAGCAGTGTGACCTGCGGTCATGGCTCTCCTTGTAGGCTCCTGCCCTGGCATCATGGGTGCTTGGGCTGAACACATTGAAGTCACAGGTGTGAGCACAGCCTTCACACAACTGTGCTGGCAGCTCCCTCCGTGGGTCACCCTTCTCCTCCTCCGTTTCCTGCGGCACAGAAACACGGCACGCTGTGTGGTGTGGGATGCTGGGTCACATCGCTGTGGTGCCGGGCTGATGTACCTGGCGGGGCCAGGCGTGTCCATACCTCGGTAGCCATCCCCCTTTCCCCGTGTTGCCTGAGTGCTGCCCTCCGTCCCCTTGCCTTTCTGCAACTAGCATCGGGCCATGTCCCTGGGCCACCAGTGAGCCCATCACCGTCTCTCCCTGCAAGCCCCAGTCAACCCACAGCAGGGCCAAGTGGCTGGAAGTCGCATGGCAGCTGCTGGTGGTGGCTGTTCCTGCAATGTTTTGGGAAAGTGCAGGGACCTGTGCTCTGGCTCTGCAGGATGCTTCCTCTGTTTCTGTCCTTTCTAGGCTGGTCTGTGCTTTGAGGTCCCTTTCTGGGACCCCTTGGGAAGTCCAGATGTCACACCTACAGCACAGCGACCGGCGCTGTGGAAGCTGAATTAGACATGTGCCACCATGTCCTGGGTGGGCGAGGTGGCTGTGTGAGTGTGGCTTTTTAATTCCCGTGGCGCTGGGAAGCCCAGGCAACAGAAGACAAAGCTTGGAAATTGTGGTTGAAATGTCTTGTTTTGGCCTTAACTTTTAAACCTAAAATAGCCTTTAAGGAGAGGATAGTCAGGATGCTCATGGGTGAGGATACTTCTCTTGTTTCAACCCCATGTGAACTGAAACCCACCTTTGTCTGCAGTACTGACTGCTCTGGGGGACAGCTCTGGCTAGCGCAGATGCAGCCGTCCCCAGCCGTCCCCAGCTGGGTGGCCAGCTTTGCCAGGGAGGCGTGCGAGGCCGAGCTGTGCAGACACCCCAAGCCCTATGTTTACACCGGAGCGCATCGCCTTGTTCCAGCTGCAGCTCCAGCTGGTCACCCTGATGCTGCCAGCCCCCTGCATGGTGATTAAACGAGCCGTACTTGCTGTGCTGGAGTGGACAAGACTTTTATTTCAGTATTTCATATAAATCATGAATCTTTAGAGTCAGCTCGTGAATTCCCGTCTCCCAAGGTGCCACGAGCCTGTCCCTTCTGGCAGCGTGCTCCCGTCTGGCCACCACCAAGGACCAGAGCTGTCTGGTCCCATGGCTGAGGATCCTGGGCGCAGGACTCGTCTGGTGGCCACGGTCCCCCACAGCTGGAGCTGCAGAGGTGTTGGGGCTCATCTGATGGCCACTGTCTTCCGCGGCTGGAGCAGAGCTGCTTCCTCCCCACTCCACAGGGCACTGTGGGGTGCTGAGGAAACTTGTGCCCTCAGTCCCATCTCCTGCTCCCTCTGCCAAGAATAACTGCAAACGCTTTGCAACTTCCTTGCCTGCTTTTTTTGGTGAGCCACAGTAATTGTGGCGGTGCCACGGGGCCAATCGCGTGTGGCCCAGGAGGCAGCATGCCCCCAACCTGTCAGCACTGGCTGCCTGTGGGGACTGGGGACCGCATGCTGGCTCTGTGCCGCGGCGGCGATTCCTGTCAGCTGTGGTGATGGTGCTGTCACCTGTGCCCTCCCTCCCGGCACCACGGCAGGCAGCACCAGGTGCTCAGGCATGGCCATGACACCTCTTGCCTTGCAGGTGAAGGTGAAGAAGCACATCCAGCTGATCCTGGAGCAGCTGCTGCACACCGTCAATCGGAGGGTGATCATCCTGGACCGGGAGAACACCCTGCGGGTGAGTACCACCACCACCACCTTGTGCTGCGCCAGGCGTCGGGGCTGCGCCGCTTCCCATGGCTGCTTTTGGGCAACGTGGGAGATGCAAAAGGCATCACTGATTTAGGGGTCTGGGACCGGGTGGCCAACGCTGCTCCTCAGCTGGCACTGCAGCCTGGTACCCAGCTGGCTGGGGCTGGATGTGCAGGTATTAAACACAGCAGGATGCACGAGAAAGCCCAAAAGGGAGGGGGAGACATGCTGGGAGCAGGTCTGGAGCAGAGGGTGCGTTGGGAGGAGCAGGCAGGGTGTTTGTGATGCAGGAAGCCCATTTTGGAAGCAGATGAGAGGTTTGGGCTGTATTCTCCAGAAAACAAGCGACTGGATGCGGTGAACCGTCACAATTTTACATGCCAAGAACAAGTGGGAGGAATGTGCTGGGACACCCACCTCTCGTGGGAGGAGTAGGCAGGTCAGAGCACTGCTCAGCTAAAGCTTCATGCAGAGCAGCTGCACCAGGTGCAATGATCTAACCACGAAGGAGACGGAAACAGAGCTGTGGCCAGCATGGGTTCATGGGCACTCTGATATGGACATGGCGGCAGACCCAGTGTGCTTGGCTGGGCAGTGAGGCGTGGGCCTGACAGTGGGTCATGAGGGTGGGCAAGGAGCTGGGTCCGACTGTGTTTCGGGAGCCCGGAGCGAGCAGCGGGGCTGTGCAGCAGTGGAGAAGCGCCGTGCTGTGGGGAAGCGCCATGCTGTGCCGTGCTGTGTTGCGTTGCGTGCCATGCCCAGGGAGGTGTGGGCATCCGGAGTGGCAGCTTGGCCCTTTGCTTGAGCCTTCCTGGGATAAGTCTGCAGGTTTGCTATCCTGTTCTTTGTTCTCGTTAATAAAAACCTAACTAAACTGAGGCAATAAAGCTGGCGGGCAGGACAGGAGCTTTATCCTCACTGGCCCCGCCCATGCTCTCCGGCGGATGAGGCTGCCCTGGTCTGCAAGTGTCCCGGGTGGTGGGATTGCTCCCACTGATGCACTGAGGCACCGGCGTTGCTGCTCCCTGCCTGCCTGGTGACCCCTTCTTGTACCCCCAAGGGACAGGGGAGGCACAAGGTCTCCCCTCTGGCTCCTGGCTCAGCCTGCCTTCCCCTGCCCGCTCGGCCGGCACAGCCCTGGTGGTGCAGCCCCGTGGTGACGTTTCCCGACAGCGGCTCTGCCGTCCTGGGGTGGCTTTACTGGCTGAGCCAATGGTGGGTGCAGTCCCTGACACATGCCTGGGCACAAGTGGCCTCGTGGCCAGGCAGTGCTGCTTTGCCAGACGTGCCCACAGCTCTGCTGCCGAAAGCTGCACCGCTGGGGCCGTGCTGGGCAGGCACAGTGGGCTCTCAGCGTTGGAGTATGATTCAGGCAGGAGATGTGACTCAGGCAGGAGATGCGGCTCAGGCAGGAGATGCATACAGGGTTGCATTTGGTATTGTCTTGCTTTTAGCCTTTGTTCCCAGGCTGCGTGATTCAGCACCAGAGGAAGCAACAGCAAAAAGAGCTGTTGGGCGCACTCTGCCAGGCTGTGACAGAGGCAAGGAGGGACGCTGGGTACTGAAGTGTGGCTCCATATACAGTGTGGGAGAAGGGGAGCAATCCTTTGCCTGCGCCTGACTCCCACCACTTGCTCCCCTTCCCATGCGCTAGCCCTGCCGGGCTCCAGAAACGCCGTCTGGCAGCTTTCCCTGTGTCGTTCATGATTTCCATGCTGCTGCTGCAGCCCCTGCTTTCACCCCAGTGTCCAAGGCCCCTCAGCCCAGGCTGCTCCAGCAGCTGTGGCTGCTAGGAAGGCTTGGGGGGACCAGAGACACGCGTGCCTATGCTGGCAGTGGCCTCCATCCATCCTGTTGCTGCTGGGCAAGAAGGGAGGAGCGCCCCAGATTCACTCTCCCAGGAACTCGGGTGCTGAGAGGCCTCCAACCTCCCCGCCTTGACAGCTTGGCCCCGTCCCACGGGTATTGCGAGCGCCCTGCAGGGAAGGGATGAACTGCCGCAGGAGGCTGTGGCTGAGGCTCGGGCAGCTACTGGTGAGCGGGGCTGGCAGTGGGTGCTGCAGCATTGCACATGGCCCGAGCAGTCAGGGTCCCTCGGCACCACGGGGTCCCCTCGGCACTGCCGGCCCCTCTCAGCACTGCCAGGCTGCAGCCCTGCAAGCACCAGGCAGGTCCCCGGCACAAGAGTAGAGGGCAGATGAGTAGAGGGCACAAGAGTAGACGAGTAAATGAGGCACTTAGGGACATGGTTTAGTGGGTGGTGGTGTTGGGTCGACGGTTGGACTCGATGATCTTAGAGGTCTTTTCCAACCTCAATGATTCTATGATTCTATGATTCTAAGAGATGGGGCTTAATGCCATGTCAGCTCCTGCACGTGTGAGTCTCCTGCTTTGGGTTACTGTGGTGTGTTGCTGGCTGGAGAGGCCGTGGCCAGACCTTCCTGCCCTCTGCCCCCCCTCGCCAGACCTCTGGTTGCAACAGCCGCTTGCTGTGGCCCGGGGTGCCAGGCGCTTCCCGGAGGAGGCTGGACGATGTCCTCCTCTCCGAGGCCGGTGGCCCTGCTGGAGGAGCTGTGACTACTCCTGCTGCCAGTGGATGCTGAGGTGGGAGTCGTGGTACTGCATGTGGGCATTGTCGTCCGGTCCTGGGCTCTGGGGAGCACTTGCCCCACGGCTCCATGGTGGTGGAGAGTGGCCGGGGCATGGCGCATGCCGGTGGGCTTTGGGGAGTGTGGGGAGCACTTACTGCGCTGCACTCAGCATACACTCATCTCCCACTGCTGCTGCAGGCTGCTTTGATCTTGGACCCTCATTAAACTAACACTGAATTTGTCCTCTTGTGGGCAGCCTTGCAGAGGCTGGAATATTTGAGCTGCTAATTCCTTTCTCCCTGTAATTAGCCAGCGCATCCTGCAGCCAGGAAGGCCCTGCCAGCCGGCTGTAAAGGGGAAGAGGGAATTTCTAGCCCCTGCAGCCCCAAGCAGCCCCTACTACTGTGGCAGCCCCAGGTACAGGCAGGCTGTGCAGGGGTCAGGCCCCAGCCCTCACACAGGGGAGCTCGCTAGAAGGAGAGCAATGTCCCCCGGGACCCCCCCCGCAGCCCACCCTCCCACCCGGGAGGTCTTGGGGACAGGTCTCCTCTCTCCCGGCCAGGGTCCCAGAGAGACCATTTTCCACTGTCTCTGACCAGGGGTGCAGGAGAGATCCTCGGCACTCCTGATTAACCTGCAGGCAGCAGCTGGGGGGACGGGCGAGCAGCCCGTGCTGTGAGGTGCAGGGATGGGCGCTGATTTCAGCCAGGGCAGGCTGGGAGCACCGGGGCTGCAGGCGGCCCTCAGGGAGCCCTGAGGCAGAGGAGGGCCCAAGGCTGCTCTCGCCGAGGGGCTGTGGACACCTGGGGCTGGGCAAGCACTGCAGCCCATGCAGGGGAACGGCCACCGGCCCCCTCCTCATCCTCATCCAGAACAGAAGTGCACAGGTGGGAGAGGATGTAACAAAAATAGTGTCTCCGTAGAATTTATTGAATTCTCATTACATACAGCCATTGATCCCCTCACCTTATTTACACAGGGGCTTCGACAGATTAAAGTGAACGGTTAAAAATATAAAAGCTGGTGCTACCCAAACCCTACCATCAGAGGGAGGGAAAGGAGGAAGGAGATGTGGGCAGGGGGTCAGTGCTGGGATGGTGCCCCTGCGCTCCTGGCCCGCCAGGCACTGCTGGCTCACAGGAACCAGAAGCATTTGCGCCTGGATTTCTTTGCGTCCAGCTTCGCAGGCAGCTTCGTCACCGGCGATGGCTCTTGCCTGGGCAGCAGGACGGCCCCCGCCGCTGCCGCAGGGGAGCTCGGCATCATGTCACCCTCAATATGGCTCAGCACCCGCTGGAAGCGGCCCTCCTGCTGCCGGAAATCGTGCTCCACGCTGTGGGCGAGCAGGGTGAAGGGGACGGCGTTAGAGGGCATCGCCAGCTGCGGCCCCCCACCCACCACAGCTCCGCGCTCCGGCACCCGCCTCCACCCCTGCACCCTGCCACAAGACACCCGGGGAGCTCAGCCCCCTGCACATTCCCAGGGAGCTCAGCCCCCCGCATGTCCCCAGGGCATGTCCCCAGGGACCTCAGCCCCGCTGCGCTCCCGAGGCCGCTGCACGGGGATGGCATGCGTGGCAGGGGACCAGCCTGGCTTCAGCGGCTGTTGTCCTGCAGCTGGAGGGGATGACTGAGCCCACGGGAAGGGCAGGGGCCTCACGCGGGAGCAGCTGCTGGCTGGGAGCCTGCGGTGCAGAGTGGCCATTCAAGCATTTCTCTGGCAGCTTTCTCTAGGGCTCTCGGCATTTCCCGGTGGGCAGACTTCCTGGGGTCTCTGTGCGCCCCTGTGAGGGGATGTCCTGCTGGCATGCCCTTCAAACAGCTCCTGCCTACCATGCTCACCCTCAGAGACTGTAAGTGGTGGGGGGTGGGGGCCAGATCCGTCCCAAACAGCTGTCCTGCCTGCGGCAGCACGGTCTGCAGCTGGGCATATGGCACCGCACGGCTAAACTTGATGTGCTGGAGCATCCAGGGGCCTCTCCTTCTGGAGGGACAGACTGACAAACAGCCCCTGACCTGGTGGCAGGGGGTATTTTGGCATGTGTCACCCTCAGCTGCCCCCCTGCACCTTCTTTCTTATCCAGTCTCAAAGCCTGGTGCTGCCTCTGCTTTTCTCTTGAGCTTGACTGTGCTTTTTCCTCTGTTTCACCCACTTGCCCTAAACAAGGACAAACACGCCAAGTCCCTCCCGGGGAGCTGATCTGCTGCAAGGGGCCTCCCTAAGTGCCAGGGACTTGTTCCCGGCACACTGTGCTGGTGGCACTCAGGTGGCACTCAGGCACCAGGCAATTGGGGTTTCCTGCAGCAGAGGAGTCGTCCCTGACTTGGAAGTGCAGCAGCTCCTCTGCCCTGATCAGGCCAGCAGCGGCAATGCCCGTTAGTGCCCCACGGGGGCTGGTGGCGCTGCTGCAGGGGCTGGCCGTCCTCGGCAAGGCCGCCGTGCTCCCAGCACGGAGGGGAGGGCAGAGCAGGGCTCCGGACAGGCTGGGCAGGACTCACTGCAGGACTGCGATGTGCTCCCCTGAGCAGGGTGTAGTTTCTGGTGGTGCTGCTCCGTCCCCCCGGGGCTGCAGGGTCCCTCCCAGCTCAGACTAACATATGGCCGAGACTTTGCCTGTGACCTGCCCGGGGCGGGGAGCCGGCCAACCACCCTAGCTGGGGACTGGTGCTGATGCAGGGGGGCGAGCCCAGGGTCAGTGGGACCCCGGTTAGCACTGAGCCCCCCGGAGATGGGCTGCCTGTCCATGGAGCCAGGGTGTCTCGTCCTGCCGCTGCTGCCACCAGCACTGCGCTTGGACCCGATGGGCTGAGGGCATCAGGAGATGGCACAAGATGCAAGGGCTGTGCTGCTGCCTGTCACACCACTGGTGATGCAAGGAATTAGGGCGCCCTGGGTCTGGGTAGGTAAGGGGGGCTGTGCCCCCCACCACAGCCCTCAGGTTTCCTGCAAGTGCCGGAGCCCTCCGGTGTCCCTGCAGCACCCTGCAGCGCGCAGGCTGGCTGCTGGCGGCCACGTGCCGTGATGCTTCCTCACACGGAAAGTGCTCTGATCTCCTCACACCAGCCACATCCCATCGGATCAGCGAGGTGCTGCGGTGTGTGCCCGGGACCATGCATGTGGTGCGGCCACCCCACACACGGGGAGTGCCCCGTGAGCCCCATGCTAACACCTCCCGTCACCTCCTGTCACCTCTCCCTGTGAGGACACTGATTGTTCCCAGCTATTTCTAGCAGAAAGGGCAAGCCACAGCAGACAGCCCCTTAGCAGGGGGGCAGCGTGGGGAGGGAGCCTGACTTCCCTGCACAGATGCCAAGGAAGGGCTTGGGGCCACTATAGGGGTGCACAGCTGGTGCATTCGTGCATGGCCCTGGGATAGGAGGCAGGCAGGCAGGTCTGCTCCCCCCCTGCAGGCAATCCCCAAGGGCCAGTGCCAGGAGCACTGCCCTGGCTCCTGGCACGCAGTGCACTCCGCACTCGGCGCTGCTCCCACTCCCCCTGCCCCATGTCCCGTGTCCCACCGGAGCCTCTTCTCATCACGCGGACAGCAGCGAAGCCCAGAGGGAGTCCCCAGCAGGAGCCTGGCAATTACAGGGAGCCACCTCCCCGAGATGTGACATCTCTCCCCACCACAGTGCCGCGTGGAGACAGGCTCGTCAGACCCAATTAGCAGTGAAGTCCCCCACAAGCTACAGCAGGGGAGTTCGTGGTGTAAATAAGCAGAGAACAAGAGAGAGATATGCAGCACTGCTGCGGTGGCACGGGCATGCAGAGCAGCCGGCGCAGGGGGTGCGAGGATGCCAGTGCACAGCGGGGGCCAGTGCTGGGGCACCCCCAGCCCGGAGGAGAGTGCATCCGTCCCACGCACAGGCACTCACAAAAGCACAGCAGGGCAGTGGCTAAACCGCCCCATGCACACATCACGGAGCGCTGCTCGGTGCCAGCTCTGCGCGCCGCATCCTGCACTTCCGAGTGCTAGCAGAGTAAGCCTAATTAATAGCAAAATGAGAACATGCCTGGCCAGCCACCTGCACATGCACAGAGGGAGACAGCAGGCTGCACGGCCAGAGGGGCAAACAGACACCCACGGATGCCTGGATCGGCAGAAGGCTCAGGCGAAACTGCAACTCCCCGATTCCCACAGGGCTGGCAGGGAGAGGGCCCCAGCCATGTCACTGCCTGCACCGGGAGGGCAAGAGACGCCTCTCCCCAAGACCTAACGGGCTCTGAGGAGAGAGGGCAGTGGAGGAAAGTGCTTCCATGCCCTAACCCAGTGCTGACACCAGGGAAACAGAGCTGAGGCCCTGCGGTCCTGGACCCTGGTGAGGGGCAGGAACCCCCTGCGCAACTGGCAGCCCATCTGCAGCATCTGTGTGAAGCTGGCACAGGGACAACGAGATGCAGCCTGGATTCAGAGCGAGCAAGTGAGCAAGCCCACCCACCAGCCACTAATGAGGCTTTCCCCGATAGATTGCTTTTACAGAAGATAAATGCTCTGCCATCGAACTGGAGCAGCTCTCCTTTCAGCTGCAGCCAGTCAGCTATCCTTCATGAAAATCACCCCATCTACTCCTGGGAGCAGGAGCTGCTCTCTGCAGAGGTAAAGGGATCAGATTCAGGCCAAGTAACACCAGGACCTTGCTCTGGCCTTTCGACATGTAGTAGGAGCTGGCTGCAGAGCAGTGAGGTGCCTGCACCTGTGCCGGGAGCCCCAGCAGCACGCTGGGGGAAGAGCTGGCACCGGTGTGCCAGAACATCTCCTTGGCTGGCCCGGTGAGCCGAGCCCTGCTCTGAGGACAGCGAGCATCCGTGCCGTGCTAGCACCCGTGCCCCTCCAAATCTGCCGCTGAGGGGTCCTGGCATGCCAACTGCCAGCCATGTCCAGGCGTGGTTTCAGCATCCTGCCTGGCACGGGGCCGGCAGGGCAGATGCGTGACCATGCCCCAGCATGGTGTACCCTGCCAGGGGAGATGCTGCCTTTAGGGCCATGAAGAGAGCTGCGAGGAGAGAGGGGAGGCTGCAAGCTCATGGCCGGAGTGTGCTGCTGGTGGGGAGCAGCCTGTGAGCCCCATCTGAGGACTCCTTGGGGAGGACAGAAATAGTCCAGGGATGGGCAGCTGTGCCGCCCTGCCCTCAGCATAGCCCAGGCTCAGGCTCTGGCCCAAATTTCATCTCTGTCCCTGCTGCCCCTGTCCTGCCTGCCGTGGCCCAGCTGCCCGGGCCAGGGCTGCGTCCAGCCGCTCTGCTTGGCCTTAGCTGCAGCAGAGCCTGGGGAACGGCAGTCCTCTGGGTCTGGCCGAGGCACGGGAATGTGTCCCCAGCTCTGCCATGTCCCTAGCTCTGCTGCAGCTCTGCCCAGGCCTGCCCAGGTTACCCTGTGCTGGCCAAAGCGCTGATGAGCACACCTCTGTGTCCCTGGGGGTGCATGGTTGCCTGCTGGGCCCGAGGCCATGAGATGGGGCTGTGTTTTGCACCGAACTGTCTTTTGGCATGACAGGCGCTGCTGTCTTCTCTCTGGTCCCATGGGAGCCTCCCGGTAGGCGCAGGGGCCTTGGCAATGGCCTTTCTGTTTGTGCTACCCCGCGACACCCACGAGCTGTCCATATGTGGTGCCCTGGGAGCAGGGGCGGCTGACAGCCCTCTGCATCCCCAGCTGCTGCAGGGCCATAGACAGGCCGGGCCCCTTGAGGCATGAATGAGCAGGATGAGGCGCAAGGACACAGCGCTGCACATATGGCATGGGGACAGCCGCTCCCTGTGTGCCCCATCACCTTTTCCCTTGAGCTTCCTGCAATGGCTTCTGCCAGTGACTTGGCACAGGGGGTCTTAGCTAGTCCTGTACAGGTGGGTTTGTGTCTGTCCTAAGGCGCTGGAGGCATTTCTGCGACAAACAGAGAGCTCCTCCACTAGGAGGGACAGGAGAGGAAAAGCTGCAACTGTGTTAGCGCTACGTCCCCCCAGGGACAGCTCAGACCTGGACAGGGTGAGACCCTGCAGCCCTTCACAGCTCGGGGTGCCCTGAGCATCCACCCTGCCACGGGGACAGGAGATGGAGCGCAGGCGGGCAGGTCCCTTCCATTCCCCAGCACAGTCCCCAGGAGTGAAGACTCGCAACTTCTCCGCACCTCTGCCTTGTAGCCAAATTAGGAGTTTGAGGGGTGGAGGAGAGCAGGGGCCCTGCTGGGAACATGCAGGGTGCCAGAGCTGGCTCTTACCTGTAGATGATGCAGGCACAGTCCCGGCAGGTCCCGCAGTTGGCGATGTCTTGCCCTGTCCGGTATGAGTGTCGCCTGCGACAGAGCAGAAGTGCTGTGAGCCTGGAGACCCGGCCTTGGTCTGCCTGTGCCTCCCCAGCCGCACCCAGGCCCCTCATCTGCATCTCGAGTTCATACTCCAGCAGCCAGGAGCCGGGACCCAGCTGGAATCCCATCCTCTCCTCCCTGGGATCCAGCTCCTGTCCTCCCTGGCATCACAGCTCCTGTCCTCCTTGGGTCCCAGCTCCTGTCCTCCCTGCAATCCAGCTCCTCTCCTCCCTGGATCCCAGCGCCTGTCCTCCCGAGAGATGCTGTTTGATGCCAGGCCAAGTGCGGTGCCTCGCAGCTCTGCAGGTTTCTCAGATGGTTACAAACCAGAGACAGGCACAGAAGCAGCCCCGAATACTTCGCACCTCCTTTCATCTCCATCCCAGAGCTGTACCTCATGCCCGCAGCCACCCCAGGCCACCATGCATCTCCCCACACATGGTGCCACAGAGGGAGTGAGACCGTGGGCAGTGTGAGGTCTGTGTGGGGGCACTCGTGGCAAACAGCAGTGCCCTGACAGACGGGCAGAGGGAGATGCTCCAGACTAATCACCAGCCTATGCCAAACTCAGGATTTAACTCTTTTTGATGCTTTCGCACCAGAGAAGCATCCTCCTCCAGGGAGGGTGCATGGGACTCAAATTAAGCTGACAAGCCTCAAAGCTCAGCTCAACCCCAAAGCAGTCCTCCTCCCCAATCTCTACAGAAGGTACCTGCACCCCAAATGTTTCTGCTGCTGGTGCTAAACACCAGCCCCAATGCATCCCCAGGCCAGCTGCATGCTGCACAGGGAGCACACACTGTCCTGCCCTGCTGAGTGAATGCTGGCTGCCTGCCCTGCGGCCCAGAGCTCCCCAGGGTGCCTACTCCCCAGGACCAGGTCTGTGCTCTGGTCCCCCCATGCAGACTAAGTGTCCCTGGCATCCCAGCTGCCTGCCAGTGGCACGCCCCAGCTCCTGCCGCCCTGCAAGTGTGGGGTGTCCACTGGCCGCAGCATCCTGGTGTCCCAGAGGCCAGGCAGCCGCGGGGTGCCGGGGACCAGCAGTGAACCGCTTGCCCAGCCGCAGCGCCAGCCTGATGCTCCCCTGAGCTCGGCAGCTTCCACACGCCACTGCTGGCCCTGGCTTCAGCTGCCGGCAGGAGAGCCACCACCTCCCTGGGGAAATGGTCCATCGATATCTCTCCTTGCTTAGCAGCCTGCAGCTTCTCTGAACAGAGCTTGTGTGCTTTTGGCTTTGCAGCCCTCCCGAGGCCCCGGGGTGCCGGGGCTGTGCCACGGCTGTGCCAGGGAGCTGCTGTTGGACCCCTGGTGCCTCAGCACTGCCGGCAGGTGCTCCCCGGTAGTGCCCCAACTCCGGTTGCTCTCAAAGCTGTAAGAAAAGGGCCCTATGAAATGCTTTTGGTCACCCTTGCGGACTCTGTCTCCACATCTCCATTGCCCCTCTTAGGCAGTGCAGGCTGCGGCTTTTGGGGGACAGCTGAGAAAACACCCCCATGTCCCACATAGCAGTCACATTTTCCTGTTTAAATCTTCCTCCTATTACTTGACCTTGATCATGACTGTTCTCAGCCCTCGGAAACTAGGTCTTTTAATGCACCAAATTATATATTACAATTGGGATTATACTCTTAGCACATAAATTAGATCATGATACCTTTTTGAACCTTTTTATATATATACTATTATTATATTTATTATTATTATATTATATATTATTATAGATATTATATATATTTTATATATATATATATAAAAAGGTACATATATGTGCGTGGGGGGGTATCTAATGTTGTATAAACTGTGCCTCTCTACCAGGATGAGATCTAATCCTGAGATAGGTGTCTGGTGTAGGATGTTGCTGGAGGTAGACATCTGGACCCTGCGAGGACATGTTACACCATGAGTGGATTGGGGCTGGTGGCACTGCTCTGGTGCACGGCAGGCACCTTGGAGCCACTGCGTGAGGCCATGCTGTTCCTCAGCATCAGGACACTAGGATAATTTTTTATGTGATTTCCCATCCCATTCCTTATGTCTCTGGCCATCTTGTTTGCTCATTTGACTGCAACAGCATACAGAGCTGAGATCTTAATTAAGCTGCCCAGAGTGAGGCTAAATCAGCTTCCCAAGCAGACAAACTCAATTCTGACCGCAGGAGCAAACCTGCCCTCTCAACAGGCACCGCTCTGCACATGCCCTCGCCGTACCCTGCAGGGACAAGGCTTGGCATGGCCATGGCACGGCCGCGGGTCTACGGGCGCCCCAGAGGGCAGCACTGCAGGCGGGGGGTCACTCCCTGGCCTTTCTCCTCTGAGCAGCCACACAGCCCCTGGGGGCAGCAGACCCTCGTGCAACCCTGGCAGGCGAGGGGCAGAGCAGGCTGTGCCGGGAGCTGCACAGTGAGGGACAAGCTGTGCTGGGGCTGCACGGCGAGGGGCAGAGCAGGCTGTGCCAAGGGCTGCATGGCAAAGGGCAGAGTGGGCTGTGCAGGAGGCTGCACGCTGACACCCGGCAGCAGCGATCGTGGGAGGAACGAATCCCAGCCCTGGCCCTGGCCTGAGCCCCCAGCACTGCTCTCATGTCCCTGTCCACGGAAGCAGGAGCAGCACTGCTGTGCTCAGCCACAAGAAGCACTTTTTCAGCGCTTTGCTCTGAAAAGCCAGGAGAGCACAGGCAGGGTGCTGGACTCCCTGGGGAGCCAAGGTGTGCTGAGCTGCTGGTGCTGCTCCTCTTTTGGGGTGAACAGGGGCAAGCCCTGGACCACGCTCTCCTCCCCTCCAGTGCGGTCACCTGTGCTGTGCCAGGGCAGGAGCGGCCAGGGCACGCACGAAGCCGACCAGGGCAGGCAGCTCCCACGCAGCCAGGGGGAACGGGTGCTCAGAGCACAGGGAAGGGCCCGTGGGATCCAGCACCCCAGGGCTGCCGGCAGCTCCCGGCTGGGATGGGCACACACGGGCTGCACCCGCAGCCGGGCAGCCTGCACCAGGAAGGGAGCATGGTGCTGCACACCTGCCTAAACACCTGCGTGGGCTTGCATGCTCTTGCTAACACCTCTGTGAGATCCACACCACCTCTATTGCCCCTAATTGGAAGGAGGTGCTTAGCAGTCATTTGTTTTTGATAAAACAATTAAACACGTGCGCAGGCACCAGGGCCAGGACTACAGGTGCTGCCCATCTGGCAGGTCCAGATCTCCTCCCGTGTGCCACCCTGCCTCCCCAAAACCACATGCCAAGTCAGACATACCAATACCACTGCAGCACAGTTTGACACCGAACTCGATGTCCCTGGCAGGCTGGGCCCCTCTCCACCTGTGAGGCCAAACTAACGAGCTGCCAAACTGATGAGCTCTCCTGTCCCAGTGCCCCAGGCTGTGCCCACGCAACTGAAGCACAGCATGGCTGTACCTGAAATGCCGTCCATAAGTGGTGTGGGGGATGCTCCACAGCACCACGGTCCCCAGCACCCCAGGGCCACCTCGCAGACAGATAGGTCATTGAGGGCAGGATGGACCAAGCCGTGCCGCTCAGCATGGAGCCTCACAGGCTGTCCCTCCAGCCCAGGCACTCCCAGCGTGGGCACCCAGACAAAGCTGCTGTCTCCCTGACGGCCGACCCAAGGGAATCGTAGCAGGAGCTTAATGGGAATATCCTGAGCTGCGGCCGCTGCTCGGTACCGCAAAGGCTGCGTGCACGTTTCTCTTCACGGCTTCTCTCCCTGCGAGGAGCACAGGGCACGAGCTGCACCAGCACTAGAGATTGGGAGCACGTTTTCACCCTGAGGGTGGTCAAACACTGGAACAGGGGCCCAAGAGGTGGGGGATCTCCATCCCCCTGGACACTAAACCGCAGCTCGGCAAGGTCCCGAGCAGCCTGTCCTGGCTGCACCCACCTTTGGTGGGCATTGGACCAGAGACCTCCAGCGGCCCCTTCCCACCAGCACTGCTTCGGGAGGTGGCACGAGGGCAGCTTTGCCTGCTCTTCAGTTACAGCCAACATGGGCTTCGTTAGATGTAATGACTGGATCGTTGCACTGCCCTGGTGGGAACTGGCTGTCTCAGGGCTTGGGGAATATACCCCAGAGGGTTTTACAGGAGGGTGCCAGGACCAGCAAGGGGTGAGCAGCTCCTCGCATCTCTGGGGAGGTTGGTGGCCCTTGTGTGAGATGAGTTTGGAGGGTCTCAGCCCTGGGCCATCACAGACTAACTGCAAACACCTTGCTCTGTTTGGCAAATCTACCTGGTAGGCCAAGGAAAATTGGCCCAGGGGATGCCCTGCCCCACCGCCCATGGAGCAGGTCCTGTGGAGGGCAGGGCAGGACAGGGGTGCATGGGCACCTCCCTGGGGTGCAGACACGTCCGTCACTGGGGCACCTGCCGCCGAATTTGCGCCTTAGGTAACTTGAGAGATGGGACTGAAAGCAGGCATCAGAAATAGGGAGGCTGTCTTTGGGGCATGGCAGGGACGTTGTGCCCGGGGCATCCGCCATGGCTGGGCTGAGCCTGCAGTCGGGATGCGACATCCCAGGTCTCCGGTCCCAGTGACCAATGGGCACATCAGCTGCGCCAGAGCTGGGTAGGGGGCCTAGCTCCCCTCATCCCCCTGGCCTGCAGCCCCCTGCACCCTTTCCCTGGGCATGGGGAGGGCACCACGGACACATGCAGAACAAGCCGGGGCGGGCAAGACATCGCACCAAGATGCAGCGTTGCATGTGCGTGGATGGCAGCTCTGAGTTTCTCAGGGGCAAACACGTCCAGGAGGTGCTAGCACCCAAATCTCTGGCAGGGTTCCCCCATCCTCCATTCACAGCCCTGCCAGGGACATCGGCCCCCCCCGGCCCCCGCCCCCGCCTGCTCACCCATCCCGCTGGGCTTCCTTCTTCTCCAGGTCCTGGATGACGTCCAGCAGCACCCGGATGGTTTGTTGGCTGGTCTCCAGCACCCCTTCCAGGGACTGCAGCTGGGACTGCAGGTCCCCCTTCTCCCTAGGCCCCCCGAGGCCCTCTCCCTGAGATGTCCGGGCGTCTTCATCCCCCGCTGGTGGTCCCATCGGCCCCTTGGCTGCCACCACCAGCTGCAGAAGGTCCTGGATGTGGCGCAGTGTCTCCGACTGCTCGGCAGTGAGGCAGGGCTGCCCATGCCGGGGGACCTCCAGTGCCCCCCCAACTGGCTGTGTCCCCACACCGGGGCCCTGTGGGGCTGGGGACAGCAGCTCCCCAGGCCCCTCCAGTCCTGCCTGGCTGTGCCCAGGCTCAGCGGCATGTAGCCGGCTGCAGATGCTGCGGGGGTCCGGATGGCCAAGCACAGCTGGTGTCTTCTGCGGTGCGGCGGCAGCAGAGCTGTGCCAGCCCGGCGCTGGTGGGTTGGGGGCTGGCGAGGTGCAGCAGGGCCCCCCCCAGGGCATGCCGCAGAGCTGGTGCTGGGGTGGCGGGGGGTCCCACGGAGGGTTGCCCTGAGCTGGCTGTCGGAGGCCATGGGTGTCCATGGCGAGGCCGGTCTGCTGGCGGTGCGGCGGGGGCTGGGGCACTGGGTGTCCGCGGGGCAGGCTCCACTCCGAGTCACTCCGGCCAAGCCCCCGCAGCTCGGCAGGCAGCCGGGGCTGACTGCAGGGCACGGATGCTGGGCGTGGGGGGGCCCCACGGCCGCCCCCGGAGTTCCTGTGGAGCCGGGTGCAGGCAGGGGGTGGCGGGCAGGGCTCAGGGGCGCAGTTCTGCACTGGGGAGGTGCAGCGGGCAGCAGGGCATTCGGCTGTGCCTGGATAAGGGGGACAGGGATCCCTGGGCGGTGGCGGTGGCACGCGGCACACCACGGCGTGCTGGGTGAGGGCTGCGGCATGATCATGCACGGGGAGGCTGCTGGGCACCTGCAGGGGCACAGCCCGGCTGGCGCCAGTAGGCACGGCCCCCCCTGGGCACCAGGTGCTCCCCGCAGTGGCAGGCAGCACCGTGTCCCCGGCCACATCGCAGACGCTCTTGCTGCGGGGCTGGGAGGTTGTGAAGGGCTTCTGGAGGCTGGGGGAGGTCTGGATGGCAGTGCTCATGCACACCTTCCTGGGCATGGGCAGCGTCAGCGAGCCCGGCTGGGCCTGGGGCCAGCTC
>NW_008795698.1:163521-163788 GCF_000699145.1 Aptenodytes forsteri | reverse complement strand
AGGGGATCCGGCACGGGGGGCGGGCATGGGGCCGCCGGGCATGCTGCCTGCCGCCCGGCCCTACAGCCCCCAGCACGCCGCCCCAACAGCCCTGCCCGCCGCCGTGCCTCCCCAACGGTGCCGGCAGCCCATGGTCCTGCCACTGTCCACCCTGGCTCAGTGCTGCCTGTGGCAGGGCTCCCCGCGGTGCCAGGTGCTGGCCGTCCCTGCCCATGGCTCCTGGGCTCCTGGACCTGCGGGAACAGAGAGAGGTGGGTGAGCCCCGGC
>NW_008795698.1:153030-163485 GCF_000699145.1 Aptenodytes forsteri | reverse complement strand
CCACTGCCCCGCGGAGCTGCTGGCCTCTGCTCGCCTCTGTGTGCTCTGTCCCAGCCCCGCCATCACAAAACGCAAAGAGACAAGCTTTGATCTCCGGCGCTGCCTCTTCAGCACAAAGAGAGAAGGAAAAAAAGAAACCCCTTTAGCATAAACACATTACAAGTTCACAGCTCAAATCAAGCAGAAGCAGCTGTTAAAAATAGCTCTGCCTCACTGGGGCTGGTGCCTTGTGTTCGCGGGGCGCTGGCAGTGGGAGAGCAGGCACGGGGCAGGAATGAGGGACTGCTGCGTGTGGGCACGGGGCAGAGCTGGGCTGGGCACGGGGGGCTCCTGTGTGGGATGGATGGACGTGGGGCATCTGCTGTACGCGGGGCACCGGCTCTGCGTGAGGCTAGACAAGGTGTGGGGCGCCCAACCTGTGTGGGTCATGGCTGGAGGGGGCCCGGGACTTGGGCCTGGGGGAGGGCTGCACTGGGCACAGGGGACCTGTTGTGTGTGGGACATAGCCAGACTGGGCACAGAGGACCTGTTGTGTGTGGGACATAGCCAGACTGGGCACAGAGGACCTGTTGTGTGTGGGGCATGGCTGGACTGGGCACAGGGCCCCATCCTGCACGTGGCACCCACCAGAGGTGCGGCAGGGCTGGCTGGGCTGCAGGCATGGGGGACCAGCTCTGTGGGCAGGGGGCGAGACCATGGTGCAGGGACACTGAGCCACTTCAGGTGTGTGAGAACCAGCCAAGAGGGAGAACAGGCATTGCGTCTAAGGCAGCAAATTCGGTGAGACCGGGGGATTGCTCCCTGTCCCTCACTGTGGAAAGGGCGGTCACTGGTGTCTTTCCAGCTCTCACCCCTGGCTCTGCCACAGGGCTGTGGCTCAGGGAGGCTGCAGCAGGGCTGCCTCTGGAGAGCGAGGTCCCCACGGGGCATCGTACCTTCTGCCATTGCGTGGCCACAAACAGCCTGCCAGCCAGCGCCAATTGCAGCTCTCTGCCTGCCCTGCATCATGTGCAGGCACGCGGCACAGCTCCCGCTCGCAGGGCCACCATGGGACCTGGCTGCACGACCAAGGCCACAGCTCGTGCCTGGGGACGTGTCCCTGACACCAGCAGCACTTCCCAGATGGCAGAGGGGCAGGACCCAGGGGGCTGGCGCTGCCCCTCAGCAGGGTCTCTCACACACGGGGGATCGCACCCAGCCATGTCCCCATCCCTGCCATCCTTAGCACACAGCTATGCAGGGCTCCTCCTCCCAGCGCAGGCAAGGCAAACCTCCCTCTGCAGCCCTGTCCTGGCCATACTCCCCCCACACCAGCACCAAGCCCCCATGCCCGCCTTGCTCTGCCTCTGCCCACCCTGGTCACCAGCTTCTGCCCTGGCCTGTCACGCTGCCAGGGCATATGACACCACGGAGCATGGGGTGCACACCGGGAGCCCTGCCCAGGATGTCCCCGGGGAGCAGAGGAGGCTAACTGCTCATTTCAGGCAGCTGCACCAGGGACAGGGCGGGAGAGATGGAGATGCCAGCCCTGGCAGGCAGCGGCACTGCTTCGCCTGGCGGTTCAGTCTCCCAGCATTCAGGGTCTGCAAACATCCAGAGATAGCTGCGGCACAGGCAAGGAGCAGAGCGATGTGGACTCCCCCATGGCATGGACTCACGTCCTCACACCACACCATGTCCCGCATCCCGCAGCACTGCGGATGGCACTGGCAGCCCCTGTCCCGGACCACAGCCCGCTGCTCTCCCCGTGCCCCCGCACCCTCTTTCGCACACCGAGACAGAAGCCTTACTTACTTGCTCTACAGCCCTCCTGCCCTTACTGCGGACAGACACACGGCACCTGCTAGCCCCCCTGGCCCCCCTCACCGTCTTGCCTTGCTCCTGCTGTAACGGAGTGGCTGACTCAGCACAGCAGCCTGGAGTCACCCTGTGCTGGTAATGAGCAAACTTCCCGAGTGCTGAGCACGCTGCTGCCCGGTGCTTCCCCAGGCTGGCAGCAAGCCACCAACCCAGAGGAGCAGGGGGCTCATGCAGCCCTCCCAGACCCCGCCCTGGCACTGCGTGCCCCAGCGCCCCCCGCCCAGCACTAGTCGGGATGCTGCTCCACGCATCACCCAGCCGCCCGGCGCTTTCCTTCCCAAGCTTGGAGCCATGCCCAGACACCAGGAGATGTTTGTGAGGCAGGACGCGACGGAGATGGGGACAGCGGAGGGATGGGGCACCTCGTTAGTATGGACAGCAACAGGCAGAGAAGAGAGCTGGCTCGGGGACGGAGCCAGTGCCACCTGCCCCTGTGTCCTGCACTCGCCACAGGCTGCGTGCAAGTCCAGGAGGAGCAGTCCCGCGTTCATGCCTGCCAGCGGGCGCCTGGCCCGGGGCAGCAGCCATGCCAGCACCCACACAAGATGGGGCAGAGCCTGCTGGGATGGCAAGGGCATCCTGCTCGAGGCCCTGCCGCAGCCGTGGGGTCACTTCTCCCTGCTTGTGCCACAGCGACGGCTGGTGCCCAGAGCTCAGCGCCCCCCGCCCAGGTCCCACTTCAGCATCCCTGGCTGCATCTGTGCCAGGGAGGCAACACACCAAGCAGCAGAGGGGGGATGGCTGGCACATCTCCACGCTAGACCGGCCTCCTGAGCACAGCTTGGGACCAGCACGGCTGGGCTGAGCACTCCTGGAGCGCAGCCTGCATGTGGCCAGCCTGCTCCAGAGGCTTCCTTAACGAGAGCGCTAATGGGCACGGGGCAGAGGGTGCCAGAAACCGCTCCAGCAGCCAAGCACGGGGCAGGAGCACTCCCAGCACAGTCCGAGCACGATGCAGCCCCCATGAGTCTGCAGCAGGGACCTTGCTGAGCCACAGCCGACGGCAGAGCGAGACGAGGCCGTTCCACTGCCTACGCAGCAAACGCAATGCTGTCAGTCAGCGGGGCCTCTGCCGAGGCACCCTCTGCCTCCCGAATCGCACCGCTGGAGAGATCAGAGACAAGCCACAAGGACAAAGAAAAAGTCTATAAATTATACATGCACTAACTCCGTTTGGGAACAGCTCTGAGGATGTCAAACACCAAAAGCTAGGACCCTCCCACTCATTTCTCTGCATAAGCTTTATGGTATTTAGTGCTGTGTTCGGGCACTGTTTGCAGCGTGCCAGCATCTTCGAGTGCTGATAATGAGTCCTGCTGTAGGACGGAATCAGGACTGTGCAGCCCAGCGGCTGCGGTATCTGATGGGCCTCCCCCATACTGTAGCTGAATCCGAGGAAACTGCTCTGCCGATGGATCTGTCTGGAAGTGCGGCTCCAGGGACATTTTGGATGCACAGAAAGGGCCACCGGGAAGGGGCTGTGAGGGAAGCAGAGGCCCCCAGCCACACCAGTGTTTTCCAGCTGCTATCCTCAAGCATATTTACTGGGAAATGGCACTCAGCCCCCTGTTCCTGGTGCCACGTGCTCACCCACGCCCCCCACGAGTTTGGCTACCCCAGCCGATGCACTGTGTGTCCAGCACACAGCCAGGCTCCCCGCTCGCCTTCCTGTGCCCCACCAGCTCCCCCATGGGCACCCCAGTACAGGGACCTGAGCTGGTCAGACTGAAGGAGCAGGAGTAGGGATGTCCCCTGCTAATGCCACCCTGCCCCAGAACAAGGTACATATGGGTCTGGCCAGTCCTGCAGTGCCAAGGGCTGTCAGGAGGACACTGCTGAGAGACGAGGTGCTGTGAAGCTGGAGCCCCTCTGAGGTCCTGAACCCGCAGTAGCCCCTTCCAGGGTCTGGTCCACCGGGTCCTCAGGACTGCGGTAGCTCCTCTCTCCTGGGGGACAACTGGAATCAGGGACAGAGGCAGGCAGGGGAGGGGATGGCTGAAGGACACCTGTCCTAGCTACCGTGTTGGGGCTGATGCTCGTCCTCTAGCATCCTGTGCAGGCGGCTCTCAGGAGATCCCTGCTAGTGATCAGGAGCAGGGAGCCCTGCCCATGAGCTCCTCCTTGCCCTGCCAGGGCTCAGCCAGGGAGCAGGGCTGCGCGACCTCCTGAGGCCGAAGCAGGAGGCAGGGGGCTGAGCTCTGGTGCTCTGCTCTTGCGTGCCCTGCTGGGCTCTGCACCTGGGGGACAGGGGACATCGGGGTCCTCCCTGGGTCGTGTGGGTGGAGAGCGGCCTCAGGAGAGCCTGAGCACATGGGACGGTGCAGCAGCAGAGCCCTGGTGCAGGGGGGGCCCAGGAGGGTGCGCGTGAGCTGGCACCGGCCAGGGCACACGACCACCAGCCCGAGGCTGGCCGGGGACAGAGGCAGGGGAACAGGCTCGGAGCTTGACTAATAACAGCTGAAGGACGGCAGCATGTACCAGCCATGCCAGTCAGCACAGGGCCATGGAGAACACGGCTCATCAAACCAATTTGCTGTCTGTTTTCATGAGGTTCCAAGTTTGGTTGATGAAGGTAAAAGCCTTGATGGAGCAGACTTGGATTTCTGTGAGGCGTTTGACATTTTGACGAAGAAAGCAGAATAATATGAAAGCAATGTGGCACACATTAAACAGATTAAAAACTGGCTAACCAGCATGTCTTAAGACATAATCATCCAGCGATCATCACCAATTAGCCATGCTTCTGCCCAGGTCCTGCGGAGGGGCAGCCGGGCCCTGCGCGGATGCTAGCTGTCACTGACCTCACAGGAAAAAACTCAGCACTGAGAAAATGTGTGGATTATACCAAGGCTGAGAGAAGGGCAAGGAAGGAAAAAGACAAACACAGAGCCATGAGAAGAGCACGGAGCGGATGCTGTGCAGGAGGGGTCTCTGCTGCAGGAGCCTTGGGCTCCTCTCCGGCCAAGCAGGCAAAGTGCAGCAAAACATGCCGGCTGAACATCAGGGGTCAGCGCAGTCAGAGGAGCGACTTTCTTAAAAAGTGAGGCCAGCCGGCACTAGAGCAACTTGGAAAGGATTTGCATGGTGGTGGATCCTCTGTCTTGGCAATTTTTTAAGGTCTGAGTGTTTTTCTCCTCTAGTTCATATGGGAATTACGAGCGCATGAATAAGGTGAGACAGCAGGTCACATCAGATGATGTATAGATAAAACAAGACGACGCCACTATAATGCAATAGATGACACGAGTACTTTAGCGGTGGGCTCTCCGGTTCAGCTGGATGCTCAGCACAGTTGGGAATGACATCTCCTCTGCTAAATGAGCCCAGGAGCCGAGGAAGCATCAGGGACTGCTTCCTATGACCTGGCCATGGATACCACTGAACTTCAGGTGCAGACTCCCACCCAGTCCTCAGATTGTCCTCACTCCCTGCAAACATCAAATACTCCTCAGAACGATGGGGATTTGTGAGCAGCGCCGGGGCTCTGAATCACGCATCAGCCCGGCTGCCATCCCCAGCCTGGAACCCTTCGGATCCATTAACCTGCCACGCCACTTTGGATGGTGGGATCCAAAACCCACGCCTGCATCACCAGCCCGTGCTTTGCCAGTGCGCTGCCAGCTCCTACCTGCAGCCTGTAAAGGGCTTGTGAATCTCCCCTTGGAAAGCCAATGGCCCCATGACTGGGTCACTCCTTTTTGGCCAGTACTGATTGATGGTGAATTTTGTGAGAGGGAGGCACTAAATCTTCTGGTTTTGCATCTTGAGACTCATCTCTCATGGGCTGCAGGGTTGACCTCAGAGGAACAGAGCCCTGTTTCACACCGTCCTGTCCAAAAGTTACCTGCATCCACCAAAAATACTGCAAAGTGGAGGGAAAGCCTCCAGCTGCCTGCCTGCCTGCTGCCTCCTCCTCTAGGGCAGCAAGGCCCAGCTCAGCTCTTCCTCCTGACTTGACAAATGCCGGTGTCCTGTGGGAGAGACCAGCCCGGGACTGATGAGGCTGCTGGGCAGACCCCTGCTACAGCCATCGAACAGCAGGACTGCAGGCGCCGATGGAGGGTCCAGCTGCCCCCCACAGCCGTGAACAACCCTGCCCACCCCCAGCCAGCTTTGGCCCTTTCTCCACCCATCCTCCACCTCGTCCTCCTGGTAATGTCTGTGGCAGAGGGAAAACCAGAGCAGACACATAAATCTTCTCCTCAAGACGCAGGAAGCCAGGAGATTAGATTTATGAGAGAGGAAGTCATATTCTCCTGGAACTGCAGAAGAGAACAGCTAATTACCCAGCTCCACTCACTGGGTACAACGGCTTCTCTTGGGACAAAACCTTTGCTTTTCCTGATCTCTGGAAAGGAAAGAGGTGCTACTGGTGCTGAGAGGGGCAGCACCGGAGAATGAGGCATTTGCTCTCAGCGGAGGACCGGGCAGGAGCCAGGTTCACGACACATCACTCAGCAGCAGAGCTTAATCCCGCTTTGGCTCCGAGAGGACTCGATGCGTTTGTACTCGGATCAGAGCATCTGTGGGACCTGAGGATGGAGAACTAAGAGCATCTCCTTGGGCAGCTAGCAAACCCAAAATCCGGTTCCTCGCTGAGGAAGCTCCACCATGAAGCCTACCCTTGCAGTTCTCTTGGAGGCTCTTCCAGAGCCCGGCTGCTCGGAGGCTCACAGACCTAATTCCTGCAGGCACTTAATCACAGCCAGGTTATATCCGACTGTGCTCATGCCAATAGAGTGCTTCCGCTTGAACAGCTCTTCTCCCTCCTCAATGTTCAGCCCTCATGCATTTACAGCGAGGACACACGTTCTTTCTCTGGCCACGCTTTGCAGTACTCAGCAAGTCCAGCTCTGCCAGTGTCCCCCGAGGCCAGCTCCCCGTGTCTCCAATGATCCTCGCAGCCTCCCTCCGCACCGGCAGTGCTTGACCTTCTCCCTCCTGGGAGCATTCAAGGCAAGGTCTTAGGCTCTGCCCAAACACTCTGGGGCTCCACCAGAAACACCCAGGCTGGCCCGGCTAAGGATGGCAGACGCAGTCCTCTGCAGCTGGGGCAATGCCCTGGGTGCCTTGTGCTCCACAGCACCCCCAGCGAGCATCACCTGGGGCCTCTGGGGAGCGTCACTGACACACGGGTCCTCCCCTGTGTCAGCCGGGGTCTGGTGCAAGCAGCAGCTCACACAAGCCAAGGGATCTGCATGCATCTCTATTTAGGTCACTGGCTGAAGTGTTCTGCAGGAAAATTAGTCACTCTCCCAGCCACAGGGCCCAGGAGAAGGCTCTCGTTGCCCGGCTGGAGCAGGGAGCCCCCACCACCCGCCTCCCCGCAGCGCCAGCACCCCTGGGCACCCTGTGGGCACCTTTTCAGGGCTGCCTGAGGCTCCTGGCTGCCCTCGCCGCACGTGCCATGGCTAATGCCCCACGGAAGGGATCCCATCAATTAGGGAAGAAGCAACAACATCCTCCTCCTGGCATGCAGAGGTCATCGACTCTAACTTGCATCGCTCCTCTCTCTTTCAACTGCAGATATGCTGGTGCTATCAGATGGAGACTTTACGTGGTCAGGAGACACAGTGAAGTACAAAGCCTTTGCACAAAGCCTTCAGAAGCCTGCAGAAGCCAAATTGTTCCTCTGTCTCCCATGGATGCTAATACGGCTGTCATGACAGTAGTGCCTCTGTTCTCACTGCTACCCGCTTGCTTTCCCACCTCTTTTTGCCAGGCAGAGGAGCACTGATACCACCATTTTAAATGATACATAAAGAGGTAGGGTGACCTACCCAGGGGAACACAGGCAGACTGTGGCAGACAGCCTGTATGGAGCGGGATGAGGTCAGGAGGAGTTTGTTTCACATCCCAAGTCTTCCTTTAGCTGCCTCGATGGAAGAGCAGGCGAGCATCCCTTGCGCAGTCTGCAGCTGCTGCTGGGCACCGTGGTTCAGCACCTTTCCTAGGGGGTACAGAACAGACCACCACGGGAGGAAGCAAACACCTTGTTTGGCTGCTTCCTTGTCAGCAAACATGGCGTGGGCAATATCACGTTCCTCTGAGTCCTGGAGACACCTTGCGCCGTGGCACAGAGGCAGGAAAATGCTTGATGCGGAGATCCGGCCCAGAGAGCAGGAGAGCTTGGCCGGTGCCCAGCACCGAAGCATGCAGCCTCTGCTGGCACCTTCGTCACGGGCTACTCCTGTAGTGATTACAGGATGAGGGAAGTAGGACACGGCCCAAAGACTTTCGGCCACGGGAGACGTGGCTCATCACAAGACTTCCCGCAGCTCCACGCTTTCCTGGGGAGGAACATTTCACCTCTTGGAGAAGGGCGCTCAGACACCCATCTGGAGTCAAACCACCCCAGCAAGTGGAGCACCCGGCCAAGCTGGGGAGCCCTGACAGACTGGGACTCCGTGTGCTCCTTCGCATGCCAGAAACCTTATTAGAAAGCCACAAGCTGTCCACAAAGCACATTTCTGGAAAAAGCTAGAAAGGCTTTGTCGCCCAGCAGTTCACAGAGGCAACCACAGCGCCCTGGTCGACCCTGCGTGCGCCAGTCCAGACTCCTGGGGGCTCGGTCCCGGGCACAGGCAGTGCCCCCTCCCAGAGGCCTCGTCCATCCCCCACAGGGCAGCCCCCCATCCCGCCAGTGCTTGCCTGGCCATGGTGCTGGCAGCCAGTGCGGGAGACCTCTGCGGCTGCAGCCTCCCAACACAGATAGGGAGAATGTCGTTTCAGAATACAAATTCCTGCCTTTAAGTGGATTTCCAATGCCGTCTAGCAGCCGGCCCCCCCTTTGTCTTTATGCACTTTAGACAACACTGGCTACCAGGGGAATTTAGGAATTAGCAAGTGTATTTCTTTGCTGCATGCCTCGGTTTCCCCGCCCACCAAACAGCCAGGATGATACGGACCATCTTCGTAAACACGCAAGAGAGACCCTGTCCAAAAGCACCAGTTAGGACTGAAATAGTATTGTTACTACAGATGGGAATAGACCCACTAATTATTTGTGGCCTCTGGATGCTACCATACTATTAAATAATTACACTAATTATAATTCATAAAGAAGATAACCTCAGTCTAAAGGAGCTTCTGTGTTTAAATCCACTCTGCTCCTCCAAGCGCACTGGAAGGACTGAACACTTCCCGCAGAGAGGAGACATGCTGGGAAAGGACAGCAGGTGCCAGCCTAAGCCCAGCTCTGCCCAGGAGTCACTTCTCTGGCGGCTCTCCGGCCCCTCTCCTCGGGCAGCACCAGCAAGGAGGGAGCACAGCCAGTGGTGCCCAGCGTCCCCTGCTGCCGTGGCTGTCCCAGGGGGCTTGCTCCCATGCCCCCCAGGAGGTGATGAGTGTGGAGACCACCAGGACCTGCAAGCTGGCAAGGAGCACTCTGCACCTCCAAGAGCAGGCAGGCAGCCTGGCTGGTGCCCGCCATCCCCGTGCAAGCACACACTGGCAAAGCCCAGGTCCCAGCGACTACTCATACATGTCCACCTCATGCTCCGAACGTAAAAAGGGCTCCGTGGAGACTTCTTCTCCAGGCTCCCCCCGCACCTCTTTGAGGAGTCGCAGCTCTAACTGGGTTTTGTGTGCACTCCCGCGGGGAGGAGAGAGACTGGAGCAGCCCTGAAAGCTGCGCCTTCCTATTTCACAGGGAGCAGCTAAGGCTGCACCCGGCTCCGCTCCTGCCTCAGTGGCTGCCGAAGCCCCACTGGCAGCCACAAAGGCCTTGAATGCAGAGCACGGCGCTGGGAGCTGCTGGGAGCAACGTGGGCTGAATCCCTCCAGCGCAAGCAGCCGTACCCTCAGCCGGCGTCAGCGCAGTGTGCGGTACAGAAAGTGACATCCCTGGGATCATGTGTGTGCGTGTGTCAACCAAACACAGCCCTGGCTGATGGACGTGTCTCCTAACGAGGGGGAGCAGAGCGCCAGCCAGCCGGGCTGAGCGAGGCAGGCTGCTCTGGGAGCACAGCCCCCTCCCCGCATCTCCCACATGGAGCTGCTCGGCAGGTGGAGGTGCCACGGGCTGGGGCAGCACAGCAGGGCAGGCAGAGCAGGCAGCAGGGCTACAGGACAGGGGGGCCCGACCGTCGGGGGTCTTCAGCTCCTCTAACACAGCAGCTCTCAGCACAGATTCGTCTCCCTCAGCTGCACACCACGCCACTGCCTCCAGCATGGCTGTGTCCCCCAGACACTCCTACCATGGCAGCCAGTGGCTTGCTCGGTACAGGGTGCCACCGGCCACCTCGGTGCGGGGTGCTTAGTGCAGGGTGCCTGGTGTAGGGTGTTCGGTGTAGGGTGCCACCGGCCACCTCGGTGCAGGATGCCCAGCATAGGGTGCCTGGCATAGGGTGCTCGGTGTGGGGTGCCACCGGCCCCATGCCTTCCTTCCCCGCACTTCCCCGGGCAGCTCCTGCACGGCGGCGGGGCAGAGGAGGGGAGGACCCAGGGAATGCTGCGACCCCCGGCAGCACGGGGCGCCGGGGCGGCCGGGGCCGCTCGGGGCCGGGCACCGCGCACCGGCAACGGGGAGGAAGGGGCACCACGGATCCCACCTCGCCCGCCCAGTCCGGCTCCTTACCCCGACCCCGCCGGCCA
>NW_008795698.1:135658-151787 GCF_000699145.1 Aptenodytes forsteri | reverse complement strand
GCCCGGGGCGGGGGTGCAGGCGCCGTGGCCGGTCCGGTGCTCGGGGTCGGGCACATGGTGGGGCACAGCCCCTGTCCCCCCGCGATCCCCCAGCCTCCCCCGGCCCAGCAGTGCCACTGGGCCCGGGAGCAGCTTGCACGGGGCCGGGAAAGGCCCATGCCCGCCCCGGGGCTGGGAACGCGGCGGCAGGCAGTGCGCCCGTGGGCACCTGGGGAAGGTGGCCTTTGCACCAGGCAGGGCTGCGGGGTGGCAGGAGCCACACCACAGCAGCGGGCAGGGGCTCTGCCAGGTCCCCGAGCTGGAGAGCAGCAGGCAGGAATGCAGCATCCCTCCGGAGACCACAGACCCTCTTCTCCAGCTTTTAGCCTGTCCTGCCCGTGGCCCTGCCGTGTGCCTAGTGTCCCAGCCACGCTGGGGCCGTGCTGGGGCTGCAGCAGCCAGTGCGGGAGGTGCTGGGTGGTGGGACTGTGGCTTGGCTGGGGGCTGTCTGGGACTGTTAGTGCCTGTGACCACCTAGCAGGCTTGGGGGCCATATGTTGTGCTGGGCTACCCCGGGCTTGATCCCCATGCACACGCCATCCACAGGACAAACCACATCCATATGTGTAGCAGTGCCTGGCTGTGTGGCTCCCAGTAATGTAATTTAAATGTAAATACAGTTTCCCTTGAAGAAGGTGTAGCAGGCGGTGCAGGGAGTTCACCTGAATCTAATTCCAGCAGCCACCAGAACAGCTGTTTCCAGATGACTGAACTAATCTCATCAAATCCCCAGAACAGACTGGCTTGCCGCAAAAGTTTCCTCCCGTCGCCTTCCTGCCTTGCCCTGCGTTCCCCATGGGGCTGTGCTGGTCGCGCAGTGCTTCTCTCTGCAGTGATGGTGGGTGACGTGCACCACTGGCTGGTATAAGACAAATGGCCCCCCAGAACCTCAGCAAAGGCTCAGGCTGCTCCTGCTCCACCCTGGTGAGCAGCACGGCTGCGCAGCCGGGCTCTGACAGTGGGGAAGGCAACCCCAGCTCCCACCATGGGGTCTCTCCCGAGACCAGGGCTCTGTGGCATTGCACACCCGGTCATTTAGGGAACATGGGTGAATTTGTGGCACTTTCCCCACTTTGCCAGCGCTTAGTGCTTGCTACCTTGCAGGCAGGGCATCCCCTGCTCCCGAGCTGAGTCCTGGGAGCAGGCCATGCTGCATGGTGAGGAGGGACTCGCCTCCAGCTTTGCGGGCAAGTTGTACTCGCTCGGACTCGTGCAGGCAGCCACCCGCAGCCAGTGACCTGGGTGTCTCCGCAGGATCTCTGCGGCATGCCTGCATGGCCTCCCTGCGTGCAGGCGCTGCCGGTCCTGCTGTGTGCCAGTGGTCAGTAGGGAAGCCTCAGGTCTGTGGCTTCACTTTGATGCTAAAAGGACTGGGATCCGTTGGGTTTTTATTAATTTGCTTCTCACAAGATAATTCCCTGCAAACCTGCCCTCACCCTGGACGGCAGCCAGGGCTGGCCGTGGGGCACAGTGCTTCCCCGCAGCAATCCCCTGCCACATGCTGCAGCCCTTCCCAAGAAGCTTCTCCGGCCCCGCTGCCAGGGCTGCCCAGCAGCCAGTGGGGTGAACCCAGGGTCCTTGGTTGCAGGCAGCAGCCGAGTGGCCCTGGGCTGTCCCCTTTGGCCTCTGAAACGCCCCCTCCGCTGGCTGCTCCATGCAGCTGGCAAGGGCTGGCCTGGGGCTGCGACGGGGCTCCATCCCTGCCACGGAGCAAGGGACTGCTGGAGCCAGTGGAATGAGCCAGGAGGAAGCTCTGGCAGCGGCTGACCTGCCAGGGCTGGAAGGGGCCTGCAATGCCCCATGCCTTCGTGCAGTGCTGCTGGGGCTTCTCCTGCACACCTGGGATGGCCAGTGGTGCTCAGCACGCAGTGGTGCCCTTGCACCGCTCACAGCACGGCAGGCTCCAGGGAAGGGTTAGCACCTGAAGCCACCCACAAAGCTCTGTCGGTGACACTGGGACATGGCAGGGCCTTCACTCCTCCTGAGCCTGCCAGATGATGCTCTTACCCCCAGAAATAGCCACCCTTTTCCTGCAGTTTCCAGCCCTGGGTGCACTCCAAGGACAGTTTTCCAGCTGAGCAGTCACACATGGGCTACGCTGGACACCGCTGAAAACTGGGTCTTTAATAATAGAAAGCGTCAGGCACTCTCATGGCCAAGTGTTTGCCCCCCCTCAGCCCCAGCAGTGCCAGGCTTCCCACTGCGCTGGAGTGACCTGACTGACCCCGGGCTCTGCCCGTCCCCAGCACACCATGGCACTTCCAAGGGTGGTTGGGTTGGTTTGTATGTTCCCTGGCATGTGCGGCTCTGGTGGTGGTGTGCGGGGTGACAGCACCCTTGCAACAGTGGTTGATGCTGAGAGCAGCCAGCTTTTCCACATGCTGACTCTGCTGCTGTGCTGCAGGGGCTGGACCAGGGCTGCTGCATCCCCGGGTGACTTTGGGTGTGGGGCGACTCCTGGGATACAGACTCCTAAAATGTCACACGAGGGCTTGGAGCTGCTTTCCACACACCTGGGTGTGGGCTGTGGTGGTGCCTCCTTGCAAACTGCCCCACCAGGGGATGGCAGCAGCCATCCTTTGGGGAAGTAATGCTTTAAGGCATCTCTCTGAGCTCAGTGCTGCAGCTGGCCACCGTCCGAATGAGCAGAGCTCAGGAGGATCCTGGCAATTGAGCAACACCCATGTTCAGTAACCCAGAGCCCTGACCCCATTGGCTTTTGGGCTTCAGTTGCTGCTCAGTTCCCCAGGGAGTTTCCTGTAGCTTTGTCCCAAGAGCAAGTCTATTGCAGACTCGTCTATGTTAGAAGTATGGTCAGGAAAATGTTGCATTAATTAGCTAAATGGAAGATGAAGCACTGTGGTGAGCAGCAGGTGGGTGTTGCACCCTACCACCCGTGCCTCTCGTTTCACGAGCAATGCAGCTGAGCACAATTTGGAGATCAGGTACCACCTTTCTCACTGTGCAGAGACAGGCATCCTGGTCAGCCTGCGCCATCGCCGCGCTGCTCGTCTCACAACAACGCTGTGAGCACCCGGTATGGGAGTGGAGTTAATGGCTCAATTTGGGACCCTTCGCTAGAGGCAGTCTAGACACATCAGCCTCCAGAAAGAAGCTGCTTGCCATTTTCAAAATGCACTTACATGCACGTATTGCCTTAAATTACCTTAAAAATTATGGATATATGCTACAGCAAATACGCTATATAGTTGTGTCTGTGTTCTCCCCAGAGTCATGGCAGGTGTCAGAGCTGTCCCACCCTCGGAACGGGATGCGTGGGACCAGGAGAGGAAGGGCTGGCTGCAGGAGCCAGGGCTGAGTGGGGCAGGAGGAGAGGTCTGGAGATCCGGGGAGGAGGGTGCTACAGCAGGCGGAGGGTGAGGGGTCCCCAGGGCAGCTGGGGCTCCGGGGTACAGACCAGCTGGAGGAACACGGATGGGTGTGTGTGGGCCCCCTCGACCCCAGTGCACCCCATGGTGCCAGCTGTGGGGCCTTGGCAGTGCCTGACCAGCCCCTCTCCCCCAGAGTCACTATGTGGCCTGCATGGCTGCCATCCTGAGCCAGATGGACAAGGACCACTACAGCTCCTACATCAAGGCGTTCCCCTCCCGGCCCGAGTTGATGGTGAGTGCTGCCCTGCGCAGTGAGACCCTGGCCCTCCATCACCAGCACCTCCCTGCCTCTCCACCCCACGTCTCGGCTGGGGCATCCCACCGGTCCCAGCACCCTGCCTGCACCTGGGCACTTGGCACTGGTGCCACCTGCCCTAGACCCCGGCACAGCCCACATCCCCGCTCTATAGAGGTGAAGCTCTCACTGTTGGGTGGCGAGGGTTGCTCCCAGCCCCGGTGCTCAGCACAGCATCGCCCTGGGAGGGCATCGTGGTCAAGCCCAGCTCCTGACATCTCCTCCTTCCTGGCAGGACTTCCTCATGGAGACCTTCATCCTCTTCAAGGACCTGATTGGCAAGATGGTGTACCCCTCTGACTGGATGGTGATGAACATGGTGCAGAACCGGTGAGGACCTCTAGGCTGGGAGGGACCTGCAGGTGGATGTTGCGGCTGGATGTGAGAACCTGGGGTGCCTTGCTGGGGCCTGGGCAGAGGGCACACAGGCACTGCAGCACGGTTGTGCCGGGCAGCTTAAAGCTAGCTTAGCCCCCTCCAAATCCCCCTCGAACAGCCCTGAGTCCGTGCTTGGGCTGGCTCGGTGCAGCTCCAGACGCTTCCTGCTCTGTCCTGGGACAGTCCGGCCCCATCTGGGAGCCTGGTGGCAGAGCTGCTCTCTGCAGCTCCGTCAGTGTGCTTGGGGGGCTCCTGGGCGGCAGCGGGAAGCTGATGCCAGACACCCCATCCCTTCCACCCTGGGTGTCTGTGCACGGCAGGGATGCCGGGCGTGCAGGACCGGTGCACCCGGGCAGCACTCAGCTGCACTGCAATGGGCAGAAAGGACCATCTGGAGTGTGGATGCGGGCAGGAGCACACTGCAAGCCCCAGCCCCAGGGCACTGCGAGGCCTGGCACCCGTCTGCCCCCCCCCCCTTGCCTCTGCATCTCTGGGAGCCACCAGCCCGGCTCTCCCCTCGCTGCCGTTCAGCCCTGCCTGCGGGCGGTGGGCAGGCAGCGCGGCTGCCCTCCGCTCAGTGCCCTGTGGCCGCTCACCCCACAGGGAGTTCCTGCGTGCCATCAACCTGTTTGCTGCGACCTTGACGGAGATGTTCCTGAGCAACAGCAGCTTTGAGCTGCAGGTGAGCGGGCACTGCCCCAGCCCTGGGCTGCCTGTACCCTGCGGGGGCTGGGGAGGGGACCCAGCCTGGCACTTGGTGCTGCCTGCCCTCCCAGCCCCCCGTGCCACCCAGCCTGGCATTCGTCCCCGTGTGTTATGGGTTTAACCCGGCAGGCAGCTGAACACCACACAGCTGTTCACTCACTCCCCCCCCACCAGTGGGATGGGGGAGAGAATCAGGGGGAAAAAAAAAAGTAAAATTCATGGGTTGAGATAAAGACAGTTTAATAGGACAGAAAAGGAAGGGGAAATAATAATAATGATAAGAGAATATACAAAATAAGTGATGCACAATGCAATTGTTCACCACCCGATGCCCAGCCAGTTCCCGAACAGCGGTAACCCCCGCCCCTGGCTAACTCCCCCCGGTTTTATACTGAGCATGACATCATATGGTATGGAATACCCCTTTGGCCAGTTTGGGTCAGCTGTCCTGGCTGTGCCCCCTCCCAGCTTCTTGCTGGCAGGGCATAAGAGGCTGAAAAGTCCTTGACTAGTGTAAGCACTGCTTAGCAACAACTAAAACATCAGTGTGTTATCAACATTATTCTCATACTAAATCCAAAACACAGCACTATACCAGCTACTAGGAAGAAAATTAACTCTATCACAGCCAAAACCAGGACACTGTGTTTTCACTGCAGCTTTGGAACAACTATTTCCACCTGGCCGTGGCTTTCCTCACCCAGGACTCCCTGCAGCTGGAGAACTTCTCTCAAGCCAAGCGCAACAGCATCCTGGCCAAGTGAGTCCCCCTCGCCTTCACTGGCTCTCCCTGGCCCAGCTACCTGCCGGCATCACCTCAGGGCCAAGTTCTGCAGCTCTGCTTCAGGTTCCTGCCTGCCTGCTGCTACGCCGTGGGGTCAGGGGTTTTGGGATGAGTTGGTTGGGCAGTGCTTGGGCTCCTGGCCTGGATGCTGTGCTCCAGGCTACAGAGTGATGCTAACCACCATCCGCCCTGGCAGGTACGGAGACATGAGAGCCACGATCGGAGCTGCTATTCGGGACATGTGGTACAACCTAGGTGAGCTGCAGTGTGGCCAACAATGAGGAGGCTTGGCAAGTCTCTGCAGGCTGGTGTTCATCAGGACTGTCCCCAAAATGGGTGCTGGGGAGCAGGATGTTGCTTGTGTGGGGCATGGGAGCCTGCAGGTGCAAGCAGGGTGTGTGAGCCTGCAGGCGTGTGAATCTGCAAACCTGTGGGACGTGTAAGCCTGTAGGGTGTGCAATCTGTGGGATGCTGCGGGATGTGCAAGTCTGTGGGATATGTGAGCCTGGGGGATGTACACATCTGCAGGCGTGCAAGGCCATGGGTGTGCGAGCCAGCAGGCACTGTGGCCAGTCATGAGCTCGCACTCCCTGCAGGCAGCCTCCCCTCTCCGGGCTGGCATCTGCCTGCAGCCCTGCCTTCCCGTTCCCCAGTCCTGTGGGCTCCTGCCTTGCCTTGTTTCCCCTGCACAGTGCGGGTCGCGCTGTCAACAGCATCCCAGGGCCAGGCAGGTGGGGAGGATGCAGCACCTCAGGTCTCTGCCCCACACCCTAGCAGGGAGCTTCAGGGAGCAGCCCACAGCGCAGCGGTGGAGCAGTGATGGGTGCCTGCAGGCTCCTGCGTGGGTTGTTCACAGGTGCCAGGGCCTCCAGAACAGCAGCACAACCCCAGCTGATGGTACCACAGCCGAGTGGTTGCCGTGCTGTCCTGGCCATACAGCATTACCTGCCCACCAGCATGGCTGCCCCAGAGCATTGCCCGGCTCTGCTGCAGCCACCTGCCCCAGGCGTGCAGACCTCCTGGCACCGCTCTCTCTCCTCTTCCCTGCGTTGCTGCTTGTTTGCAGCTGCGGGGCCCCAGGCCAGGGCTGGCCCCAGGAAGCAGGCTGCAAGAGCCTGGCCCCCCAAGCCTTCCCTCCCCTCCCCAGGCCATCACAAGATCGAGTTCATCCCAGGCATGGTGGGCCCCATCCTGGAGATGACGCTCGTGCCGGAGCTGGAGCTGCGCAAGTCCACCATCCCCATCTTCTTCGACATGATGCTCTGCGAGTACCAGCTGACCGAGAGTTTCAGCCGGGTGAGTGGCCAGGGCTGCGGCTGGGCCATGGCAGGAGGTCAACATGGCCAGATCCTGCTCCTCACCCAGGCTGGACCATCCCTTTCGGGGTGGGTGGAGGTGATGCTCAGCCTCCCCTCTCTCATCCTGGGATGTGGGCCTGCAGGAGGGAGGGACAAGGGACAGGGGACGGGGGGATCTGGTGGGGACATGAGGAGCAGGGAGAGCCGCCAGGTGACGCAGAGGATTTCCCAGGGATGAGCAGGGACGGGTCAGGCGTCACCCACTCAGCCAGTCCCGGCACTGGCTGGAAACAAGAACACAGTGGGAAGGGGGAAGTCTGCGCAGACCTCCTGCGTTTCCATTTGTTTTCCCTTGTTGCTGTGAGTTTTCTCCATGCAAAAGGCTTTTCCAGTTTTTGATTAGGTGGCATTTGTCTCTTCTGAGCTGGAAGCCTTTCGCCCTGTTGGGGCATCCCACAGGAGGAGAGGGGCTGGGACTGCCCTCGGAGCCACGGTGACGTGGGTCCTGCTGCAGCCCCTTCCCCAGCTCCTTGCTCGCACCTGGGTCTGCAGCCACAGGAGAGTTGCGTTGGAGGAGCAGTGTGGGCACGGCTGGGCTCAGAGGACCTGAGGCCTTTGCAGGAGATGTCCCCGAGCCATCCTGCTGTGGCACAGGGGCTCTGCGGCTCAGGAGCCGACCATGGCAGTGCCCCTGGCCCAGGGGGACAAGGTCCCCCGAGTTTGGGATGTGCAGACACTAGAGGGACCCAGTGTGGAGGCAAGGGGTACCAAGGGGTACCAGCAATCAGATATCTGCTCCAGACTGCCCCCATCCCATACCATGCACGTGCAGGATCCCCCAGGCTTTTGGGTCCATCGGCTGCAGCTGGAGCACAAATCCCGTGGACCTGAAGGCTGAGCATCAGCTGGGAGATGGGGGACCCCAGGCTGGCACAGCCCTGCCACCCTCGGCAGGGAAGGCTGTGGCTTTAGGGGGCACAGGGCACTGCCCAGAGAACCCTGGGGTCAGCCAGGCCCAGACTGCTGGGGAACGGTGACGAGGCCAGTGCAGGAGCGGGATGGGGACTGGGGAGCAAGTCAGGGACCCAGAGAGCAGGATGGGGCCCTGTCTGTGCTGGGGCAGTGTGAGGACCCATCCACACCAGGGAGCAGTATGGCCTGGGAGCGGGGACAGAGACCTGTCTGTGCCGGGCAGTCCTGGGGGAAAGGGCTGCAGCAGCCGAGCCTGGGGGCTGTTTGGGGGCCCAAGCTGGCTCCAGCTCCCACAGCCCCTCCTGTCCCAGCACTGCAGCCCCATGTCGCGGGGCTGCAGCCGTGGCAGATTGGGGCCAAGCTCAGCACATCCTTGGCTCCTCGGCCGCGCTCATGCACATCTCTGCAGTTTGAGGACGAGATCCTGCGCAAGCTGGACAGCGAGGTGGAGGGCGGTCGGGGAGATGAGCAGTACAAGCAGCTTTTTGAGAGCATGTGAGTGTGCAGTGACATCCCCACAAGCTTCTCTCCAGGGCATGGCCCTTTGCTGTCTACCATTCTCCTGCCCCAGCTGAATCTCGGCCATCCTGCTCCTCCTCATGCTGTGCTCTGACCCAGAGCATGCCTCTCAGGGGGGTAGGACCCAAGAGGAGGAAGGCTGCTGCCTGAGCAACATCATGTGCCCCTTGCACACCGCTGCTGCCCTGGCTAGCCTGCCCCTGCCTGCCCCCAGCAATGCCCCTGCCCCTGGAATTACCCCTGCCCTGCACCAGGGGATTCCTGTGCCCCAGGTGATGCCCCTGCCCTGCCCAGGCTTTGCTCCTGCCCCGTGGTACCCATCATAGATTCATGTGCAGAGTGGCTGGAGCTGTCAGGTCTCTCCCTATCCCTGATGTACCTGGTGGGGGGCAGCATGGGGCTTGCCTGTCTCGCTGCTGACCAGGTGTTGCTTTTTGTCCCTTGTTGGGGGGGCCTGCCCCCCCCCCCCCCCCCCCCCCCCCCCCCCCCCCCCCCCCCCCCCCCCCCCCCCCCCCCCCCCCCCCCCCCCCCCCCCCCCCCCCCCCCCCCCCCCCCCCCCCCCCCCCCCCCCCCCCCCCCCCCCCCCCCCCCCCCCCCCCCCCCCCCCCCCCCCCCCCCCCCCCCCCCCCCCCCCCCCCCCCCCCCCCCCCCCCCCCCCCCCCCCCCCCCCCCCCCCCCCCCCCCCCCCCCCCCCCCCCCCCCCCCCCCCCCCCCCCCAACTCCCTGCACCTTGGGGGAGCTGAGCCAGGGCAGCGGAGGGAGCTGAGTATGCAGTGAGACCCATGACGTCCTCTCCTCCCCAGCCTCCTCAGCTGCTGCCAGAGACACCCTGAGCTGGCCAAGCCCGGGGAGAACTTCGTCGCACTGGTGACCGGGCTCCTGGAGCGGCTCCTCGACTACCGGGCTGTTATGAATGATGAGAACAAAACCTACAGCATGAGCTGCACCGTCAACCTCCTGGTGGGCACCTGCCCCATGCCCCCAGCTCCCCCAGGGCTCAGCCCCGTGTCCCCCCAGGTCCCCCCAGGGGCTGTGGTGCCCCTTGCACAGCAGAGATGGGGTGCACGTGGTGCCAGACCCGGTGTCCCCCAGGAGGTACTTGCTGGGAGGCACCGTGCAGCTCCCCGCTGCCAAGGGCAACCCAGTCCCCACACGGGGACAGTTCTGGCAGCACCATGACCCAGAGCAAGGTGTGGGAGAGTTGGGGGCTGCGGCACATGACCCCTCCTGGGATCACTTAAAACAGCCTCATTTGCTCTTCCCCAGAACTTCTACAAGGAGATCGACCGCCAGGCCATGTACATCAGGTGAGCACGGCCCCAGGGAGACCAGCATCGCTGTGGGGTGAGGGGTCCCAGGGCCCTGAGCTGTCCCAGCCCCCTGCCGCCCTGGCCCCAGGCACGTGGGATGGGGATGGCAGAGTGGCCGGAGGGGCAGGGCACCATGGGCTCTGACCTGTACCCAGCTGCCAGTGAGGGATGCTGCCCTGTGGGGGAGCACGGGCCAGACCCCGAGCTGTGCCGGCCGTCATGCCCCACACATGGTACCCTTGCTCCCAGGTACCTGTACAAGCTGAAGGACCTGCATGTCAGCTATGAGAACTACACGGAGGGAGCCTACACCCTGCTACTGCACGCCCGGCTCCTCAAGGTGGGGCACGGGGGGTACAGGGGCTGCAGGGCCTGCAGGGGCCGCCCAGCTGGGGCCCAGGGGCTCAGCGTGATGGGCTCCCGCTGCCTCTGTGCAGTGGTCGGATGAGGCGAACACAGCCCCCATGCAGGGCTTGCACAGCCCCAGCCTGCACACCCAGCGCCAGCTGAAGGAGGCTCTCTACAACCAGATCATCGACTACTTCGACCAGGGCAAGGTGAGCGTGGCTGTGCGCCCCCAGCAGCCCCCCTCGCCTCTCCCAGCCAGTGGGAGCTGGGCTATCTCAGGGCAAGCCTGGCTCCCCAGCCACTGCTGCCTCCTGCTCTGAGCCCCCAGCCTCAGCACAGCCCACCTGCCCACCCCACCACTATGGTGGGGCTGGAGCTGCCCTGCAGCGAGCCCAGGCTGGACGGTTCACCCCACAGCCACCTGGCTGCTGTGGCTGTCCTTCCCCCAAACCCATCCCGTCCCATCCCAGCCTCAGCCCCCAGCCCTGGCACTGCCTGGGGGCCAGTAGCTGGAGCACCCCAGGAAAGGGGCTCGCCTGGGCAGGGAGCTCAGGTGCTGGAGATGGCAAGAATCTGAGTCCTGCTGCAGCCCACCAGTGCCCAGCCGGACCACCAGCCCGCATGGGAGAGCCCTCTCCTCCTCGCTCAGGAGCAGGGGTGTGGGTGCCCCCACAGATGGGGCTGGTCTCTTCTGGAAGCCCCCAGTGCCCCTCCTCCCCAGCTCACCCCACATTGCGGGGCCCCCACCCTGGCCCCATCTTCTGCAGATGTGGGAGGAGGCCATCCACATCTGCAAGGAGCTGGCGGAGCAGTACGAGAGTGAAGTCTTCGACTACGAAATGCTGAGTGACATCCTGGTGAGTGCTTGGCCGGGCTGGGGGTGGCGGCTGCCAGCAGAGTGGGCTGGGGTGCCGCGAGCCACGGGGAGGGACGGGGGGTCTGCAGGGCTCCCATCCCATGGCAGGGCCCTGGCCCATCCCCACTCCTGCCCCTCTCCCCCTGCAGCAGCGGGAAGCCAAGTTCTACGAGAAGATCCTGAAGGTGCTGCGGCCCAGCCCAGACTACTTTGCCGTGGGCTACTACGGGCAAGGCTTCCCCACCTTCCTCCGGGTAAGTGGCTCCCAGCTGCCCCGAGGCCAGCACCATGCCAGCAGCCGGCACGCTGTACCTGCCTGGGACAGTGCCGGCACCCAGGCCAAGCCTCATGGCTGCGGCCATCTCAGAGTGACACCCTGTGAGCCAAGCCCTGGTGGTGTCCCCGCTCCCAAGGGATGGGGCCCCTTGCCAGGGTGGTGGTGATGACCGGGTCCCCAGTGCAGGTCTGTGCCATGTCATAACTGGGTTGCAGGGACAGATGCATGTTGTATCATACCTGTGGTGCAGAGATGGGTCTGTGCTATTTATAAACAGATTTGGGTACCTCCGGGGTCACTGCGGGAGCCCCGCCAACCCTCTCCCCACCAACCCTTGCCCTGTCCCTGCAGCACGGTGCTGTAGGCAGGGGCTTGCTCAGCACCTCTCCCTTTTCCTGTGCTGGCAGACAGGCTCCTGGCGTCCACCAGCGAGAGCAGGGCTCATCTTTCTCGATGAGAGCAGTGTTTCACCCCCATTCACTCCTATTACATTCCTTAGGTTTTTAATCCACTCAGATGTAAGTTGGCATGCTTGGTGGGCTTCTTCCATCCAAAGTGTTGCTCCTTATTCTCCTATGCCGCTGTTATGGCCACAGCAAGGGCGGCATTATTTTCACAGAGGTCACGGTGGGTTTCAAGGGCTCCTTGCTGTCTCCTGGGTGGTTTCTGTATCCACCGACCGCAGACCCCAGTCGCTGCATGCCCAGCCAAAGACCTTTGCTCTAGACCCCTGTCTGCCTGAGCCAGCTCGCCCTTTAATTCCTTTTTCCTCCAGTTGCTTGGTTTAGGGAAATAAGTTTTTTGAGGGGGGGTGTCTCCCGCTCAGCTAAGGGCCCAGCCTCGTCGGTGCCTGCACCCCTAAGGCACCAGAGCTTGCTGCAGCTGGAGCATGGGGCCGAAGGTTCCCCGGCCCCGCTCCGCAGCGTGCTGGGACGGGCTGCCATCTTCCTCCCTCGCAGAACAAGGTCTTCATTTACCGGGGCAAGGAGTATGAGCGCCGGGAGGACTTTGAGATGCGGCTGCTGAGCCCCTTCCCCAACGCTGAGCAGCTGAAGAGCACGTCTCCACCCAGCCAGGACATCACCGGCTCCCCGGGCCAGTGTATCCTCCAAGTGTGGGGATGGGGCTGGGAGGGTGGCTCGTTCCCTGTGCCATTGTCCCCTGCACGGGTCCTGCAGCGCCTCCCCACGCACCCCTGGGGTTCTCCCCCTCTGGGCCCCAGGGCCCCTCTCCCACGCAGCCTCTGTCACCTGCAGTGTGCGCCCATGGCTCCTTCACTCCCACAGATATCCAGTGTTTCACCGTGCAGCCGGTGGAGGAAGCCAAGGTCCGGTTCAAAGACCGGAGCATCCCAGAGCAGATCACCAAGTGAGTGCCCCGGCACGGACAGGGTGCACCCGCTCTGCTCCACGTGGCGGGGAACACAACAGGGGGGACCTCTCCCATGCTCTGCCCCTTCCCTCCCCTGCAGTTTCTATAAAGCCAACCACGTCCAGAAATTCAGCTACTCGCGGCCCTTCAAGAAAGGCCCAAAGGATCCAGACAATGAATTTGCAGTGAGTGCTGGCAGGGGCTGCCGGGACCCCTGGCTGGGAGGGACAGGGAGAGCTGAGGGGCCCCTGTGACGAGCCAGGTGTCCGGAGGAAGGGGGATGCAGGAGAGACAGGGGCTCCCCCCGTCCTGGGATGGGGAAGATGGTGGTCCCATGCCCATGGGAAGGGGAGGTGGGAGCCCCCTGCCCCACGGGGCAGCCAGGGGTGTCCCAGGGTGATGGGGAGGAGGGCAGCACGATGACTGCTGCCCTCTCCGCAGACCATGTGGATCGAGCGGACGACCTTCGTAACAGCCTACCCCCTGCCCGGCATCCTGCGCTGGTTCGTGGTGACCTCCACTACCACGGTGAGGAGGAGGGTGCGGGGGGAGCGGGGCCTTCCCAGGGCATCCCTTCCCCAAGCAGCATCACAAACCCCAGATCCAGGTGAGCACGCTGCCCCCAGCCCCTTCCAGGCTTCCCAAGCTCAAGTGGCTGAAGCCGGGGTGCGGGAAGCACATCCCATCTGCTGCCCCGGACGAGCCCCTGCCCTGGGTCCCTGCGCCCCATCAGTCTCTGCTCTCAATGTAAATGTGATCCAGCCCCGAAACCCTGTGACTCCCAGCTCACTCCCATGCCCCTGTGGTCCCTCAGGTGCGTGGTCCAGGGCAGTGCCTGCGGCAAAGCGGACCCAGCTCCCACATGCACCATCCGCCTGCAGAGCAGGGGAAAAGTTTCTCTGCTGACACTGGGCACGGAGATCCCCTGGCACTCAGGGCCGCGACAGCCTCTGTCAGCTGGTGCCGGTAGCATCAACCTGGTGACAGGGACTGGTTTGTGTGGCTCACCCACTGGGAAGCATATCTCCTCCGTGGAAAGCAGAAGACAGTGTGCAGGGAGCAGCAGAGGCGCTGGACGAGTTTCAGCAGACCACTGCTACTTCTGGGGCTGCTGACAACAGCTCCATCCGTGGGTTTTACGCCTCTGTCAGAGAGAGGTGCTTGGCCAAAGTCCAGGGTGTTTCAGGTGCTGCAGCAAGGAAGACACGTGAAATGCACTAGCCAGGCTGTTGCACGACAGCTGTGCTGCAGGGCAACTGTACAGCTGCACGAGTGCTGCCACACGCACGAGTGCTGTCACACATGCCTGTCTACTGCAGTGCTCTGTGCACGCTGGTTGCACAGCTGCCCCCCCTACTGACAACGACGTTTACCCAGGTTTCCCATAAGCTCACCGCTGAGCTGCCACTGCCACACGTACATCACCTGGCCTGCAGGACTAACCCTGCCGGCAGCCTGTGCTTGGAGCCGGGGACCAACACTTCCAGTGCTTCCCCCATGAGCCCTCGGCTCAGCTCCAGGCAGCCGGTGCCAGGGGTCTGAGGGGCTTTGTGGGGTGAGATGTGCGACCCCGGGGCCTCTCTCCTGCAGGACCAGGGAGAGACCACCCTGCCGGCCCACACCAGGACAGGCAGGTTGCTGGGTCAGCCGCCTGCTGACCTTCCCTTCCTCCCTCCCTGGGCACAGACCATCATCTCCCCCCTGGAAAATGCCATTGAGACCATGATGAAAACGAATGAGAAAATTATGAGCGAGATCAACCGGCACCAGAATGACCCCAGCCTGCCCATCAACCCACTCTCCATGCTGCTCAACGGCATCGTGGACCCTGCTGTCATGGGTGGCTTTGCCAAGTATGAGACGGTGAGGACATGTGGGTGCTGCGCTGGGGCCAGTGTGGGCACTCTCGGGGCTGGCAACTGCAGGCACTGGCACCGCTTCGCACCATCCCCTGCCTGCGCGGAGCCGAGCCAGCCCGTCAGCAGAATTGAGAGGGGGTTGTTGCAGGCCTTCTTCCAGGAGTCCTACCTGCAAGAGCACCCTGAGGATGAGGGGAACATCGAGAAGCTGAAGGACCTGATCGCCTGGCAGGTACAGCCCGCAGCATCCCTCCAGCAGCTGGAGGGGACAGCTGCCCTGGGGTGCCAACTGCCCAGCATCCCCATCCTGGGGGAGCCCCACAAGCCCAGGCAGACCTGTCCCCGTTCTCCTGCAGACCCCGCTGCTGGCAGAGGGGATCCAGATCCACGGGCGGAAGGTGACGGAAGACCTGCGGCCCTTCCACGAGCGCATGGAGCAGTGCTTCATGCAGCTGCGGGCTAAGGTGGAGAGCCAGTATGGGGTCCGGGAGATGGTGAGTGCCAGGGTGGTGAGCACGGTGCAGGCACAGCCGGGGCTGCACGGGTGTTGCGTGGCACCTGTGGGGTGACACTGGACAAGCCAATGCAGGTCTGGGGCTGCAAGGAACAGCTTGATAGGGCTGCAGCTGCAGCAGCATCATGGTGAGGGGCACTGTGCATGGGGGACCTTGGGGTCCCTGTCTGCCCTGGGTGGGGGGACAGCACTGCTGTGGGGTGGCTGGTACTGGCACAAAACCAGGACTGGGCAGAGAGGGCACTGCTGGCCCTGGCTGAGCAAGGGAAGGAGAGGGGAGGCTCTGCACTCTCATCCCTCCTGGCTCTCTCTCAGGCTCCCTGTGTTCTCAGGTCTGCTTTGAGGACCGGCGGAGTGGACGACCCCGGTCCATGGCCTGGGGACCCGACTGGGACCGGCTGAGCCATGCTGGAGACAGGCAAATGCTGTGGTGGGGACCGCTGGCTCTGAGCCACCCCCTCTCACCGCCCTCACCCCTCCCCACTGGCCCCGCACCACTGAGCCATCCTCACTCTCCTCCACCCCAGATGCTTCTCTCCCACCTCCCCAGCCCACTGCACGCCCAGCTTCCCTTTATGCCAAACCACATCTCAGGGGTCCATCCTGCCATGCCACCACAGTGGCCCTGTCCCTGTGGTGGGGCATGGTGCAGAGACACCCCATGTGCAGCCCCCAGGCTCACCTGGACACCGCTGTCACCTGAGCCATCCACACTTGTCTTGCTGGCTTGTCCCCCCTAAGCATCCACTGCTAAGCTCTACTGGAGATGGTGCTGGTGCCTGGCTGAGGGCGGCCACTCCTGGCCATGGTCCAGCTGGCCCACGGCATAGCCCTGCTCCCCTTTCCCCCTGCCACCCACCTGCCCCTTATCAGCCAGTTGCTCCACAGCACGGAGGCACCCCCGACCCCAAAGCCTGCCCCTCGCACCTCTGAGAGTGAGGACCGCAGGAATGAGCGCAAGGAGAACCGCTCCAGCACCTTCTTCGGGTACCGGCGGCAGGACCTGCGCCAGTCTATCTCAGAGCTGCCAGAGCCCAAGGTGATGCTCAGCACAGCCCTGGTGCCTCCCCTTCTCCCCAGGGCCCCACTCGCATTCCCCGAGGCATCCTGCTTCACCTGGAGTCCCTGGCCCAGTGGGCAGCACCAGGCCTCAGGACAGCCGGGACCCCTCGGGGGGCTGGTGCCAGCCCCTGCTGCAGGGCACAGCCAGCT
>NW_008795698.1:131185-135189 GCF_000699145.1 Aptenodytes forsteri | reverse complement strand
AGCACCAGGCCTCAGGACAGCGGGGACCCCTCGGGGGGCTGGTGGCAGCCCCTGCTGCAGGGCACAGCCAGCTGACAGCAGGGAGGGCAGGAGCAGAGGCTGGTGGAGCACAAGGCTGGAGACCCAAGGCTGTGGGCAGGGTGCTGGGGACCATCGCACCCTGCCAGAGGCTCCTGCATTCCCGGGGTTGTGGGTGCTGTGATGCAACCTGGCCCCCCCGAGGCACTGAGCCTCCCCTCTGTGCCCCAGGAGGAGAAGCGGAGACTCTCCCGCAACATGACCGAGAGCAGCCTGGGCAGCTCCGAGGGGAAACAGCCTCTGCCAAGCCAAGACACCACTGGTGCTCAGCCCAGCACTGCAGGTACTCTCCACCATGGCTGCTGGCTCAGGGCACCTTCCTGGCCCCTCATGTGCCCCTTGCATGGCTGGGGGTGGAGCACCTTCCCTAGCCCCTACAGCCCCAAGCAGCACCCAGCCCTTGTCTCCACGAGCAGGGCCGTGCACCCACCCCAGCAGTGCAGCTACCAGCACCCCCAGCCCTGCACCCCAGCACAGGCACCCTCACCCCCTTGCCCCATCCCCACAATGGCGCAGGTACGTCCTGCAGCCAGGAGCAGGCAGGGAGCACTCGGTACCAAAAGCACAGGCAAGACCCCACACGGCTCACACGTCCCCCACTGAATGCTCCCCCTGGAGCTGCCAGTTGTCAATCCCAGACCTCATACCACTGGGTCTCGGTCCCAAGATCAGCTCCCAGTGGGAGCCAGCCCCCCTCCTGGCTGGGCTCACACCTCACACCACCCCCAGCCTCTCTGCCCAGGGCCGTCATGCTCCCACAGGCAGGAGAGCTGGCCCTGGCAGCCCAGGGCACCCAGCAGCCCAGGGGACACCAACGGGCCCCCACGGCCCCCCAGGCTGGATTATCTGCCCAGCCCACCTCCCCTGCCTGCACAGGGCTGTCCCTGTCTCCCACCGGCTTCGGTGGCCGTGTGAAGAGTGCCAGCAAGGCCCCGCCGCTGCCCCGCAAGATCAGCCCCACGGTGTACGAGACATTCCTGGAGCAGAGCGATGCCGCAACCGGAGGGAAGGTACCACCCGGCCCAGACCCCCGGCTCCCGCCACCCCCTGCCCCCGGTAACTGCCCTCTCTGCTTGCAGGCATCCCCATCACCGACAGTGGATGGAAATAAAGGGCTGAAGTCACCACCTCCTCCGCCACCAAAGTCCAAGCGAGTGTCACAGCTCTGACCCGGTGCCCGCCTGCAGCTGCACTGTCCACTTGCAACCACCCCTGCCCATGGGGATGGAAAAGCCTGCGGTGCCCCTGCTCGCAGCTGGTTGCTGGATGAAACAGCCCTGCTTGATCCTCATCTGCTGGACCACCCCTTGCCCACCTCTCTTGCAGTATTCACGCCACAAGCATCCCGCATGGCCACAGGACTCCCTGTGCGCTCTGGTACCCAGGGCAGCACAGGGCACCACCATCCTTTGTCCAACCAGGTCTGGCTATTGCCACCCTCCAGGTGTCCCCCAGGGCTGGGACCCACCTGCCCCTGGACACTTCCCTGCCCCAGTGCTCTGCATCAGCCCTCAGGTCGTGCTTGCCTTCCTGCCAAGGCGAAGCCTGTGCCAGGATGTCTCTCCCACACAGAGCTGTGCTGAGCTCCCACCCATGCAGCCCCTCCAGCGGTGTGACCACACTGTGCCAAAGAGGACTTTCCTCCCTCCACCGTGAACTGCCAATGGACCACCCCAGGGGCAGGGCGACAAGCAAGCTCCCCACGAGCACATACTCAGCTCTCGCCTCCCCTCCTGCTCTCCACCCCAGGGGCAGCTCCTGTCCCTCGGCCGCCCACCCCATCCTGCAGTACCAGGACAAATGCTTCTGGCCTGGGCACTGTGACTGCACGGGAGCCAGCCAGGTCTGCGAGTGGGCCTGGGCAGTGTTGTGCTTTGCAGTGCCAGTTCTCCTGCCGGTATCTGGCTTTGCAGCCCTGCCTGTGCCAGGCTCGTGCTGCTGCCTCAGCCAGCCGTGCTGGGCTCCAGCCCCTGCCTCCCTGCTGCAGCAGGCCACGGCTGACTAATAAAGGACTCATGCATCAGCCGGGCACCCTGTGGTGGGGCTGAAAACCCTGTATGAGCCCCAGCGCTCAGCCGTGCCCATGCACAGCCCAACCAGGGGCCTTTCCATGGCCAAGCACCACCCTGGCACCATGCCCTAGCACCCCAAAGAACAGGGACTCGCCCTCCTGCAGCAGGGAAAGCCCATGGGAACCCAATGCCGCTGGGGAGCACACTCACCCTCCCCTGGACGGGCCGTGCCAGGTCTGGCACGGTGACTGCCAGCACGCTGCTCTGCCTCCCAGGCAGGCACAGGGCTGTTTATTTGCACGTGGTATTGCAGGCTCAGGAGTCGTATTTACAGTCTTGTGTTAAAGAGGAGGAACCTGGACCCATAACCAAGGGATGGGGAGGGCAGGGGCTGCCTGCAGCAGAGGGCTGCCATCAGTTGGTTCCTGTCTACGTGGGAGGGTAGGATCAGCTCCCTAGGCTGGGGCTAAAGAAATGACAAGGGGAGATGGCGCCTCGTGCCACAGACACGAAGTCTGGGAGCAGTTGGGCTGCGCTGGTGCCTGGGCTCCCTCCACATGCTGAGCGGAGGAGCAGGGTGGTGGAGCCACCCATCTCTCGCTGAGCCCAGCTCTTCACAGCGGGTTTGACGAGGAGGCTGCCAGCCGCTTCCCAATGTAGATCCTAGATTGGAGAGAGCAACTGTAAGGCACCTGCATGGGGATAGCCTGCTGGGATTCAGCGAGCCAGTAGTGAAGGGAGAGGGCAGCAGCCACAGAGATGACTGTGGCTGCTGGGAGAAGTGGTGTAGGACAGCACCCAAGGATGAACAGTCCAACTCCAGGAGCATTCCTCCATTTCCCATGGGGACAGCCCCTTGGGCCAGGGCAGCCAGAGGCCCCCGGACAGCCCCAGGCTGCACAGACGCCCAGCAGTGCAGGGGTCAGTTCTGGCCGAGGCCACTCAACAGCACAGGTCAGCCCCATCAGAAACTCACCCTAGTCCCAGGGTCAGCACGTGGCTAAGCAGCAGCGAGGGAATGAAGAGCAGCAGCAGCTCTGAACTGAAAAGTCTCTTCTTTCTCCCCACTGCACCTCCCTGCAGGCTCCACAGCACTGGCTGGGGGGAGCACACAAAGGCAAACTCCCTGGGAAAAGTGCATGGTTAAAGGGGGCACGAAGGAAGCAGGCAGAGCACAGCAGGAGGGTACAGGGACAGCAGGATGGGGGTGGCGAGGCAGACAGCAAGGGTAGGGGACAGCAGGACATGCTGGTGGGGGACATGGGCCTTACTTTGGAGACAGATGCTGAGGGCGGCGGGCACAGGCCCAGCTGAGGGATGCTGGCAGGTGCCGCTCCTTCCGCTCGGCTTCCTCTGGCACATCCTGCTAGAAGGAGGCATAGGGCAAGTGAGGCCAGGGGCACGGCCAGCATGGCCAGTGGGGCGCAGCGCAGCATGGGGGGCTGGCTCCCTTACCTGCCAGGGGTGGGGGCAGCCCAGCTGGGGCTGGCTGCAGGGAGGGAGCAGCTCGCTCTCCCCAGGCTGCTCGCTTGCCTGGCTGGCTCCGTCATCATCCCAGGCCGGGGAGCCCAGTGCAACCAGGGCACTGCAAACATAACCCCCTCGGTCACCAAGCCTTCGCCGCCCCTTGGCCCCCCCGACGCCTGCCCACCCTGGCCGGTCAGGACTCCAGGTGCCCAGGCTCCTCCTTGGGACTCACCTGTCACTGCTCTCCGTCTCCAGCTGGGCCTCTAGCAGCATCTGCTCCACGTCAGCGTGGCAGGAGGAGAACCGCGAGGGTGCAGGCTCGGGCTCCAGGCACCCTGGGCCACACCGCAGCTCCACCCAGGAGCCTGGGGGGGCTGTCAGCCCAGCACCAGCCTGGCCCCCGTACCGCCCACCCACCCTGCCCCGGGCCCACCACCACACCCCCCT
>NW_008795698.1:130908-131141 GCF_000699145.1 Aptenodytes forsteri | reverse complement strand
TTCCCTGGTGCACCCGGCACCCCTGCCCGGGGACCACCGAGCATAGTCTCTGACCTGGGACATCCTGCCCACCCCTACCTGCCCAGGGCTGCTCCTCGGCATGCCCCGCTCCCCCGGGACCCCTGTCTGCCTCTGCCCTGGCCCCCATGGTGCACATCAGCCCACCTGTCCAAGACCCCCGTTAATCTGTTCCCCCCCCCCCAGGGTACATCACCACACCACGGACCCCCCCG
>NW_008795698.1:118848-129701 GCF_000699145.1 Aptenodytes forsteri | reverse complement strand
CCCAGAGAGGGGAGGAGGGGGTGGGCAGAGAGAACCCCAAAGGGCTGGGGGCCGGGGCCGGAGCGCTGGGCCGGGCAGCTGAGGTGACCCTCACAACCCTCCCCAGCTCTCGAGGTGTGCGGCTGGAGGTGCTGCATCAGCAACTGGGCCAGGATGCTCCCCAGCCCGCACACTCGCTTGAATCGGGCCCTGTTTTCCTTTCAAGCTTGAGTAGAGTCTAAGAAAGCTTGGGTGAAGCCGGCAGGCAGAGTACGCTGTTCCAGGAAAGCCACAAGGCGAAACAAAGTCACCGTTGGGGATGAGCGCAACAGAGCATTAACCGAGCATGGGCTGAGTCGGGCCGAGCCACGAGTCTGCTGGAGATTGGCAGCAGCAGCTCTGGGTCCTGAACAGGTCACTGCCTGGCTTTCAGGACAGAGGTTTCCCAGTCAAGGTTTCCTGACATGATGGTTCTCTCTGCCAGCAGAGCCCCAGCCATTCAATGTTCAACAAGTCCAGGCATAGTACCGGCCTGCGTCCAAAACATTCTACCCGGCTAAGCTAAAAAGCACATGGGAAGCGGTGTGGACTGTTGGTAAAAAGCTATAAATGTCCCCAAGCATGGGAACACGCAAGCTAAGCCTTACACCTCAGTCTCGATGAGATACATGTGCACAAGAAATACTCCAGGCCCCAGAGGCAGGAAAAGGTGCCGGGCCAAAGACAGACTCCACGTGGGAGAACGCAGAGGTGACACTGCAAGACCACCAGACTCCTGCAGCCACCACCTGAACTGACAGACGCCCAGCTTCCACCACATCCTGCCTGTGCTGCCATTAAACACCGGCTAGCTGGGGAACGAACCGTCCTGAAAGAGCAAATCCTCCCCCGAGAACAGCCATGTCTCATTGTGAATCGCCAGTACTTTCAGCAGCCTGGGCAGAGGGCCACATGAAAATAAAACATTCAGCAAGCCTTGAGCTGCGAACCTTTTCTGAGCTTGAAATGGCTGAGTGACAGGGGTTGCTGCTGTCACTCAGAACTTAAGACAGACACATATCTGCTCTCAAGTCTAGGACAGTAAGGAAGGCCCTTCTTTGGATTAAAAAAGATGAGGAGCACAATCACCTTTCCAAATCCTGTCGGGATCCCTTCCTCTCAGGGAAGTATAGAGATCACTACTCTCTAGCCAGAAGTCAGAAGAGCCTCAGAAAAGGGACACAGAAGACTGGCATGCGGAAGAGCAACAAAGTCAGGAAAGGATTTCCACCCCCTTTTCTTTCCTGTTGAACAGATCGTGCCTGGTAGATCCAGCAAGAGCCCTCAGCCATCTCTATGCTCATGTTAAAAGGTCTGGGGGACAGCTCTGAAGACAGAGTCTAACATTCTCTATGCCACAGGACTATTCTGAGATGCAATTCCTCTAAACTGAAATGATCTTTCAGAAAAACAGACCTGTTTAAATTAAATTCTTGCTGACTAAGAGCTACCTGAAGTCACCCAGGGCTAGCCCTTTAGAAATGTGCACTTAGAATTTGTCTAGGTTCAACTTCCAACCATGGGAATTTCCTAGACTTTCAATAGTAGGGAGAAGCAGATGTGGTGTCAAAAAGCCACAGGATCTCAAAGGTTTAACTGATCCCTGAGCCTCTGCAATCTTCTCCCGACTCTCCCGGAGTGCTCTGGAGCAAAGCTCAGTGCAACGCCTGCACGTGGCACCAGAGGGGTTGTCCCCTTCACAATAAGACCCTACGGAGTGGAGACCCGATCTTGCAGCAAGCAGGCCCCTTGTCACTCTGGACTGAGCCAAACACTCCCTTATCTCTACCATCTTCTACAGCATCTTCTAAAGAGTCAGCCAGGCACCGACAAGCCATCATTTCTGCTGGAAGCTTATTCCACTGATTAATCAATTTCCTTTTCAGAAACAACTACTCCGTTACCTGTGTAAAGTCTGTCTGTCTACAACTTCTAACCATTAGTTACTATTCTGCTTTTCTCTGCCAGATTAAACAGCCTTTCAGAACCTGGTTCCTTCACCCAGAATTATATATAGTGTGCCATCTCATTTACAGTAAGTTTAACAGACTTAACTTCCCCTCCAAACTAATTCTGAATTTTCTGTATCTTTTCTAAAAAAAGACCCAGACACCAGAACTGGACACTTGTTCCAATATTTGCCTCATCAAAACCATGCACAGAGGTCAATCTCCCTCCTTGTTCTCTGTTATTCTCCACTTACACTAAGGAAGATTAATTGCACTGTCCCTGTTGCCAAACAGCAAACTTCTTCCTAAAATGAGTGTTCCATAGCATCAATACTAATCTCAAAGAAATCTATAGTCCCACAATGACTTCTAGCAGTCAAATCCAGTACACCAAAGAACCAAATGAGGTTTCTTTGCTAAGCCCTATTCCTCAGCAGCTGTGTTTCTGGCTTCTATCCCACCTAGTCCCCAAAACCAGAAGCCCAGTGGCAATTCAGGAGACAGAGTGCTTCCCAAGAATGACAAGGGGCTGCATGCTTGGAAGAGGCGAAGCAGACAAACATCTGCTTCCTCTCTCCTTCAGCCATGGTTCACTGCCTCAGCCCCGCTGTCTTGGGCCAGAGGAGAGGAATGGGAGGACGTGAGGCAAAGCGAGGGCCGACCCTTGCTTGGGGCATATCTGGGTACTGCTGGGGATGGGGTTTTGGGACTCTGACAGGGTGAGGTGTGGGTGGGCTCTCACCTCCTGGCATAGTCGTACAATGCTCGTTTCCGCTCCTGCAAGGACAGATGCCGCTCCACAGGGGACTTTGCAAATTGCTTGGTAGCTGGCTGGAACAGAAAGCACAAGAGCCATCAGGAGACAGTCAAACAAAGCCAGGAGACCTCCTTAGTGGCTCTGCAAGGACCTGGCATGCCAATTTGGTCTCTGGTTTAAAATGCTCCACTCCCCTGACAACATGGCTAGTCCTGAACACAGGCCATCATGTTCTGGCTGCAAGCCATCAGACCAGAGGAGACAACACAACCACCAAAAGTACCTTGGAAGAAGGCACAGCTACGGAGCCTTGGATGCCAGAAGCAGCTGCAGCCTGGGAGGCAGATGGGGCAGGCAGGTCAGTACCAGCCTCCTTACTTTCAGGGAAGAAGGGTACTCCCCCTTCCAGCAAGTTGGCAATGGTGGTATCCACACAGTTGGTTTGGGCTGTAGGGAAAAGAGGATCTGTTAGAGAGGGAGCTGCTACATCAGGACACTCACATCCTTGCTGCCATTGTGCTCCACAGTGCGGCAGGGACAAGGTTTTTGCTTTCAGGTATCACAGAGACTTGGCATGGAAGGTGACACTGAGTCCCTGCCAACACCCCAGGCATTGCTTACCCAGGTCTATCCTGATGACCTCCAGAGGCACATGAGGCAGCACCTCCTTGACTCGCTGAGCCATTGCCGTGATCCGCACATCCTCAGGAGCAACACCAGTCAGGCTGGAAGGCATCCTGGGCCTGGCTGCCAGGGGCTGGCTTGAGGCTGCAAGAGAAAGAACAGTGGGCAGAAGAAGGTGGCCTAAAGGTGCATGGCCTTCAAGTTGCAACTGGTGTGATAACAAAGCCGGACCTCCTGCACACCACTATCATGTCTGCGCTCAGGAGTGGTGGTCCTCTCCCTGCCAGCTAGCTACAACCCCCAGCCTAGAGCACACAGGCAGCCCCTGCTCCCCAGGAGGATGTCAAACATGCCTTCGCCTTTCCCTCCACACATGAGTAACCAAAAGCAGACTGAGGCCTCCCCAAAGGCAAAGCCTAAGTGGCAGTTCCATTACCCAGGACACCTACCTGGGGCAAAGGGGAGAAGTGATGTGTGTCTCAGCCTCTTCATGTGTTCAGTTTTATCTGCTGCAGTGAGCCGTGTGGATACCACACCCAGCTCCATGGCCAAGAACTGCAGAAATGTAGAGAAGAGTCACATGTACACAACACACAACACGCATGACCCAGGCATTCCCATCTTGCAGGGGAGTGTATCAGATGTACAGGCCTGCGTGGAGCCATAGCGAGGGGAAGAGGACTGGGAACTGATTTCTCCAGGGACTCAGTGATGCATTTCAGTGTTGCAGGGAACACATGAAGGACCAGGAGTAGGCAATATCATCCTGCCAAAACAGGCTGACAGGGAGATACAAGATCTTTGGTACAGGAGCTATGAAGTACCCAGCACATAAGGGAAAGGTGGAGAAACAATCACTTTATTTGATTTGTGGTATTATGAAAAGGGAGTGAAAGGTTTGAAACGGATGGGGAGAGCCTTGATAACCGGCAGAAAGGATAAATGGGAGGTACCAAATAGGCCATGGAAAAACTGAATAATTATAAAGGGCAATAAATACGGGCCGGAGTTCCCATCATACAAATACACCCATCCAGAAATGCCCTTTGCAACTCTGCTTGCACCCCACTCTCCTCTGTGACCATCCCAAATTGCAGTAGTCCTACACATCCCTCTCCCACATCATCCTCCTACCTCCTGAACTCGGAGCGCAAAATCCTCACTCAGTTCTTCAGCTCGTCTGGGGACAGACGGCATCCACCTGAATGGGGACAACAGCACTGGGCTGACTGCTTCAAGGGCTGCTGGAGGAGCCAGCCCCATTTGGGATCAATAGTGCAATGGTGCTATCCCCACCTCAGCTCTCCCTGCTCACCCCAAATCTCTCCCCACAAGACAGTGTCAAACCTCAACACTAGCTTGCAAAATTAAGGGCAAGGCACAGCTCAGAAGACAAAACTAGCTCATTGAATCTTTATTAGCACTCAAGCGTAACTTGTGAAGTATCTCCTAATTAAGTTCCCAGAAAGGCCCCAAATGAGGAGACACTGCCATTTACATGAGCATAGAAAACAGATCAGCAAGATGCAAGCCAGATATGGCCGGGGAAAGCTACAGCACAAGACTTTTCTTTGCTGAAATACCCCAACCCCTAAATTTGACTCCAAGCCCCTTCCACCGCCTATGGACCCTTATTACACCCACGCTACTCAGCCAGTCTGGGCTCACCTGGGCCCTAGACAGGTGTCTGAACCACCTCTGCAATTCACAAGGGATTGCAGGGAAGAGACAGACGCTAGAGGACTGAGCTGCCTGCAGGGAAACACCCATGGGACCTGAGCAACCCTGGGGTGAATTACAGCAAAGCAGCTAGCTTCAAAAATACATCCGGCAAACTTGACATCAAAGCCCTGAGAGATTCCTCTCCTTTACCAACTGAACGCAGGAACCAAGAGCCCTCTCCACTTCAGAAGCTGGTCCAGAAGCTGGACCTGGCATGGACCAAATAATGCTGAACAAAGCCATGCTGAGGTACCATGATGAGGGTGCGCATTAGCGCATACCAAGAGATCTCTTACTACAACGGCAAAAACGTCAGGCGCTCTGCCCACCCTAAACCCTGCCCCAAATGAAAGAGAGAGAGAGAGATAGTACCTTACTTGATAAACTGTGAAGGGAACAAAGAAGGTCCAGAGCAGCTCTGTAATCCAGGAGGAGTCAGCCACACTCTGGGGAGGAGAGCACAATGAGATCGCAGCCCACAAAACACGAGCTAGTCAGGTCTCCATCAGGGAAGCAGGCGACAGAACACAGCTAAGCCATGGCAGCGAGTAACAGATACGTAGGCAGAGAGATGTGGAGGACTGGGAAAGAGGGAATGGCAAACCCAGCGCACAGTGAGGGCAAGCCCCAGGGCAGATTCACCTTCATTAGTCTTCACCAAGCAGAGCAATATAGTCAAAGTTTTCACTGCTCTGAGTCATCTTTTCCTCCCACTAGGACAGCAAGATTTTCCTTCAATATCCCCACATTCTCTACTAGACCGTGCCTTTAGAAAGGACTGAAAATGCCTTAAGACCTACTAATGCTTCCTTAGAATTGTGAACAATCCTCCCTTATTCTGATGGGAAGAGCCTATGTAATGTCTCAACCCCCATAAGCTTTATCTCTTCATTTCCAAACAGGCTGCACTGTGAAGTCTTAAACAACTCTTCTCTTTGAAGATAAATCATTAAAAGCGAGCCGTAATTTATTACTTTCTTTCTATTTCTAAAAATTAGTAAATAACCTTTTCCCTAAGAAGTACTGCAATGTCTGCCAGAAGAGAGCACTGGAACAGGCACTCCGAAGCAGTGGGCTCTCCATCCTTCTCAACGAGACACAGCCCCGAGCAGCTGGACCATATTCAGAAGCCAGTCTGACTGTGAACAGAAAGCTGAACTAAAGACTTCCAGAGGTGTCCCACAATCTACACTCTTCAATGACTCTAAAGAATTTGCTATAAAATGGACGTTGTTCCTAGGACTTTTGTAGTTGGTTACTTTTATCCTGCAGTGACCAAACTTTCCACAAGCTGGTGAGAACACCATCTCAAGATCTACAGCTCGCGATGTAGCTGCCTCGGCTTCTTTTACACATGACTTTGTCCTCAACCAAAGCAGTGTGGCTCCAAGACAGGCCTTGTGCCTGGTTTATTCCATGGCCTGGGAAGAGGTGCTGTAAATGAGAAAAGCCCAGAAACCACAGCCACCAAGGGTAACATAAAGAAGCCTCATCTCCTGGATAAACAGATCTAAGAAACCTAAAATCAAATGCCTTATAGTGATGCCAATAGCCAGACTTCAGTTACGCTGCCTTGTGCCACAGAACAACACCCTCCTTCAAGGTTCCAGCCAATTGGAGCTGGAGAAAACTCTTTCTTAAACCCAAATTTGGTGGTTTGCTCAGCCCATTGTCTGACATATATCACATAAGTGTCTAAGAAAGCTTTCTGTAAAGCACTGATCGAACCATTCAAAGTATCACATCTCCAGTACTTGGAATTTTCCGATGGTTTAAAATTACATAAGAAATCCACTAGGATTTACTTAGCCAATGTGCATGAAGGGCAAATAATCCTGCTCGACCTCTGAAGGTAAAAATCTGAGCCAAGAAGTGACTATAACCAGTATCTTCAAACAGATCTGCAGTTACGTGCATGCTGTTCTTCCTAACATTCATGAAGGAAAGGATGCACAGACAAATATGCAACTTGTCACATCTCACAGAATTTCTTGGAGGAGCCAAACCCATAAAAAGATAAGATATTCATTATAAACAGTCCAGAATGGGACAGCTATCCCACTTCTCTGGAGTAGTCATTCAAAAATTTAAAGTATCCTCACCGTTAGAAAACAGCATCTTAATCCAAACCTGAACTTGTGCAGTACCAACATTTAGTCTCAGCACCTGCAAAGACTGCTACTGTGTGCTTTGTCAGAAAAAAAAAAAAAAGAATTCTCCACTCTTAAGCCTCTTTTCCAACGTGCAAGCAGCTATCCACAACAATCTCTCTGCCTTTTCTCTGATAAGCTGAGTCCCTTTAAGTGTTGCTCTCTGGATTCTGCATCATGCTTATGGCCTCCTTGAACTCTCTCTACTACTGCCCCACTTTCTTGGCAGCAGGGTTACCAAAGCTTCGCATAACATTTTAGCAGTTTTCATCATTGCACACATGCAGCTAACACCGTGTTCCTCACCCTGCCAGATATTCCTCTTGTTATGCACCCACAGACCACATTAGACTTACAAGTAACAGCCGTTCACTGGCACCTATCAGTAGTTCACTGGGTGACAATCAATAACCTAGCTTCTTCGTTATTCACTAACCTGAACTTTACCAGCAGGGATCTCAATATTGTCATCTGCAGCACCGATAAAAGCACTAAATAGCACTGGGCAAAGAACTAATCCCTAACAGAATCTCACTTTAAAAATACCTGCGTGCTGATGTTTTAGTATGGGCAGTGATGTTTTGTGACCGGCTGGTAAGTGGCTTTAAATCTGTCCACTGTGGCCTACTACCTTAAAAAGATGGACAACAGAGAATCAACTAAAATGTCTGACAAATATAAAACGTGTCTTTTAATCAAGTAGATCCATAAATCGTATCAAGAAATAAGAAATTCAACAAAATCTCTCACTGTAAATAAGCTGAGAACAGTTTTACTGCAATCTATTTAGCAGCACCAGTATTACCATCATGAACTTTGCCACTTTTCTGAAGCTAATGTTGCATCATGTTACATATCTGCATTTGGGAGGCATGAGTTCAAGAACCTAATCTAGAGAGCCTTGCATAACCTTTGGCACATCAGCCACTCTCCGAGGTGGCTGAAGGTATTCTTTCAAAGCACTTTAAAAGAAGGGAGCTCACGAAGAGATGAGACACAGTGACGCTATGGTCATGGAAACCAGATGGCACATTGTTAGACAGCTAAGCCACTAAAACGTTTATCAAAATTGCCAGTGTAACTAAAAGAGTATTGACTTAGCGGAAGTTCCCTGGGAAAGGCACTTGAAAAACAGAAGTGTTAGCACTGAGAAGCTAGTCCTTGGCGTGACAGGACACAAGGCCAGGCTGCACTACCCATAGGCTTCAAAGCAGAAGCAGAGTTAACGGCATCGCCAAGACGCTCGCACAGTGCACGCCTCCACAACTCCTCCTTGCCCTACGTCCCTGACTCACCACAGTGATCAAAGGCCTCTGAACTTGTAGGGCAACTGGCTGTACCACATCCAAGATTGAGAACGGCCAAGAGCTGAAAAGGAAGAAGTCAGCAATGAATGACCCCAAAGCTAAAACAAAGCGACAACAGCCCCGCCACAGGAATATCCATTCCTAGTACCTGAAGCGGAGCAAGCCAGCCCGGCCGTTGGTGGCAGCCTCCTCTGGGAACAGCAGCAGTGGTGGGTTTCCTCTGTGGGACGAATACACCTTCAGGGAATCCACCAGCTCTGCTCGGCTTCCTGTTACTCCCAGCTCCATGAATCCCCGTGACCAGCAGATGAAGCCAGGGGCACCATTCAATGCAGGCTGCAAGGAAAAACAAAAGTAAGGAAGAAATGCCGTCCTGTCCTCCCCTCAAGGCCTACTTTCCCAAATGACAGTGGGAGACAAAGTTCTTGCTTATCAGCAAAAATGTCTCTGGGGGCTGAGGGAGCAACATGCAGGCTAAAAGAACTAGTAGCAGAGAACACTTTACTGCCAGGCTTCGGTAACTGCTCTGGCCCCAATTCCCTAGGAATTTGATTCCTAATCTTCAGTTCAGACTGTACCCTGTCTGCCAGAGAAACAAACTCCTCTCCTGCCCTGGGCGACAACCGTGTTTCCCCATGTTTCTTCTAGTAGTTCCTGACACACCTGGCAAAGGATGCACTACTTCCAAGAGTTACTGTTCTCCGGGTAAGGAACAAATCCACTGCTGTGCAGGATATAGGACCAACCAACTCACTCCCAGGCACATTCGGAGCCTGTTGATTCAGGAACTCCACACATAAGGAATTTCACAAGAGTACAGGGAAAGTTACACAACCACCAGCCCAGCACAATAACCCGAGCACCACCGCCCCCCCATGCAGCTCCCCTCAGCACTCCCCTGAAGCGCAGCCAGCTCTCCACACGCACAGAAGTAGCACCCAACGCTGTGGGAAAACCCCACAACCAGCCCTGCTTCTGACACCACCTATTTGAAAGGCCAGAAAAAGATACAGATGCTAGGATTTGCCCACTCTCTTTCAATAAAATCAATACCCACTGTAACATTTCCCATTCCTCCTCACCCTGTTTTATTTTTTCGTGTAGAGCCTAAAGCGTGACACTGAACCACGGGAAAAAAACTCAAGCCTTGTGCAATCCTGGGTTAATAAATAAGAACTGAAGAGGACCATGGCAACACCTAAATTCTGAAAGAGCTCTCTGTGCACTTCTCTTGGAGAGAGGTACTTCCAGACCCGCCATGCTCAGCTCCAAGTTACTCACCGTATTACATGAGGTCAGAAGGTTGATGACATTGTGATCAAACTGTGTCACGTGGTTGGCGATATACACCCTCACATTGACATCACGAAGCCGGGGATCACTTTGCCGCACAAATAAGCCCAGCACTGAGCACATCACACGTACAATAAACCTGGGGGGGAGGGAAGTGGTTTCCTCAAGTCTTGCAGTCTGAGCTATCGCTGGCTTACATATCCAACAAACAGAACACAGACCTGGGAATTCATGTGACTTGCAAAAGGACACTGGTACAAAAAAGAAACTATATGACAGATGTCTGAGACAGGAATTGTTGGGGGGCTGCAGTTGAGGCTGAAGGCTGCCTGCAAAGCTGTAGCTGCAGCATGAAGTATGGGCCAGCAAGCCTCACACAGAATTTCTTAGCAGGATACCCAGCTGATCCAAGTGTTTCAGATCAGTCCTTGAGCACTCAAGAGGCAATTGCTAGCTTTGGTCTTGGCAGAGAAGGCACCTTCATGGGTCCTGGGGACAAAGAGTCCCGAAAGCACAGCTGCCCATAAACCTCTGCGTGAACCAAGCCCCCATGGCTAAGGACCCCAAATGGGCGAGGGCAGCCCTCCCACCCCATGCTGCCCCACAGCGGTGTCTGCACACCACATCCCCACCCCAGGCAACAGCAGGAGCTCCACGCCCTGGGGAGAGCTGGGCTCACGCACCGTCGCAGCACGCTGTCAGGCAGGGCGCAGCTGACCAGAAAGACGTGTACGCCAATGAAGAGGCGCAGGACGAGCAGGCAGAGCCCCACGGGTGCGTAGAGCAGCAGGGCCAGAAGCAGGAACCCATCGGTTGGAAACCTGTAGGGCCAAAGAACAGCACAGACAGCCTGAGCATGGCTGGGACCCCCAGCTGCCCGCCCGAGCCCTCCCCAGGGACCACCCTATGTCCCCCGCTCCGTGTAACCTCCCAGGCCTCCCCAACGAGATACCCAGCCCATCCCGGGCCTCCCGGGCACACCCTGGACCCTCTCTGGTCCCCCCACGGGACCCCCCGACCTTCCCCACGGAGC
>NW_008795698.1:96971-117682 GCF_000699145.1 Aptenodytes forsteri | reverse complement strand
CCCCCCCCCCCCCCAAAATACATAAATATTTTTTTCCACTCCCCCCCCCCCCCCCCCCCCCCCCCAGCCGCCCCCCCGCGCGCAGGCCCCCGCCCCGGCCAGCTCGTGTCCCGGGCAGCCTGAACCGGGCACGGCATCCGGGTGGGGTCCCACAAGTACCGCGGGAGGGACGGATCTGTCCCCTCGCCCCACTGCCTGCGCACACAGCTGGCACGCAGTTGGCCTTCGCCAGAGGGACACGCTGCTGCCACACAGCCACCTTCTTGTCCTCCAGGACCGTTTCGGCAAAGCTGCCTTCTAGGCAGCGGCCCCAGGCTGTCCTGTGGCACAGGATTACTCTGTCCCAGGAGCAGGACTTTGCGTTTACCTTTGAAGTCCATAATGTTCTTGCCACCCTGTGTCTCCAGCTTGTCAAGGCACCTCTGAATAGTAGCTCTGCCCTTCAGCTTGTTGACTGCTCCCTCCACTGTGGTGTCACCTGCGGGCTTGCTGAATGTGTGCAGTGTCCCATCCTCCGGTTTGTGAATGTGTAATGCATTAAATGGCATTGGCCCTTCTCTCAGTTCCTGAGGCATGGCGTTAGTAGCTGACCACCAGCTGGACTTGGACCTTGGTGGTCCAGCCAGTTTTCCATTCACCTTATCTGATTATCAGCATGCATGTCACCTGTGTGGCTAGAAGGGTACCACGGGAGACCATGCTGAAAGCCTTCTTAAGGTAAGCAATATCTGCTGCTCACCCCTTACCTGCACAGCCACTCATTTGTTCACAGAAGCCAGCCAGGTTGGTCAAGCACGATTTGCCGTTGGTAACTCTGTGCTGGCTGCTCCCAGTCCCCTTCTTGTGTGCTGTGTGCCGGGAAGTGTTTCTGGGAGCGTTTGCTTCACAACTTTCCCAGAGACGGGGGTGAAGCTGACTGACCTGCAGTTTTCAGGACCCTTTTTCTTGGCAATCTTGCAGGCTGATGTGACGTTTGCCTTTTTCCAGCTATCAGGAGCCCCCCTTTACCACTGTGACATTTGAGCACTCACAGGGACGTCAGCCATCCCCCTCGTGTATATTCTGTCTGGTGCCATGGACTTGTGCGTGTTCAGTTGGCTTCAGTGATGCCTCCCTTGATCTTCTTCTGTGTAATGCTGCATTCTCACAGACTCAGCCTCTGGGCACAGGGACTTCGGAGGCCCAAGGAACAAGGCAAAAAGGCACCGATCACCCCAGCCCTTTCTGTGTCTTGTGTCACTAGGTCCCTTGCCTCCCTCACCACCAGGCCTTTCCCCAGCAGTCAGGGTGATTGACGTCCCCCATGGGGACCAGGGCCTGCAATCGTAGGTCTTTCTCTAGCTGTCTAAAGGAGATGTACCCATCACCTCCCAAGTGGTTATTACCTGCTACAAGGCAAGGCTCTGTGTATTCAGGCTACTTCTTTGTGCAGATCACAACCGCTTCTGCTTACCTCCTTGCCACTCTTTCCCAAAGAGCCTGCACCATCCATTGCAGCTCTCCGCTCATGTAAGCTTCCCACTGTGCCTCTGTAGTCCCAGCGGGATCATACCTTTGCAGTTGCGCGCAGACTCCTGATTCTTCCTGCTTGTTCCCCTGTTGCGTGTGTGTTTGTGCAGACTCTCGAGATGGGGGCCTTTCATGGGGAAGTGAAGGACTCTCCCACATCATGCTGTTGCCCAGCCATCCTCACTATCCCCCACTTCTTTCCAGGCCTACCAGCCTGGGCCACCCAGTCTGCCTGGCCCCTGTCTGCCCTCCCCCTCCCCAAGTCCCCACCAGTCCCCTCAGGGTCCCTGCCACCCCTCCCTGACCTGTGCCCACCTTGCAGGCATCCCTTTTCGGGCCGTGATGTGCCCATCTCTAATGGCTCGGGTTTCCTGGTGTCTCCGGACGGGCTCATTGTGACCAACGCACACGTGGTGGCAAACCGGCGGCGTGTGCGGGTGAAGCTGGCCAGCGGTGAGCAGTATGACGCCGTGGTGCAGGATGTGGACCAGGTCGCAGACATCGCTACCATCAAGATCAAGCCTAAGGTGTGCATCACGGTTGTGGAGACGCTCCCTTCATTCCCTCCCATCTGCTCACCGACCTCCTCTCTTCCAGCACCCGCTGCCCACCCTGCCCCTTGGGCGCTCCTCCGAGGTGCGGCAGGGAGAGTTCGTGGTGGCCATGGGCAGCCCGTTTGCCCTGCAGAACACCATCACCTCTGGCATCGTCAGCTCTGCCCAGCGGGGCAGCCGGGAGCTGGGCCTGACCGCCTCTGACATGGAGTACATCCAGACCGATGCTGCTATCGATGTAAGGGGAGCTTGCGGTGCACAGTGGGTTGGCACCTCATCCCGGCTGCCTTCCTTGGGGAGGGGGGAGCTGGGGAAGGGCTGTGGGTGCCATGAGGTCAGAGGAGGCTGGACACAGCACTGGGAGACTAAGGGATTCTGGCCGGTCACCTGGGCGCTGACTGCGTTTCTCGGCCTGACCCTATTCTCTGGACTCTGCCTCCCTGCCGCGGGTCCTGCTGTGTGAGGATGTCGCTTTCATGGCCTGTTTACTGCTCTCTCCTCTGCTGCAGTTTGGGAACTCCGGGGGCCCCCTCGTCAACTTGGTAAGTTCTGCTTGCACCCTCACTGGCCAGGGCAGAGAGGTGCCATGTGCCTGCTGGTCTGTGCCCCCTGGGGCTTGATGCCCCTCGGTGGGAGCGCTTGTGGGTGCTACGGCTGCCGGGAGGGAGGGACTGTGCATACACCAGGCTCCTTGTGAGGAGGAGCAGGGGATCAGCCCAGTGTGGGAGCCCTGTGCAGCATCTGAGCTGATGGGACTGTGGCGTGGTGGAGCCGAGACCTACCCTGGTGAGGCCGGCATGGCTGATGCTGGCAGGGCAGAGGGAGGGTCTGCATGGGCTGCAGCGTGGGACCAGCCTCAGCAGGGTCGGGCAAGCTGCAGAAGCAGCAGGCTGGGAAGGGGTGGGCGCACAGGCAGGACTCCAGGCTTGCATGGTAGTTCCCCTCCTCTCCACAATGATGCAGGCCGGATAGCACAGTGCCCTTTCCCCTGCAGGATGGCGAAGTGATTGGGGTGAACACTATGAAGGTGACATCAGGCATCTCTTTTGCCATCCCCTCAGACCGGCTGCGGAAGTTCCTGCAAAAGAAGGAGCAGCGCAAAAGTGAGTTGGGTGCCTCCCTGCTCTGGTGTTGGGGGAAGGAGGCCAGAAGGAGGAGGATGAAAGAGGGAAGCTGTGGCACAGCTGGGCTCTGGGCCCTTCTGAGAGAAGGGCAAGCAGAGCAGGAGAAAGAGTCTTTGGGGGTAAGAAGATTCTCCCATCTGGTATGAAACTCCCCTCTGCTGTGGGAAAGCTGTGCTGCTACTTCCCTGCCCACAGGGGCCTAACAAACTGTAAGGAGGATGCTGCCCTGCATCTGCTGCAGGTAAAGACTTTTAAAGTGTCCCAAGTAGCTTGCACTTAAGTCCCCAGGATTAGGTGAGGATTTTTTTGTTGTTGTTCATTGCTACTTCTCAGTAGATCTCAGCGTATGGGAAAATCAGTGGACCATTATTTGGTGTTCAAAAAAGGGAAAGGATGACCTGGAAACTGGGGGCTACTTAGCCTTGTGTGTACTAATGGAAATGCAGGTGCAGGATTCAGCTGTATCATAAAGGACAGGTAGTTAATGTAGTCCTGTAGGACACTGCCTCTTTTTGTTCCTTTTTGTTTGTGATAGTTTATTTAATGCAGACTCTTGCTTTCTGGTTCTCATGTTGACACCATGGAGTGATATTCTCAGTCAAAAAAATGACAACTCAAACCAGGAAAGCAAAGTAAGCAATACCTATAAAGCTCTAACTGGTAAATGGAACTTAAATAAGCTGTTGGTAGGGAATCGGAATGACTCCCTCTGCACGGTGTCTGCCTTGAGGTGTGTGGGTTTTGTGACTCGGCTGGCTCAGCCCAGCGCTATTTTGAGTGCGTGTCTGTTTTCAGCCTTGTCATTTGATGTCCTTTCCTTCGACAGGCTCTTGGTTTGGCAATACAGAGGCAAAGCGCCGTTACATAGGGGTGATGATGCTGACTCTTACACCCAGGTATGTGTTCTAAGGTCAGGGGCCAACAGACCAGTCTTGTTGGGGCATGGTGACTGCGTGATGGGATCTTCCAAACTAACTGAGAGTGCCTGTTTTTGGGAGGATTGTCTTCACAGCGTAAGCATTCACTCTCAAATCTCTTTGTGCTCTTGTTGTGTTTAGACTCTAGGCTGTGTCAGAGGTAAATTAGAAGCGTGCAAGTTTCTACACTTGTGGCAGAATCTGCAAGCAGATAAAAAGTCCCTGAACCTATCCCCCAGAGTGCCAGATCAGTCTGTCATTGAGGGGAATTCGATACAGAGCCCTTGCAACACAGCATGAATGAAAAGCCACCAGAAACATTGTGTAATTAATAGATATGCAACATGCCAACTGAAAGTTGTGATGAAACATTTGGGCAAGTTGTACTCTCTGGGAGGAAGGATCTACCAGGTGAATTGCTGTGGTGCAGAAATAGTTTTAGAATGTGGGACTTTCAGAATAAGAAATGGCAAGTTTGCCTGCAGTAGTCAACTGAGGGAGGAGGTAAGCAGGTAGGAGAGGAGGCTGTGTTGGCACACACAGCGTGGCTGCCACCCAGAGGGTGGTGTGAGGCTCATGGGTTTCAGGAGGAAGGCTGGGTGCTGCCTCTGGAAAGAAGTCATCGTGGTGCTGACCAGTACAGCACTAGCAAGTGGGAAGAGGATGACTTCTTGTGGGTCTGAGACTCTTCACCCTCATGGCTGTGGCTTGGGAAGGGCATTGTGTTACCTCTGCATCTCAAGGAATGCTCTGGTCAGCAAAGAGGACTGCAGACAAGACAACCTGCTTGGATCTGATAGAAGGATCACCTACTGCCCTTGCTTCAGCTGGTCCCCAAGACATGCCCATGGCCTTGGCAGCCAACCGAGCACCCTGAGATGGGTGCCCTGCAGGCAGTGGCAGCTGTGCCCTGCTGAGGGCTGGACAGCCCTGGTCAGGCCTGCACAGAGCTCCACTCAGGGCTGCGAGCCCTGGGAGGGAATTGCTGCAGGAGCTATACCTAAACGCCTACCAGCAGTGTTCTAGGGGCAGCAAGTGCATGTGTTAGGAGCGTGCTGGACCTGCACTCTCACCTCTGAGAGCAGCTCTCCTTTTCAAGGACAGAGTGCCTGCTCTGGTTCCTTGGCTCTTGCAGCCATCTTTCAAGAGACCTTTAACTGACTCTTGGGGCTCAGCATGCTAGTGGGGTTGGTGGTTGTAGTGTCCTTGGCAGAAACACCTATCAGGGCTGCACTCTGCCCTTGCTATCTTGTGTGTTGGTTGGGTTTGCAGGCTGCCTGCACCTCTGGACACCACGAGCAGTCTCTGGGGTTCCTGCCTGGGACACAAATGGAGGAGCCAGATGCTCTGTGCCTCCTGAGATTTGGAGCAGTGGGGTGGGTGGGGAAACACTGTCAGCATTGCTGGCATGCCCAGTAGATGGTGCTGGTACTCGGCAAAACCTGTGGGATGTGGGAGCCCGACCTCCTCCTGCTTCACTGGACAGGCATGCAGGACAAAGTCTGTCAGGGAAGAAGTGTGAAATGCTTAGGACATGGCTCCTGGGAAGCAGGTCCAGCTTCAGCATAGCCAGTGAGCAGTCTGGCAGCTGGTCCTGGGAAACCATCTGACTGCAAGGCTTGCTTGTGCCCAGTTGCTGGGAAGATCTCTCAACAAGGGGTTGCTTGCCTTGGAATTGAGTGATTACACTGTCTGAACATGCTCATTTGAAAGGCCAGAAACTTGCCCTAGCACAGGAAAAAGGAGAAGCTCCATGTTGGGTACAAGCTCCTTGGCATCCTGGTCCTGCTGCACAGATTGTCTGGCAGGCAGGAGCTTCCTGAGACACCAGGCCTTTGCTCTGCTGCCTGAAGGGAATGGAGGTGTGCCAATGGCTTTGAGCTCAGCTGTGGTGGAGCTCCTAGGTATCCTCACCTTGGCCACAGAAGGCCATGGGAAGAGACAGGGCCCTGGCTAGCACAGCCCTCTGCAGTTGTCTTACAGCATGGAGTAAGTAGGGACTGAGCAAAGGACTTTGAAAACAGCAAAGGAAAGAGACGCTGAAGGAAAAAAACAGCTGCTGGGGTGTGTTGCTGGTCAAGGGTGTTGCTAGAGGGACATCCAAAACATGGGTTGGTTCTTCATGCAGTGTGTGATAGAACTTGCTGATGTTGTAGGGTTCAAAAGAGCAACTAGAAAACTTTACAGAAAAAAAATCTTACTGGCTTTCAAATGCAAAGATGCAGCGTTACAGCTCAGGAGCTTCTTGAGCCAGGCAGCTGAAGGCCATAGGTATCTGGGGAACTATCTCATCCACAGCTGGTATTGTCAGTGATAGGGTTGTGGGGAAGATGGATGCCTCATCTGACTGACGTGTGGACTGGGTATGGCTGGGATGGAGTAATTTTCTTCATAGCAGCCCACGTGGTGCTGTGTGTTAGATCTGCGACCAAAACTGTTGGTAACACACAGATGTTTTAGCTGTTGCTGAACAGTGCTTACGCAGTGTCAAGGCCTGCCCTGCTTCTCACTTGGCACCCCCAGGGAGGAGACTGGGAGGGGACATAGCCGGGACAGCTGACCTGAACTGACCATGCTGTATGACATCATGCTCAGCAATAAAACTGGGGGGAGTTTTTCCAAGGTAGCCATTGCTCAAGGATTGGCTGGACATCAGTCTGCTGGTGGGCGGTGGTCAGTGAGTGCCTTTTCATCACTTGCCTTTTTTTTTTTCTTTTTTGCCTTTTTTTTTCTTTTCTTTCTTTCTTCGCCTGTTAAACTATCTTTATCTAGACCCACAAGTTTTCTTGCTTTTGCCCTTCAAATTCTTTCCCCCATCCTGCTGGGGGAGTGACTGAGCAACTGGGTGGGGACTTACCTGCCAGCCAGGGTCAACAACCCACCACAACTGGGTGCAGCCACTCTTAGTGCTATGTAGCCTAAAATCACAAAATTATGCGTTTGCTATGTTTGTACAGAGACCTGCTTAGGGGCATGGATTGTTCAGCTTTAGTGACTGAGGCAAAGAAGCAGACTTAACTTAGTAAACGTGCAGACCACATCAAATCGGTAGTTCTATCAGTAGTGCCCAGTGACAGGACAAGAAACAACAGGCACAAACTGAAATACATGAGATTCCATCTGAACACAAGAAATCACTTTTTTTACTGTGAGGAGGGTGGTCAAAGCCTGGCACAGGTTACCTGGAGAGGTCGGAGAGTCTCCAACCTTGGAGGTACTCAAAACCTGACTGGACACAGTCCTGGGCAACCTGCTCTGACTGAGCCTGCTTGAGCAGGGGGATTGGGCTAGATGGTCTCAAGAGGTCCCTCCTGACCTCAACCATGCTGTGATCCTGGAAATCAAGAAGGGATGGCAGCTTGCAAAGGTCTGTGAAAAAGTACAGTAGAGTTCAGCAAGGACCAGTGCTAAGTGGGGAGCCATAACTGACTGAACAGGTACCTGATAAGGAGCAAGGAGCTGGGCAGAGAGACCATGAGAATTTCTGGGGCTGCAGCGGATGAGAGCTGATGCACAGTGTTTGAGGGAAGAATGCTGTTTACATGATGCGCGGTCCCTCCGCTCTGGTGAGATCCAGCTGGAGTGCTGTGTCCAGTTCTGGATGCTTTCAGGAGGGGTGAGGAGCAGTTGAACAGAGTCCAAAGAGGAGCAGTGAGAGGTGCAGAATTTAAGCTAGGTTTAGAAAATCTAATCTGCGGCAAGACTGGAGGAACTGGGATTGTTTAGTCTATAGACTCTGGAGGAGAGATGCGGGTACACCTCTGCTTGACATGTCTGGCAAAAAGAGGGGGCATAGCTTTTGTTCTGTGTCCTACCCACCAAAGGCAGAGAAGTGAAACTGCAGTAGGGGAGGGGTAGATCCGATACCAGGGAGGGTGGTCTGACATGGGGCTGCTCAGACAGGGGAAGTGCATCACCAGTAGCTGTGATCCGGCTGGCAGCTGCTCTGGTAGTTTCCAGCTCTCCCTGGCACAGTTAGGACTTTTGTTCTCTAGTTTTTGACAGGAAGATGGTGGTGTTTGGGTGCCCCTGGGGTTTGCAGCTGGTCGCTTGTGCTTAGCAGCATGCAGGGATGCAGGAGGAGGGGTTCTGTGCCACAGTCTCAGCCTGTGCAGCCATGGTGGGGTGGGAGCCCTGCTCTGCCTCGCAGCTCCTTACCATGATGCCGATTTTCACTCTGCAGCATCCTGGCTGAGCTGAAGCTGCGTGACCCCAGCTTCCCCGATGTCTCCTACGGGGTGCTAATCCACAAGGTGATCATTGGCTCCCCGGCCCATCAGTAAGTGCTGCCCTGTGCCTTGGGGGGTGGCATGGGAAAGCAGCTATGCAGGATGGGATGTATTTAGCTCTGAGTGTTTTGCTCCAGAGCAGCAGGGCTTGGGCCCCGCAGCCATCAGTCTGCAGCAGAAACCCACTGGTGACCCTTGCCCAGGCTTAGCATCCTGTTGGTACCTGTGTGGCTGGAGGAATGCCTGATGCAGCAGCCCAAGCCTCCTGTAGTGCCTGGCTCCCCTTCCTTATGGAAAGATGAAGCTGAGTGTCTGCTTCGCCCACTGTGTATTCCTGTCGTTATTCTCCCCACAGGGCAGGGATGAAGGCAGGTGATGTCGTGCTGGAGATAAATGGGCAGGCATCGCGCCGAGCAGAGGATGTGTACGAGGCAGTACGGACGCAGCAGAGCCTGGCCTTGCTGGTGCGGCGTGGCTACGACACTTTGCTGGTGAGCGTCGTCCCTGAGGTCACGGAGTAGCGGTGCTGTCACACAGGCCACTGCGGGTGCTGCTGGTGGTGCTGGCCAAGAGCCAAGGACACAGGACTGAGCCATGTCTGTGCGCCTATCAGGGAGAGACTGAGAGCTTGTGAGGAACTGGAAGGGGCCAGGCAGAGGGGGCCCGGCCCGGTGCTTGGGTGGACTCATGGTGCAACCATTCCCCTCTGTACTGAAATAAAGCAGTTTTCTAGGGACGCTCCAGTGCTGTGTGGCCTTCCCACGGCAGTGGCAGTTGCCTAGGGGAGGCTGGGCTGTGTGGGACCCTGCCCTTCCTGTCAGTCCTCACATGAGTCCTTCCAGCTGCGGAGGAGCACGCCAGCTGTGCCTCCAGGGATCTTCTCGGTGTTAGGGTAGAGGTGTCCTGCCACCCACTTGGCACCTGCACAGGCTGGGATCTGACTCCTCCATCTGTAACATGTGGGCACCCGTCAAGCTGTGGCTTGTGAGGCCACCTCCTCTGCGAGTGAGAGCGGCCTTGGAGCTGCTCTGGGACAGGCTTTACTGGGGCGGCTCTCCCTGCCTCCCTGGTGTGCCAGCTCAGCTGGTCCTTGGCAGCACTCGCTGCTGTGGCTGTGCCCATGAGGCCAGAGGGATGTGGCAGATGTCTGCCTCGTCAAATTGCTTCCACTGGGAGCATTGCAAATGCTCTAAGGTCTGCATCCACATCTGCATCCATGAAGCAGCTTTCCGGGCCATGGTGAAAGGGGTGTCGATGCCGGACTCTCAGATGGCCGGGGCAGCATCTCACTGGCCCTGATGTTCGGGAGGGCCAAAAGTAGAAGCCTGTGCCGGGGCTATGCGTGCCTCATTGGCGCTGCCTGTCCCTCCCCCAGACTGGTGTCTGTCCATGCTGGAGCACTGCTCTCCCACGCACGCAGCCTGGCCCCTGGGGACCGGCTGGGCCCTCCGTGTGCTCTGCAGCTGGCGGCCAGGAGGCTGGCCAGCCATTCTGGGAGGGAGCAGCTCTGGCTATTCCTTGCCTTACTGGAAGAGCCCCTGCTTCACTCTGGCCCCTGCCAGAGGCTGTGGGAGGCAGGCAGCTCTGCAGCAAGGGCTGTCTTGAGGGGCTGTGTCCAGCCCTGCTCCTGCAGAAGGAATGCACATGTTGAGCCAGGCCCTGCCCGTGACGGGGCTCCTGAGCCGTCTTCCCTGCCTGTTATTTTTAGGAGATGAAAGAAGCACAGTTCCTTGGGGGTGCTGTGGTGAAGGGTGGCTCCGAGCCGCTGCTCCCCCCGTGTGCTCCTCCCGCCCTGGAGAACAGGCCTCCTTTCAGGCAGCCCTGGCCTCACCAGAGGAATTTGCTCCCCCGACAAGCCCCAGCCGGCTGCTCGCCGGGGAAATAGCTGAGACTCCGGGCAGCGTTTCTCGCATAGCTGCTCCGGCAGTGCTGACCGCAGTGCTTTCCACTGCCTGGAGCCAGGGCCTGCCCCAGCCCAACTGCTGGCTGCCCCTCTCCTCCTCCCCCAATGCGGGGAGGAGCAGCCTGTCCCCCAGCAACATGGAGGTGGCTGAAGCGGCCTTTGTGCTGCTCTCTGCTGCAGATGGGACCAGAGCGTCTGGCTGAGGGGCGAGAGTTGCAGGAGCTGGGGTGTCCCTCCCTTTGCCCTCGTGTCATGTCCTTGTTCTCTGCCCCAAGTATCTCTGACCTAAGTGTCTCTGCCTCTGTCTCTGCTTCCCTCCATGCCAGTTGAGGCAGCCTGTCTCTGCTGCGAGACTGCAATCCTTGTGGGTCACAGCCCCATGGTGGGATTTCTGCTCAATAACATTTGCATTGCACCTGGTGTGGGGGAACCAGCACTTCACCACGTCCCTGCTGCACCAGGGTGGCCCCATCTGTTCCCTCCAGTGCAATGCTGTGGGGCTGCTTCAGGACAGAGCAGCTACGCTTGGGCTCCTGCTGGCCCCTTCCTCTCACCCGCACGGACTTCTGCCAGAAGGACCAGTACCACCTTTCTCTAGCCCAGCACTGACTGAGGATGGTGCAGGCAGCTGGTGGGGTACTGGTGTGGGGCTGGTCCTCGCCCAGTGAGAGCTGTGTGGGCAGGGGGGAGCTTCCTTGCTCCATGTGGGTATTGGAGGTGGATGCAGGGGATGGGGGGGTGCAGCTCCCACGCTCTCTGCTGGAGCGTGCCAGCCAGCCCTGCAGCGTGAGCCACACTGTGCCTCCCGGTCCTGCCAGGCTCCTCGTCCCACCCCAGAGAAGAGCCAGCAGCCACTGGGGAAATAGAACTGACAACTTTATAGAGAAATTAAAATTACAACTAAGAGATAGGTGTGGAAGCTGCTGCCGGGCAGCTGGAGGCAGTGCTGCCAGGGCAGGGGCAGCCACACTATCCCCAGGGGACAAGGGGCTCCCTGGGGCTCAGCCAGTGCCGTGCAGGGGTGTGAGTCCCTGTGTGGGAGGTGGGTCCTGGGGCCGGCTGAGGGCAGAGCCCCAGGGAGGGCTGTGGGGGTGAGAGGAAGCAGGGCAGAATGGGGGAACAGGAGGTGGGGTGCAACTGGGATGGCAGGGTCTGGGAGCAGAGGGGAGGGTGTGGTGGGGGGTACAGGACCTCCTGGACCGTACCCGTGTGCCGCAGCCCAGGGGACATGGGCAGAGTCTTCTGGCCAGTGGTTGGGCTGGTGGCCCCAGGCTGGGAGGTGCAGGTGTGCAGTGCCTCCAGCATCAGCTCCCCAAGGTGGGGAAGGGCAGCTGGTGACAGTAAGAGTCCCGGGCAGTCCCCAGCAGGGCACGGTGGCGGTGGTGCCGGGCATGAGGCCTCCCCGCTGGCCCCCCAGCAGCTTCCACCTGTGCGGGGCGAGGGAGGGAGATGCCCATCTCCCCAGGGGCTGGGGCCCTATGAGATCTGGTTGTTGAGCTGACCGGGGTACTGCTCAAACCGCTTGTTGGCCTCCTCGCTGAGTGCATCGCCTGGGTGGGCAGAGGGCAAGAGCTGTTGGCTCTGGTGCTGCATGCTGCCTGCCCCCCCCGCAGCGCCTCCGCTCCCACCGCAGCTGCCCCCAGGACTGCAGCCCCTGCCTCCTCATGCCAGCCCAGCCATCCCCCCTCAAGCCCCACAGCCTGCCCCCAGCCCCACTGCTTCCTGCAGCCCCCTCATTGCCCTCCTCTTGGGCCACCCCTGCCAGGACACCCCCTGCCCCAGTATGCCCTCGCCCCCCTGTGCCACACCCCTGGGCTATTACCAATGTGGCAGCTGTGCACCCAGATGCGGTGCCCGTCGTACTTGCAGTTGCATTTCATGGCATTGTTGGTGAAGTCACTCTCTGCCACCTCGAAGTTGGGGTTGATCACGACCTGTGGGGCACTGACAGTGAGGGTCGCAGCCACCTGCCCCACACCCAGCAGTGCTGCAGCCCCACACTGTGTCAGCTTCGCCTTCCTGGCCTCAGCGGAGCTGCTGCCTGTGGCATGGCCCCCAGCACCCCGGCCCCAGCAGGACTTGTCTCCCCAGCTGCAGCGGGATGTGCTGGAGGGCTCCAAAGAGCTGGTGGCTGCTGCTGTGGCAGGGTGGCCCTGTCACTGTGCACGGTGTGCCCATGAGCAGTATTGCTTAGAGCAGGAAAACCCAGGCTGAAGCGTGCCTGAGCAGTTCCTGCACGAGCCCTGCACATCTCTGGGCATGACAGGCACTGTCCCACACCAGCACACACCTCGCCAGCCCCACTGTGCTCCAACCTGCTCAGAGAGCAGGGAAGAGAGGGCCAGGTGGCTGGGCCGCTGGGGGTGCAGGGGCAGAGGGTGGGGGTGCACGTGGGAGGGTTGCAAGAGGTGCTGGTGATGGCTCAGCTGCAGCACCTGCAGGATGTAGTTGCCTGGCTTGACATCAGTGATGTCGATCCACTGGCAGTCGATGTCGTGCCTGTACAGGTCCCAGCAGCCCACAGTGATGCCCTGCTCCCCGAAGTTGGCACATTCATACCGCTTGGCCACATCTGCGGGCAGGAAGAGAGCGTGGCTTGTCCCTGCTACAGCCCCCTGCCCAACTCCCGCATCGCCCCCCATGCCCACAGCATGTGCAACGGCTGGGGATGGGCAGCCCCATGGTGGGGACATGGGCAGGGATGGTGCCGCAAAGCTTCACGGTGCCCACCTTCCTCACACTCAGTGTCCTCGAGGCAGAAGCTGGCCTTGTGTCCCTCTGCCACCTTGGTGCCATTGGGGGTCAGGATGTCGTAGTGGGTGAAGATATCCATGCTGTGGTAGTGCCTGCAAGAGGGAGCCCGCAGCGCCCTGGCTACACCAGTGCCTGGACACCGGGGGGCTCGGGGGATGCTCGGGGTGGAGAAGGAGACCCATGGAGCTGACAGGAAACTCACAGGAGGGGCCCCCTGCCCGGCCCCTCGCTGTGGGGGAAGGTCCCCACAGCCCCTGCTCTGAGGCTGCAGTGCTGCGAGGTCGGGCAGAGCTCAGTCCTGCCCTGGGAGGGGACATGGCTGTCCCCAGCCAGATGGCCCAGGCAAGCAGGGGGCTCAGCTGCAGGGCACAGCCTGCAGCCCTGTCCTGCCCCCCTAGGGCCCCCAGCCCCAACACTGCTCATCCAGGGACAGCCCTGAGCCAAAGCAGGCAAAACTGGACACTGGGCAGCAGAAGCCAGTGCCAGTGCCACCCTTAGCCGGCATCACCCTCACCCAGCCCACCCCAGCAGCACCATCACCCTCTCCCCTCCCTGATCCCCCCGGCCCAGGCTGTTCCCCTGCCTGCATGCCTGTCCCTGCCCATGCCGCGCACGCACCGGTGGCACTCATGCCAGACCCAGGAGTGCCGGCCGGCCTTGGGGCGGAAGTCGGCACGGCCGTTGTTGTGGATCTGGGAGGAGAAGCGGAGCAGGCGACGGTGCCCGTAGGGCCAGTTGGCCAGGCGGGCCGAGCTGGAGAGGCAGTTCTCCTCAGCAGCGCAGTACAGCATGTGCAGTGGCCGGTCCTCGATGTACGCCGTCTCCTGCACCAGCGGGGCATGCAGCAGCAGGTCGGATGCAGCTGGGGAGCAGGCAGCTGCTCAGGGACAGACAGCCGCCCCACTGCTCGGCAGGCAGCAGGGACGGGGCGAGCGTGCAGCGCAGGCAGGGCTGAGCCAGCTGGGGGAACGCGTGCCCTCCCCATCGGCTGGGCACAGGCTGACCCTGCAGCCCCATCATCTGCAAACCCCATTGCCCGCAGCCCCATTGCTCACAGCCCCTTTATCTGCAGCCCCTGGCCCCACAGCACCATTGCCTGCAGACCCCACTGCCTGAAGACTCCACCGCCTGTGGACCCCACCACCCGCAAACCCCATTGCCGCTCACTCTCGGAGCAGATGACGCCTGCAGCGAAGCGTGTGCCTGTGTTCCTGCAGTTCAGGCTGGTGCCATGGTGCTGGCAGTGGCTCAGGGACATCTCATGGCCGGCGCATTTCACCCCGCTCAGCACCATCTCCGTCACATTGCTGGCATCCCAGTACCACGTCTCCTGGGGAGGGGGCGAGATAGGCTGGGTGGCAGGGCTGGCTGCTGTGGGTGACCCAACTCACATGTACCCAGGCTGCAGCCAGCACCCAGCCACGGTGCAGCCCTACCCACATACCCAGGTTGCCCACAAGGGTCCCGTCCTGCAGCATGGAGCGGCCACATCCCTTTGCCCCCATACAGCCCCACAGCCGTCAGGGAAGCGCCGGTGCCTGTGCTTGCTGGGGTATCACCGGGGGCCTCCCTGCTGGCACCTACCGTCACCGCGTGCAGGGAGTAGCCCCGGCCGAGCTGGCGACAGGCCACCATCGCCTCCTTGGTGGTCCAGCCATCGCTGCACACCGTGCCCCACTTACTGCCTCGCTTCACCTCCACACGGCCCTCAAACGCCGTCCTCCCGCCGGCTAGGCGGATCTGTGGGGAAGCCCTGGGGCCATGAGCAGGCACCCTGTGCCATGCCGCCTCCCACCCCATCCCAGTCCTGTCCCTGTCCCCGTCCCCACGGAGCAGTGGTGGTGGCGGCTTGCTGCTCTGGCCAAGCTGGCACTGGCACCTACTTGTAAGCCGTGGTTAGCGAATCCCAGACCCAGCTGGCGACAGGCCACCATCGCCTCCAGCGTACCCCAGCCTTCGCCGCAGACCAGACCCCAGCGCAGCTGGTCCCTGTCGCCAGCCCCCACCGCCACCTCGACCCGCCCCTCGAAGCGGCTCCGGCCCCCGCTCAGCCGAATCTGCAGAGAGAGGCAGTGGCAGCATTGTTGTCATCAAAAGTGATGCTCCCGCTGCTGGGGTTGTGTCCTGCAAGATGGTCCTGCCCAGCCCCCATCCTGCAGCGGCTGCAGCTGCCCCATCCCTGGCACAGCCAGGGCTGTGCTGCAGCACCCAGATGGGCCCTGGGCTGGGGGCTTTGGGGCACACAGAGAGGTGGCAGCTAGGAGCTGAGCAGAGCCAGGGACAGCTTTGGTCAGCAGGAAACTCACCAAAAATGGCAGGTTTGGGGCCAAGAAATTGCTTGTGACTTTGGGAACTGTCTCACCAAAGCAGGGAAAATGGTTCATTTTGAAATGGCATTCTCATTTCAGAAATGACAGGTATGAGAGAGTTAAAAATTATTAAAAAGCCCAAAGTGGATGAAATGACAGGCCAGGGCAAACAGGAACACATGGCTCCATTTGTTCATTTCATCATCAGTAAAAAAAAATCTCTCGGCGATTTTTTTTTTTCCTGGTGCTTCTGCTGGGGAGCTGGCATGGGCTGGAAGCAGGGAAAGCAGCAGGGAGCAGCTGCCCCACCACCACCCCACACAGCAGGGCACCATGGGGCACCCAGAGCCCCCCATGGCCTCCCTTCCACCCTTCTCCTCCCAGGGGCAGCTTGGGACTCCCACCCACAAAATCCCCAAGCCTCCCAGGGCAGCCCTTGCCTCAGACCAGGGGAAATGTGTGGGGTGCAATGGGGTGCAGAGGAGGAGAGATGATGGGCCATCCTACAACAGGTCCTGTGGGCCCTCCCTCAACCCCCCCCACTCCGGGGCTCCGATGCCAGGAGCTGCCAAGCACCGTGGCCCCGCAGATGCTGGCAGCCCCCCATGGTGCGCACCAGGTTCTCGTAGCCCATGTAGGGGATGTTGCAGCGGACGGCTGCGTCCTCCGTGTGCTTGCAGTCCTCCTGCGTGATGTTCTTGAAGGGGCAGCTCCAAAGGGACTTCTCAGTGCCCAGACACTGCACCTCGTTCATGTGGATGGGCCCCATCCCTGCCGAGGGGACAGCAGGGCTCAGCGCCCAGTGATACAGGGACGGCCATGGCCATCCTGTCCTCATGGCTGCCCTCACTCCTCAGTGTGCACCGAGGGAGCCTGGCACACTCCTGGCCCCCATGGCTGCTGCCCAGGCAGCACGGCCAAGTGGCCATGGTCCCCTGGGGATGCTCGGGGCAAGCCTTGCACCACGTGCGACCAGCAGACAGGCGCCCATGGGACAAGCCCAGCTGTGGCTCCGCCTGCCCAGCAGGGCCTTGCGCCTGGACAAGCGCCTCGTCCGCAGGCCCAGGAGGGCGATGCCTGGCTCCACCCCAGCACCCTCACCTTGGCCCATGCGTGCCCCAGTGAGGGCCTCCTTGGCGCTGCCGAAGCCCAGCTCGCGGCACACCACGCTAGCTGACAGCAGGTTCCAGCGGTCATCACAGATTGTGCCCCACTCGCTGCTCTTGAGCACCTCGACGCGGCCCTCGCCGACCTTCGCGCCACCCTTCAGCCGGATCCGTGGCTGCAGGGGAGTGGGGTCAGGACATGGTATGGGACAGCACGGTATGGCATGGTGCTGAATGGCATGGTGTGGCACACTGCAGCACAGCATGAGATGGCACAGTGTGGCACAACACAGTGCAGCACAGAGGTTGCTGGCCATGACTCCTGGGGTGTGCAGGGACAGGACACCGTCCCCACCTCCTGCTCCACAAGCTGGTCACCGAGGGACCCGCACACCCGCTCTCAGGTGCAGCCCTGGGGACAGAGCCCTGCAACAGCCAGCTGTGGGCCACCGCAGGACTTGGCCCCCTCCCTGTGGGGCTCACCTGGCCCTGCTGCTGTTGACGCTGCTTCTTCTTGTGGGCATTGCCAGTAGCGAAGAGGGGCCCAGATACACAGCTGACGACAGCGGGCATGCCGGCCCCACAGGCAGCCGAGGTGTTGCCCTGGTAGAACTCGAAGGCGCACATGGAGAGGTGCACCTCCGTCCCTGTGCAGGACACAGAGTGCAGGAGGTAGTTGAGCTGCTGCCGCTCCGTGAAGAGCCTGCAAGGAGAGAGAAGCCCTGAGCCACAACCAGCACGGCCAGCTGGCAGCGGAGATGTTGACAGCCACCCTGCCTGCAGCTGTACTCACTGTCCATGCCCCTTGCACTGTCCCCCGGGGAGAGATGCGCTGTGCCCGCAGAGCGCCCACCCCTCGCCCGCTGCCTGCCCCACATCCCCAGCAGCACAGGGACACGCACAGCTCTGGCAGCACTGAGTGGGGCTCCTGGCACTCAGGCTCTCCACTGGAGCCATTTACCTCTTCTTGGACCCTATGTCCTCCCTGTGCTTTTGTTTAGGCTGAGATTTGGAGTCCAGCCTGGAAAACAGAAAACAACTGTCCACCGGCTGCAGTGACACAGGGAGCACAGCCTGCCCCGGCTTTCACTGAAGACTGAACTGGGCACGTTGGCCTCACAGGGAGACTCATGCATGTCCCCTTCATGTCATGCATGGGTGCAATGACATCATCTGCTGCCAGCAATGTGACACAACTGCCCTCCACAGCAATGATGCAGTTTCCTGCCCACATCCCACCACGAAACTGCCGGATGCAGCAACATCCCATGCTGCGTTGTCACACAGCAGAAGATCAAACACCACCGGCAACGATTTGATCTGTCAGGTACAAGTGAGGTGTGCCCATGTCCTCGTCCAGACACCAGACAACATCACTGCGCCATGCTCCAAGGGGAGCAGGACGCCCAGCAAACACGGCACCAAGCAAGCAGCGCAGGTGGCAGGTGCTCTCCCCAGTGCTGTGGGGCACGGTGAGACTCCCTGCACGCTTGCAGTGACCCACTGCCAGCGAGGGGAGCTCCCCGGGCACCTGCTGAGTGGTGTGGGGAAGAGGAGGCTGCCTGGGGCCCAGCGCACACGTGATGTAGGTACGGTCCCAACACGCTTAAATGCTTTGCTTCACTTGGGGAGGAAGATGCTGAGCAGGGCCAAAACCCCAGGGACCACAAGGAGTGAAGAGCAGAGTGCCCCAAAACAGGGCAGGGGACTGACACCCCCCCAGGGACAAGGCAAAACCAAGCCTGGCAACTGACCCCACTGGCTGGTGGCAGGTTCGTGTCAGCCCGCACAGCCCAGCAAGCCCCAGGACACAGCATGGCGCTGCCAGGAACCAGGATTCAAACGGTCAGCCGGACGACATCAGTGCCCATTCGCACTCATGAAACCACATGTCGATCCTGCAGCCGATCCTGGGTCCCCAGTACAAGAAAGACATCAGCTAAGCAGTGTGAGCTCTGGGGAGGGCCACCAAGACAGTCGAGGCTGGAGGAGAGATGGGGGTGCAGGGCTGCTCCAGCCATGGGCCGAGACGGCTTCAGGGGACTCTGGCAGCAGCTGACCTGCACCTGCAAGGGGCTGTCAGGGAGCCAGAGCCCAGCTCTTCCAGCCGTGGGAGGGAAGAGCACAAAAGAAAACAGGCATGTCTGACAATGCAAGGTTCAGACTTGGTGTAAGGAAAACTTTTTCCCTATGAGGACTGTTCAGCATTGGAGCAGAGGCCATGAGGCTGTGGGATCTCCATCCTTGGAGGTTTTCAAAAGCCAACTGGATGAAGCCCTGGTCTAACCCACAGCTGGCCCTGCTCCACACGGGGGGTTGGACCAGGACTCCCCGAGGTCCCTTCCATCCTGGATTAGCCTGTGACCCCACATATGATCGCAGCCATGCAGCCCCAAATTGATCAGCCCCAGCAAACCAGCATGTGCCTTTCAGGAGACAGCGCCTGCTCCGGGCAGAGGAAAGGGAGCAGACCGCAGCTTCATGGACTTTGCAAAGCGTTTCACCCAGTGCTACAGGGGAAATACCCACTCATTGGAAAAGGGGCTGTCAGCACAAACCAGACAAATAACACCATGTTGCAGTGAGCGGGACCTGTGGGTGGGGGTTTGAGGAGACCCCACAGGCTGATCCCATCTGGATTTCCATCACCAGTGCAGGCACGGCTGCACGAGCTGGCGAGGACGCCTGTTGGGGACACAAAGCTGGGAAGTATCATGATGAAGAGCTTGGGATGGGTCCAGAGTGTGGGGCACCTTCGGCACCAGGGAAGGTAGTGGGACCACTGCAAGGTCATGTGCTGGGGGGGCAGAGCAACGTCTCCGTGCGGTAGTGGGCTCAGGCGAGAGGTACCATGCCATAGCCCAGAGAGGATGGGCTCTGGCTTGCTGCACCCATGACCAAATCTGGCAGCAGGGTTCAGGGACAGAGGGAAAGGGCAGCCAGACTATCCCTTGGGACTGGCAGAAAGGCAGCAAGAGCAAGTGGGCAGAGGGTGCAAGAGATCCCGAGCAGATGTAGCACTCATGACAAGACCTGCCACACTGTGCCCATCACACCGGTGCCCACCACTGCTAGCACTGCCGTGCCCATCACCCTGGTGACCAGCACTGCTAGCACTGCTGAGCAAGTGCTCTCATGCCCGCGCCAGCCCACCCTGCCAGCCCACCCTGCGGGGAATGGAGGGGTGCGCAGCCTTTCCAGCTTCCCCACTGCTGCTTTCTGCAGAAAGCAGCCCATTTCCACAGGCCTCCCTCCCCATCTGCCAGGAGAGATGTCTCCACTCCAAGGCCTCCTGGTCCCCAGGGGGCTGCAGCACAGGACACCACAGCCCTCTCTGCGCCTCCCAGGGGATCCTGCCCACAGTGGGTCTGTACTGCAGACCCTGACCCCTGTGCCAGGACTCCTGCCTGGTGCGTGGGATGGGGCTGCTCTGCCCGGGGCATGGCCGGCCTGGGAGAAAGATTGTCTCTCATGGGGGACGGGGGACCCCGGCATGCATAGGCAGGTCCCACCGGGGTGGGGTTTGTCCTGCGTGCCCAGCACAGCCTGGGCCCTCGATCTGCTCCGTCCAGATCCATTTGCACTGGGATCCATTCTGACGGCAGAGACCGGCAGGGCCGGACAGCCCAGCTCTGCCAAGGGCTCAGCAGATGGGGCGCCCCGGCCCCTTACCTGCTGCCTGGCCTCAGGCTCCGGCCCTTCATCCTTGCTGCACGCTTCAACCGCCTGCGGGAGCAACACCGCAGCTGCCTGGTCAGGGGCATGTGCAACTCTGGGCACCACACTGGGCACCACGTCATGGGCAGCATATCCGTGCCCATGCCCCTGGGCCCCTCGCTTGGGCCATGGTGCTGCTGGAGCATCCCTGCCTGGCTCGGCCGCAAACCTTCCCTCAGCACGGGGACCCCCGCACTCTGCGCCAGAGGGAAATGTGGAGGTGTACCACTGCCAGGGAGCAAAAGCTGCCCTCTTGGAGTGGCCTCTGCAGTAGTGCATGGGGCAGGTGGGCAGCCATGGCCCCCCAGCCACGCTGTGGCCCCCTGGCTTGGTTAGCGAGTGCCCATATGGCCAGCTGGGGCTAGGACTGGTGAGCAACAGGGATGAAAGGGATGCTGGGGAGCCACAACACCCAACAGCATGGCCCCCTGTCCCAGCTCTGCCCCAGCCCCATGCCCCCAGCTCTGCTCTGACACCCCAGCCCCGCGGGCTCCCTTCTGGCCTCACTCACTTGTAGAAGTTCCTGTTCACCTTCTTCTCAGCAGGGAAGCCCATCATGCCGCAGATGACGCGGCTGGGGTGGGCGGGG
>NW_008795698.1:86427-96808 GCF_000699145.1 Aptenodytes forsteri | reverse complement strand
TGGCTGTCCCAGCCCTCATCGCAGATCTGTGCCCAGCCATCCTTGTGGCGCACCTCCACGATGCCCTCCGTCACTGGCAGCTGCCTCCGAGCCCCGGACACCACCGGCCGCAGGCGGACCTCCTCCACGTGGCTCTGCTCAGTCTGCAGGGCACAGGTCAGCCCAGGCTTGCACTGCACCTGCCACCCCGGCTCCCTGCCAGCCCTTTCCCAGGGATGCCCCAAGGATGCAGGCACTCACAGGAGATGGGGTCCCCAATCCCAGGTGGGGAACAGGGATGGCCAGGTCCTGCATCCCTGCAAACCACATCCAATGGCCCTGGATGGCAGCCAGTGCCCCACATCCCCCTGGCCCCCCGGGTGCATCTCCTGGGAGCACAGCCAGGAGAGCCAGCGCTGCCGTCCCATCACCTCAGGACCCTGCACCCGGAGGGAGGGTGCCCAGAATGCCCCACACCCAGGCACCCACCCAGAGCAGGATGGCAGCAGGGGGTGCCAGGACACCAGGCACAGCCTGCAGGACACGGCCCCAGCCCCCCTCGCCTCGCAGGAGACCTGCCGTCCAGTGCCCAGAGCTGTGCCATGTCCCCACACCCAAGCCACGTCCTGAGCAGAGCCTAGTCCTCCGCAGGCACTGTGGCTGGGGGGGACAGGGGCCCCAGCCAGGAAGACAAGGGCAGCCACAAGAGCTGGTCTGAGAAACAGAGAGCCTGGAAAAAAGCTGGGGGGGGGGAAGAGAGAGAGAGAGAGGCCAAGCATGCCGGAGGAGTGTGGCATGGAGGAGCAGGTCTGGGACCGAGGGTCCCCAGCAGGCAGGAGAAAGAAGAAAACAGGCTGCAGAGGTGTGAGACAGACCCCCTGGCCCGGAGAAGCTACTGGGGGAAGCAGCAGCTCGGGATGCTCAGGGGAGGCCGTGGCAGCACCGCTCTCCCATACAGGGCAGGGGAGGGATGTGCCTGCTGCAGGGTGGCCCGCCACAGTGCCAACTGCTCCCTGCAGCCCCAGAGCCGGGCTGGGCTGTGCGCACCCCAGGGAAATAGGTGCTCACACAACCCAGGGGCACTGCGGGTCTGGGGAGCCAGGGCAGTGGGGTAGCACACTCCCCTCTCCATGAGGAGATGGGGACAGCCCATGTGCTAGGGCTAAGGGAAGGCACTGAGAGAGTCCCCTGGTCCTGCACATGGGAGCCTGCCAGTGTGCAGTGGGGAAGTTGCCTCCCGACTATTCAGGGAGGACTGAGGCCAGGCTGGGCTGCCCCACGGCAGGGCTGCCCCACAGCAGGGCTCCTGGCAGCTGGCTCTGCGGGATCCTGGGCAGCACCGTCTGCCCACCGTGGCCAGCAGCTTCCTTACCTCGATGACGTTGGAGTCCTTGAAGCCTGGGATGCGCTCATCCTTGCAGATGACACCTGCATCTTCCTCATGGCTGCAGTCGCTGTTCCCCCAGCCCCGGTGTTTGCAGTCCCCAATGCTCTTCTCACCTCCCGCACAATTCACGTTGTCCAGCCAGATCCGCCCTGCCAGACACCAGGGCCAGAGATGAGGAGGGGCCAAGTCCGTGCAGCATCCCCCAGAAGCAGGGAAGGTGCCCGTGGAGCACAGCCAGGGACCACACAGGTGTACAGCAGGAGTGTGGATGTTTGGCTGGGGGCAGCCCTCCCTCAGCACAAAGCTGAGGCCAGCGAAATGCCAAGAGTAAAGCCTTGAGTCGGGGATCTGCAGATGGGGACTTTCCACCTCCCCAAGGGGCTGCTCTGCCAGACATAAAGCCCCCATGTAACATGTGCCCTGGGGTCTGTACAGCATCTCACCTGCAGCACAGCCCTCTACACCTCTGCACCATATGCCCACACCAGCCTGGACCCACAGCCCCCCTATACCACCCAGGGGCATGCACAGCCCCGCTGCTGTAGTGCATGCCTGCAACCACCCTATGCCCTGGATAAATGCACAGCCGCTCATACACAAACACGCAGGGTTTTCCAGCCCACTTTGCATGTGCATATATGTGTATGTGCACACACACATGCACACACACACTGTCAGGGACTCAGCAAACACAAGACCTGCCCGCCCCCACCCTCCCACCAGTGCATGCAAACCTGCTGTGGCACACACACCATCCCATGGCAGCGGGCTGATGTGCAGCCACAGCCAGGTTGGCCCCAGCCCATGCAGTATGGTGGGCTGTGCCCACCACGCCTCCCTTACCAATGCCTTTGCCGTACTTGGCGCTGTGGGCCCAGCCAGTGGCAGCCACAAAGCCGAGGTGCCGGCACAGCACATGTGCATTGGCCAGCGTGAAGTCGTCGTCACAGATGGTGCCCCACTCATCGTTGTAGAAGACCTCGACACGACCCTCGTTGTGCTTGCGCGGGTAGCCAGCCAGGCGAAACTTCAGCTGGGGCCCGGGGGTGTGCGTGGGGCCCAGGGGGGTGGGCTGGGCACTGCCCCCCCACAGCCACATGCTGCTCAGCAGCACCAGCAGCTCCTGCCATGCCCACGTGCTGCAGCTTCCCATGGCAGCTTGGCTCTGCAAGGGCAGAAAGGGTCAGGGTATGCAGGATGGACTAGCTGTGCCAAAACACCAGCTCCCCTGATCCAGACCCATGCTGGTTAAACCCCCCTGCTCACATGCAGCTCCACTCAGCACCAGCACGCCCACATGTCTCATCCCTGGCCAGAGCCACCCCGCTCTCGCTACCCACCCGGTGCCTCCCGCACGCAGCCCCCTGCACCAGCCCTGCACCCCCAGGGCTGCCATCAGTCAGGGCTCTGCCCAGTGCCTCCCTGGCACCTCGCACCCCTCCGCGAACGGCCGCTACTGAAATCCCACCACGCTGCTGGGTCGCATCTCCTGCGCCAAAGGGCAGTGACGGCAGACAGGCAAAGGGGTGTGCGTCACCCCTAGGAGAGGCAGCCGGAAAGGAGGGGGATCGGCTGCCAGAGCAGAGGGAGGTGGAACAGGACCAGGACCTGGGGAAAGCCTGGCTGGACCGTCCAGGAGCTTGATCCACCACAAGCAGAGCAATGGCTGCGGGCCGTGAGGGGCTGCCAGCTCACGCTCGGAGCCTTTCACATTCCTCTGTGCGGCATTTCTCCAGCCCTCCAATAACATCTGTGGCTCCCTGAATACCTGAGGGAGATGTGGTATTCCTGCACCAGCCCCATCAGCAAACAATGGTGAAAACACTTCTCTGTGAACCACATTCCTGTGCACTATTCCCATTTATCCCGTAAGGGACCACTTTAACCCTGTGGGTGCTGCAGCAGCCCAGGAACAGCGTTTCTGCGCGGGCGGTGTCAGCCCTGCTCCAGGCTGGGCTCGCCATGCTTTTGACGGCAAAACTCCAATGCTCATCCAGCACTGCCAGCATGGCGACCCACCTGCCTCCCGCCACCGCAGCCTCACATCACCCTTCCAGCCAGTCCCTTCCATAGGCGGGGAAGCACACCCCCAAGCCTGGGAGCCCCCCCGGGACAGGCCCAGCAGAAATATGTCTCTGTGCCCTACATGCCCCACCCTGAGAGCAGATCCTGCACGCCGCACTCACACAGATTGTCCTTGTCATTAGACAACGTTAAAAAGAATAAGGTCTGGCTTACCCACAAGTAGGGGTTATTTAAAACTCCAGTGTTTAGCTACAGGGTTACAGAAGAAGGAAAACAAATGCAAACCCCGCACATGCTCCCAGCGTGGGGCTGTGCCGCAGGGACCCTTCTCGCAGACCCTTCCCATGGTGCCAGCATACTTCCTTAGCAAGCACACTTCCCTGCGAGCCTTCATGGCTGCTCTCTCACAGCTTGCTGCCTACGTGCCAGTTTGGTGGTATTGCAAGGGTGTATCGGGGCATCCTCGAGAACCGCGGCTGCTCTTTAGGTGCTGTGCTGTAGAAGCCCCTTTCCCTGGACTAAGGCCGGTCTGTGTGTTGCCCCTTTGCTCCTGGCATCTCGGTACCTGTGGGGTGACAGTAGGGTCCCTGCAGTGGCTTTGGGAAGGGGGTCCTCACAGAGCGAAGGAGCCAGGGAGTCCCCCCTCAGGCAGCACAGCCTCTCCAGGGCCTCGCTGTCAGCCTGGCCGCCAGCACAGGGCTGGGGGCTGGCATGGCCAACCCACCTCCCTGCTAGCCCCTGGGGCAGGATTTCTGCAGAGGCTCTGCTAGCAGGAATTGACCCTGTTCCTGCTCTGTTCACTTTTCCAGATGATGGAGGCCAGGTCACCCCTCCAGTCTCTGGGAATGCCTCCTGGACCCAAGGCAAGGACGAACCAGGGCGGTGCCCAGAGACAACCCCTTTTCCATGGCCATCGCACCAAAAAAAAAAAACCCTGAAGGGGACCAGCCCTGCTGCCTACCCCTTCAGGCATGCACCATGTCAGAGGTGCCACCAAGAGCAGTGAGTTCCTTGGGATGAGTGCCTGGTGCCCGCAGGAATGCTCAGGGAGCGAGGGTGAGGGGTTAACAAGGACCAACAACACCGGTCCAGGCCAATGCAAGATATCGTGGCAGGAAGCACACCAATGCCCTTGGGGCAATCACATCAGCACCGGGTCCCTCCTCTATCACAGCCTGGGGCATGCGGGACACCACAGTGCTGATGGAGACTCAGCAGTAGGCAGGAATGCGCCTCAGCTCAGGGCAGCCCACGAGCCCTGAGGTTGGTGGGAGCTGGCTCCAGGCTGCCCACACCTCTGCCTGCTTTGGTACTGTGAGAACAAAACAAAGCCCAGCAGGAAGCGTATTTGTGGGCAGGCAGCAGGGAAATGCTTTGCTGAACCTTTTAATCAGCCTGTTATGGCAGGAGAAAGAGGAGGGCGGGCACAAAGGGCCACCCCAGCCCTGCCAGCGGCTTGGGGAAGGGGGGCTCTGGGCTTGCCAGGGGCAGGCAGGGCAGGAACACTCCATCCACATCTCTGCTCTGTCTGGAAAGCAGCGAGGGGATGAGTTTACCACCTCACAGCAGTAATAAAACACTTATTCCGCCCATCAGTCACTGAGGGGACATCCCCCCTGCCCAAATGTAGCATTATAAATCCCCAGACCTATACCACTTTGCACGACACAAAAGTTTGGGCCCTCTCGGTGCTAATTGTAACGCACCTTGGGAGACTGTGAAAGCTGCAAGCGCATAAGGACTAAAGCTTCACGAGCACTTGCACTGAACAAGCAAGATGATCTCTGCTGATGCAGACTGCAGGCAGGCTCCAGGCTGTTTTGCAACAGGGTCAATGCAACGCTAAAGGACAGCAGCACAATTAATGCCAATCTCCACAGTTCTGCAGAAATAGCCCGTGTCAGAAAGCTGGTGTGACCTTTTATGAGATCACAGGTTTGGTTAATTGGAGTAACTGTGTTGATATAACAGGCTGAGACTGGAAGGCATTCAATTCATCTTGCACTACCTTTTAATGAATAATTAGCACTCAACAAAATCAGTGCACCTTCTACTAAGTGGATTAAAACTGGTCACCTGCTGGAACTAAAATGTGGTTACAATGGGGAAGTCACCAGTCAGTGGGCTTTCCGGTGAGGATCACATGCTTTTCAAAGCAAAACTGTGTCTGGAGGAGGAAAAAAGTCCTCTCCTGGTACAGTCTGCAAAGACAGAAATAGCGGGGAGTGTGGAGAACTGTGATGGGGACAGACCTGGGCAGCCTGGTAAAATGGCATCATGTAGCCTATATCCTTGACTACAAGGAAAATTTAAGCCCATGCATTTAGGAACAAAGCATGTAGGACCAGAGACCAGAACACGGCACCTGAGAAAGTGCTTGGCTTTGTGCAGCAAAGCACCAAGTCCCCACCAAGCCCCAGTCCCCGCTGAGCCCCAGCAGTGTCACCTCCAGGATGTGGTATGTTCAGTCTTAACAGGATCACCAAAATCATCAGTGTCTGAGACCGCTTGGCTTGATGCGAGGTCTCAGCCCCAGCCCTGCAGCAACGTGGGGCAGCCCCACATGTGCCTGCAGTCTCACAGCCCTGCCAGACAAGCACCTGGCCCCACATCCGACTGGGCACGGGGTGCAGCCAGAAGAGCTGATGCTGGGAGGGCCTCCATGTCCTGACACAGTGGTGGTCAGGGCAAGAGCCATATGGCTGTGTGAGGCCACGACAAATGTCTCCCAGCCCAGGACCCCAACCCCTACAGCAGCGCCAGGAGGTGCCCTGGGACAGGGCAGTGATGTCCCACTGATGCCCTACTCTGTCACCCCCAGCTCAGCTATCTCAGCCTTTGTATTTAAAAACTTACTGTGGCTTTCTCTTCCTCACAGTCCTTTAGTTGCTTCTGGACCTGCTCAAACTTCTGCCATCCGTTTCTACATTAACCTCAGCTTGCTGTCACCCTCAGCACTCTTCTGGGTCATGGCTTTCCTCTGCTCAGGCTCCAGCGTCCTCTGTCCCCACTGTGCTTCCTCTGCCCTCACAGCTCAGCCTGTCCTCAGCTCCTGCTGCTCATTTCAGAATTTCCCAGTGAGACGTCCTGTTGAGGTCTGCACGGGCCAACAGCACTTCCCACACCCAACCTAGGATAGCTGTCGGGCTGCAGTGTGAGCTCCCTAGGGCACGACAGGAGCCGTTTCCCTGTTTCTGTACTATCTCCCTCTCTGAACGTGCTCCGAGTCCATGTGCCAGGGAGGTCAGGCTAACAGGGCTCTCATTGTCCAGATCACTTTTTCCATTTTCTGAAATGCAAGCAGTGCATTTGCTCTTCTCCAGCCATGTGACACTGCCCGACTTCCCCACTCTGCTGGCAGGCTTTGCTCCCGGGCCTGCCTGCTGCTCCTGGACCGGGAGCCCAGCCCCAGCCCCGGCAGGGCTGTCCTGGGGAGCTTTGCAGGCTGGCGGATGGGGCCGATCTGTGAACAGCATCTCCTGGTTTCAGCCTAGGGCCCCTTCCCTCCAGCCGGAGGGCCAGCCCTGACACAGCCTTATGGGACCACGGTCCTGCCAGCTGGCACAGCAGGAGGGCACAAGATCTGTGCCAGGGCTGGGGCTCTTTGGCTGGGACAGACAAGCTGGGGGGGGTCCCTCCACCCTGGAGGGGCTGATCACCCAGCACAAGAGTCCCAAGGGGGATTTCCCATCTCCTTCCCACCTCTGGCCAGGGGAAGGTTCACCCCTTTGCCCAACCTCCGTGGGCTATTCCTGCTGAGAGCAAGGGTCCCACAAGGGCGACAGCTGCCACCCTATTGGCACGTGGGACAGCTGGTGCCGCCAGCAGCACAGTGGGAGGACGTGAGCACTGGTGCTTTGAGAGGACCAGGAATCTGCAGGAACCGCACACATCCGCTGGAGAGGGCGAAAGGCAGAGGTGCAGACAGCCTGGGCATGGCCAGCCAGCACCTGTGGGAGGGGCAGGGGGCCGGGAATCGCCTGGGACAGGGATGGGGTGTCCAGGCATGTCCCCTGGCTGCTGCCACTGTAGGTCTTGGACAGGAGCCAGGCACAGTCCTGCCTGGCCTTGCCTGCCCCAGCGCCCCGGCCGTCCTGCTGCCAGCTGCCTGCTCCAGCCAGGGACAGTCTCCTCTTGGAGTGGGGCTCCTGCCAGAGCCGCTGGCCAGCCTGTGCTGTGCCATGCCGCACCGCGCTGAGCATGCCTGCCCCGGCACGTGAGTGGGCTCAGATGCACAGCAGCACTCATGCTGCAAGTGGAAAGGGCTTGGGAAGGACGGGCTGGCCCTGAGCAAACGCTGGGCATGGGAGCCAGAGAGCAGCCCAGGTCCTTGCCACTGTCCAGGAAACCTCAGGAATGTCCTGTCCAGGCACGTGCAGGGCCCCGAGCCACCTCCCAGCCCGCGGCACAGCTGGCACTGGTGACGGGGCGTTCAAGAGCCCTGCAGGGCTGAAACCCGGGGGCTCCCCACACTCCCCTGGCCTCGGCCCCATGCTTCAGTGCAGAGGGCAGCCCTGCACGGCAAGCAGGAGCCACAGCACTGCTCGACCTGCTCCCACACCAGCCCCACCGGCTCTGCCTGTCCCAGTGGACAATGGGGGCTCCTGTGCCCCCCCCAGGACAGAACCACCCTGGCAGGGCCTGCAGCCCTCCAGGCCAGGTGCTGTCCCCACCATCACTCCGCTCCCCCAACTGCGTCTTGCACAGGGGCTGCGCCTCCCAGAGGGGCTCAGCTGTGCTGGTGGGGGTGAGCAGTGCTGACAAGGGGTGCCGGGAGCCCGGGGGGCGCTGCTGGCTCCCAAGGACTGTTCAAATCTGATGTGCCATTCGGCACTCACCGGGCACTCAGGGTGACATTGGTCCGCCCCAGCGGAACCCTGGTGAATGGCAAACAGACCCTGGGAAGGGGCAGCTCCTGATGAACCAGGCCCCCTGGTAAGACAGCATGTTTGATCGGCTTGCGTTAGAACAGCCAAGCGCAGGGCATCCTTGCAGCACAGGGATGACATCCCAGGCCGCAGCAGCAGGGAAGGGCCAGGCCATGGCAGGCGCTGCGGGAACATGCTCTCTCACCAGCAGCCTTGGACACACGCACAGGGACATGGAGCAACCCAGGCACTGACAACTGGAAGGACTCAAAGAGCAGCACAAGCGACTGAAGAACTGGGAAATCTGCCAGCACAAGGAGGAAGAAGTTCCTTCTGTTTATCCTTCCTTGGGAAGGTTAAGGGATGACACGGTCACACTCTGCCGAGGCCCACACCAGGACATCCCTGAGAGCACGGGGTCATGTCCCCAGCACTAGGGGCAGGAGAAGGTCTGGTGGGTCCCATGGCTTCAGGTACTGGGCTCCATCCCTCCCCTTCTCCCCAGTGCCCCAGCACGCACAGCCCAGCGCTGGCCCTTTCACAATCCTGGCTGTGTGGATGGGCCTGCTTTGCTCTTCCTGCTTCCCAGCAGTCCTGGGGTGCCGGGAGTGTGTGTACACAAGCTGGGGGAGCCCCGACACCCCCACCCTGCTTGGGCTGGGACCAACCAGTTCCCTACCTGCAGGCACCCCATGGGATTGGAGCTCCAGGGTGAGCACAGCCAAGGCCTGGAAGGCAGCAGGGCTCCGCAGCTGAGCTGGTCCCAGAAGCACCGGGGAGCAGACCAGGGCCACCACAGGAGCCTGGCCACCCTGGCAGGTTTGTTGACACCTCCCAACACCACCCACCTCCCACTTGCTAGGAGCTCACTGCCCCTCACTGCCCGAAGGCAGGGTGCCTGTCCATGCTGTCTCACTGCATGCCCCCATCCCGGGGCAGTGACAGGGACACTGCTGTGGACAGCACACCCCAGCTCCCGGAGCTGTCTGGGGTGTCAGCTGGGGCAAAGCACTGAGTGCACATCGGGGCTGTGCTTCCCTTCCCCTGCTGACTCTGGGTCAAGCCCCACTAGGTTACCTGATGTCCCCCTGTCCTGCTGTCACCCTCTAAGCCAGGGCAGGTCACAGTACAGCTCTTTGCAGTTCCTAACACCACTAAGTTTCCCCAGGACACAGAAGGGCTCTTGACTCTGCCAGGGGCTTGCCTGCTCTGCTCTGGGCTCCCCTGGGCTCTGGAGGGGCAGCCCTGGGAGGAACCAGATGCAGGCGGAAGGGAAAGACCCCAGAGGAATGTGCAGATGCTGCAGCCATCAGCCACATGGTCTCAACAGCCTAGACAGGCTGAGCGGCAGGCGGCGGGTCTGGGGGGCCCAGACACCCCAGAGCAGAGAGGCAGCCCGCTTGAAGCTACTGGGAGATAGGTGACCTGCTCAGCTGCCTGCCTGCTCCTCTGGAGAGCAGCTGGGAAGATGCAGGGCCAACAGTGAAGAGAGAATGCCCGCCCAGTCCCCCTAGCCCTCACGCCTCACATCCCTTCATCCATCCTCTCTTCTAAGGGCTACAGCAAATTCCGCCTCCATGGAAATCCTGAGTCTCCACCGGCCTTTGTAAACCACAGCTCAGCAAACAAGCCTCTGAAGCCCGCACACAGCACGCTCGGGGATACGGTGTGGCTGCACAGCCCCGATGCGGCACCCCACAACCCTGCTGGGCGCCACTTCCCATCGAGCACATGGGAAACGCATGCTGCCTGCGCTGCCCACACCCTCTCACCCTGCCACACATGGACACGCAGCACAGCTAACGGCATTGCATGACTCCCCATCCACCGTGCTGCCGGCAGGGCGCACAAAGCAAGCTTTCTGCAGCAAACACCGGGCACCCTCCCTACAATCACGGAAAGCCAAAGCCGCCAGCACCCCACAGACACAGTCGGACAACCAGGGGTTTGGGGCAGTGAAACCGGCACCCCTGCACACTCACACAGCCCTCACACGGCGCGGCCCCACGCAGCCCGTCCCTGCCCCAGCAGCGGTGGCTGCACAACCACCGCACATGAGACACCCAGCCCCCTCGCACCCGGCTCTGCTCCGCACCGCACCGCTCCGCACCGCGCCGCCGCG